>NC_087200.1:31799776-31814776 GCF_015104395.2 Macrobrachium nipponense
TGACTGTGGATTATTCGCAATACGGAAGGGGAGATTTCTCTGTGTGATTACCGGGCCTTCGGGGAATTCCTCCATTTTTGTTCACTCTAAGGAGCGTTTCGGTGGTCCGCTGATCTTTCGATGAATTTAGGTGGGGGACAAAAAAGCCTCGGTTTCAACTTTATAATCTAAAGACGATATATATATATATATATATCTAAGATAATATATATATATAATATATATATATATACTATATATATATATATGTATAGTTATAGTATATATATATATAAAAAAAAAAACAAAAACCATATCGTGCTTCCAGTTAAGCAGTAGAAGGACCCACAGGAATAATCCTGTTTATCAAGATGAAAATTATTTATATTTGTAGAAATATATACAATGTTTAGAGCTTTCTTCCATCCTTCTGTGGATAAAAGGATGGACGAAAGCTCTAAACATTTTATATATTTCTACAAGTATAGTTCGTCTTGATAAACAGGAATATTACAGTGGATCCTTCTACTCTCCTCCCTCTCTCCTCCGTCTCTCCTCCTCTCCTTTCCAACTCTCCTCTCTACTCCATCTTCTTCAACTCTCTCGTCTCTCTTATATATAATATATTATATATATATTATTATATATAATTATATATATATATATTACTATATTATATATATCAATTATGAATATAAAAGAATTTAGTTAAATGATTATATCACTAACTAGAAAATCAGTATTCCAAAACCCGATTAGGGAAGTATGTGTATATCTCTAAATTCAAGAGTTAATTCCTTAGAAGGGATATTAAATGAATAAACGTAAGGTTCAACAACAAAATCTGTAAAGCTAGGAAGATTAAATTCCCCCAAAAAGAAATGTAAGCAATATGATCGAAGAGTCAGAGAAAATTCCTACAGGTTTATCTCTCTCTCTCTCTCTCTCTCTCTCTCTCTCTCTCTCTCTCTCTCTTCTTGTATATTAATATTATTACTATATATATATATATATATATATATATATCATATATATATATATATATATATGTGTGTGTGTGTGTGTGTGTGTGTGTGTGTGTGTGTAGAGAGAGAGAGATAAACCTGTATGAATTGTCTCTTGACTCTTCGATTATATTGCTTACATTTATTTTGGGGGAATGTTATCTTCCTAGATTTACAGATTTTTTTTCTGTTTTACCTTAAGTTAATTCATTCAATATCTCCTCTAGGGAATTAAGTCTTAAAATTTGAAGAAATACACATAATTCCTTAAACGGGGTTGGAATTATTTCTAGTTAGTGAGGACATTCATCAAATTCTTTTATGTGAAAGGAATTATATATTTCATATTCTCTGGAAAAAAAACGAATAGCATTTCATTAGCTTTTAGAGAATTTCATCTTTTCATTAGAGGATATTCCTGAAATTCCCTTAGAAGATTTGTAATTGGCTGCGGATTAGAGGAGATTAGGGGAAATTTGAATCTTATCTTGTAGTTTAGCTTACGTAAATATATATATTTTTTTTTTTGTACTTGGTAATCAATTTCTTCAGAAGTTTTATTTTTTTTTTGAGAAGTGAATTCAGAGATTAATAATGGAGAGAAGAACTCAGAGATATTTAATATCTCACATATTCTTAAGTAGTTTGACATAGCAGTAATTACTTCTTTTAGATATCGCGGAGTTTGTGCCAGTTCTGTACGTAATTTTGATTTAACTAACACTTTATACATGCTAAGGTTTGGAATTTGCGCATAATCCAATTTCAATCGATCATATATATAATATTATATATATAATATATATATATATTATATAGATACATTTTAGGTATATAAACAATACCAATATTAGAATCATATATAATATATATATACAAATATAATAGTATATTATAATACTACTATACATATATATATATATATGTATATAATATTATATTTTTATATATATTATATGTTATATATATGTATATATTTGTCTATTAAATAAATATTATATATATCTATATATACATATATACATATATATATATATATAATATATATATATATATATATATATATATATAAACATGATAGATAGATTTATATACATATAGATACATAGCTACGCACATGCATATTAGCATGTATAATTTTGTTGTGTTAACTGCCATAAACTCCGCTTTATCTAAAAGAAGTAATTACTGCTAAGTCAAAACTACTTAAGAATATGTGAGATAATAAATATCTCTGAGTTCATTTCTCAAAACAAAAGTAAAACTTCTAAAGAAATTAATTACCAAGTACCAAAAAAAAAAACTTATTTACTTAAGCTAAAACTAGAAGATAAGATGCAGCCATTCACGAAACTCCTATATATATATATATATATATATATATATATATATATATATATATATATATATATATATATATATATATATATATATATATATATATTATATAATCATTCATGGGTGCATACCTATCTCAAACCTTTACTCAAATCTTTTAAATAGTGAGGTAAAAAGTAGGTCTCTGAAAAATGTTTCCATGAAATTAAAACTCACATGGCAACCGTCTACTAACTCTCTCTCTCTCTCTCTCTCTCTCTCTCTCTCTCTCTCTCTCTCTCTCTCTCTCGTCTCTCTCCCAAAACAACATCGGCTTATCCACATTCTAGGAAGAACTGAAATGGACATTCTGTGTCCTAATTTTAGATCAGAGGAAAGCAATTTCCATCAAAAGGTTTCTGGATATTCTCGCTGTGTCGCTTCATAAAGCGTCCTGAATCTCTCTCTGCCCCGTGTAGAGAGAGAGAGAGATAGAGAGAGAGATAGAGAGAGAGAGAGAGAGAGAGATAGATAGTTATCATCACAAAGATGGAAAAGATGGGCCTACTCACTCTTGCTCCCTCGTAGTCACGGGAACGTGCACACACAATCTCTCTCTCTCTCTCTCTCTCTCTCTCTCTCTCTCTCTCTCTCTCTCTCTCTCTCGTGGAAATTCGTGGGGTCAGTAGTGCCGACCTCACCTAATGCAGCGACAATTGTTCAATTTTGTGGAAATAATAATAATAATAATAATAATAATAATAATAATAATAATAATAATAATAATAATAATAATAAAAACTTTATTTCCAATTGACACTGGTTATTCTACAAAACGGCACCGACCCGTTTCTGTCGTGCTTTTGTTGACCTTAGGTACCTGGTATTTAGTCGGCAGTGGAGGGTCGCAGGCAGTGTTGATTTAATATGTGTTAGAGAAACCTAAACCCAAAGTGACTGCTCCGTATGTAAATGTTTATACTCAGTTGAGACGCCCCTATAAGGTCGACAGGTAAATTCCTACTCAAAGTATATGTAGTCTTATTTTGTTATCATAATTAGGAGATTTTTCCTTTTCTTGCTGAAAAAGTCTAAATACATCAAGTATGTGCTTGGTTCTAAATAAGCAGGGAATGCCATACAAATTGGCAAAATAAAACAGAAACATTTAATATTTAGAATTAAGTCAGCTGTATAGCTAATTAGCTGATTATTCTGACAGCCCACCCATGCAGTGGATTAAAATGACTTGGTAATTAATACGTCTCTTAATTAGAACTCTGAACAAATAAGCCGAAGGTATTTCGACTGTCAAACAGTATTCACTAATTCCTATTCGTCTAGTGAATATGAACGCAGTGTCGTTTATATGATATACTATACGTTTGCAGAATTTTTATATATAACTAGGATTATGAATACTTAAGCGTACACACAAACATACACTGTATATATATATGTGTGTGTGTATACACGTATGCATATATATATATATATATATATATATATATATATATATATATATAATATATATATATATATATTATTATGAATGCTTATATATATGTCTGTGTGTTTGTGTTAACGATATGTTGCCAGAACCTGCGATGTCTCAAGTAGCTATTGAGCTTTAGTGAGCCTGAGGAAGTGTGACACCACGAAAGCGCTTGGTGGTCTTATTTTAATCCTTCCTACAGCTCAGTGTTCCTTGTGTTCGCATGTATGGCTGTGTCTGTCTAGTGGCCGAGTGGAGAATATTGTGTTTGACACAGCGCAGGCGCAGACGTCTCGGAGTGGAAAGTTCTCATTAGTGTCTGGTAATTACCCTTCTCGACTCGAGGTTAATTTTTTTATTTTTTTTATTCTTCGAATTCGCTCCATCATGTTTTCTTCTATCCAAAACTTGGCATCTTTTTCAATTTTGTCTTGAAGCTTCCTAGGCGTACAATTTTAGTTATTTAACCACATTTCTCCAGTCACAGTTATTTTTTCCTCTGGATGCTTATTTTGACAGAGACATTTGATTGTCATTCCGATAGCCTCAGCATTTTCTTGCAAGTATTATGCAATCGAACATTTGCAAGCATGCACTGAATCGTATTTGTGTGTGTGTGTCTGCACTCATAATCACAGTATTATGCGCGAATACGACCATATGCATTACATACATAACTTATAACAATTAATTTTTCGATGCACCATTGACGTACTATGCAGATGTTCAAATGCTGACGTGAACGCGGAACCAGGATGGGAAACAATTTGCTATGGAAGCATTAATGTCCCCACTTATGTGAGCGTATGAAGGGTAATGATTAAACGATGTACTTTCCCTGCATTCCCGCCACTATACCTGACTTCATCTTAAAATCATTGTGAGGGGTTCAGCCGACGCTGCTGGGGAGAAAGGCAAATGGACTGCAGGAAGATTTCATCTCTCTCTCTCTCTCTCTCTCTCTCTCTCTCTCTCTCTCCACACACACACACACACACACTATACTACATACATACATACATACATACATATATATATATATATATATATATATATATATATATATATATATATATATATATATATATATTTACACACACACACACACACACACACACATATATATATCTTATATATCTATAATTAATATATATATATATTAATATATATATATATATATATATAAATGTATATATATATAGAAATAACTTTATCATGAATTATATAAAACGTGATGCTATGTGTAACTAAAGGTAATGCCACGGAAGAAAATGAAAAAGCAAGGACTGTCGAGATCTTTCGGTCTTAACGACCCTTTACTGGAGGCAAGGGTCGTTAAGACCGAAAGATCTCGTCAGTTCTCGCGTTTTCATTTTCCTCCGTGGCATTAACTTTGTGTGTGTATGTGTGTGTGCGTTTATATTTGTGTGTGTATCTGTATATAATTACGGACACGACAGTGAGTATTTATGAGTGTAAGAGGATAAAAAGAGAAATTAATAGGACTTAAAACCAATACCGTAACTAACGGATAGATAAAATTTGACGTTAATGAGAGAAACACACACTGCAGTGCAGTTATATGACGAAATAGATGGACATCTAGCTTTATACTCAAGAGTATAATGTAGCCAGGACAGAATGGGCGAAAACAAGGTGAAATTTGTTGTACTTTGTGGAAGTAAATGTCAAAAGAAACGTTAATGAAGAAATAGATCTTTGACGTGTGAATAAAATGTAGCCCTGTTTAGAGGATATAGTAGAGGCAGATGTGAATGATACATTAGTGGAAAAGACTAGTGCAAGTGGAAATTTGAGAATAACAGTAAATGAATTATTCAAGATGTAAGGAGGCTAGTTAAGTATAAGAATAGATATGCATGAAAAGTTGTCGGATTATAAGTGCGATGTTGCAGAAACGTGGTTTAAGTGCGAATGAGTTGCTGGCCAAGATGAGTTAGACATGGTTGAAGGAAGGAAAAGTTAATCGGTAGTAGAAATAGTTGTTGCCTTACATACAAGTCAAGATAATGCAATCACTAGAAATTCTATGGGCATAGCATTACTGAGGATATCATGGGTAGTGTATGGTTAGGCTTTGGTTGAGAAAGTAAGACAACTTGTTGAAAAGCTTCATTATGAAATGTTTATGAAAGAATTTTCAGAATTTAAGGAACAAAACTGTATGGGGTTACTTGTCTCCAGTAAAATGCGATTACTTCTACTGTGCGATGAAATGTCCATGTACCTAAGGATATATGGTATAGATTACAACTTTTTTAAAGGGAGTTAAAAGATCGTAGGATGAAAATAAGCCATACATTAGAATTATGTCGTCAGGAGATCGACTGGTTGTTGATAGGAGATAGTGGTGGGAACTGCAAAGGCTTGTAGAGGTGCGTAAGAAAAAAAATCTTTTGTGAATACGAGAATATAAGATACATGAAAACTGGGGACCTGAACTAATGAATTTTGATGTGGGTGCTTGAAGATCTGAAGCGGTTGGTTGGAACACATATTTAGGAGAAAATGTAAGGGAGGGTTTTAGTGCAAGAGAAAATGTATGTCCCTGAATAAACGATGCAAGGGATGTAGTACTAAATATTCAAAAGCAAGCTTGAATGTTGAATGCAGATGAAAGTTAAGGTTGAGTGAGAGTGTGTGATGGGCTGCTGATGGGCCTTCTGTGCACAGTGGGTATATGAACTGGGTGTTCATATTCTCTTATATATGATCATATATATATATATTATATATATATATATATATATATATATATACATATAATATATATGTGTGTGTGTGTGGTGTGTGTGTGTGTGTGTATTGTATGTGTATGTACACACTTTATACATCACTATAAATAGGTCAGATAGATGCATGTATTTATATTATCATACACATTTATACACATTAATACCCTGTATTCATTCGCACTTACATACATACAAACAGCATACGTAAACTTTAATCCCCGGACATGTACCTGTCACAGTATAATGAAGAAGCAAAGACTAATCACCCTGGGAAACCTTACCGGCAAAATAATGAACGACATTCATAATGAAAGATTGTGTTGGAATGAAAACAAGTCATTCATTATGAAAGCGTACGCACTTGGGCGCTACCCCCTATACCTACGCCTACCTCCCCACCCCCTCTCCCCGAACTCCACTACTCGGTGCGAGACTAGCGCTAGCCAGAACGGGTGGGCCTTTGGTTATATAGCCGTGTGGCTGGAGTTGCCTGCCCCCCCTCCCCCCCTCTCGGCGGAGTGCTGGCGCGAGTTGGCTAGCTCGCTGGCTGACTGGCTAGCTATATGGTACGACCCTGAGTATTTAGACCGATATGAAACGGAGGACTATATCATCAATTACTCTGACGGGGTCAGAGATCTGACATACTTCAATTCATGGGGTTAATTGATTATTAATGGATCTTTAATGCGAGTTTTATGGGGTGGGGGGTGTGTATGTGTGTGTCCCTAAGGACTGAAGTGACTTACCTCCGCGGATATAGTGATGGATGGATAATAAAAATGGCCAGCAGCAAAGTGTCGGGGGAAGGAAAGAGGAGGAAGTATGATATGGAGAAAAAAAAAGAGAAAAAAAAAGTCGGATATAAACAGAGAACGTAAAGTGGACTTCTGGGGTCATTCTCAAAGGATACTATTAGACCTAAATACGGATAGTAATTTAGAGTATGACATAATATTACGTAAAACACTATCTGAAGGGAAATGAAATTTGTATACTTGGATCCATTTTGACACACACACACACACACACACTTATATATATATATATATATATTATATATATATATATATATATATAATGATTTTACCTGTTAGAGTGGTTCCAAAACGTTCATACTCTAGTGACATATTTTTTGATGAGGTTACTAATTGCACACACACACACGGTTTCTTCACGGTTAGGCGCTGCCCTACGCTTTTAAACCCGGCGCAACCATCAGTCTCCCATGCCCTACCCGGGCTGGGCAAAAAGGTTTGCAGACGGATGGTGGTATGCATCATGTCTCCCCTACCTCCTAATCTCCTATTTTATCCAACACCCCGACAACCTGAAAAAGTCCAACTCGGATTCCAATATATTTATATATATATATATTATATATATATATTAGTATATATATATATGTATATATATATATATATATAATATATAAATTATATATATATATATATTATATATATATCAAGAACCATTCATTTAATCTGCATATCAATTGGTGCATCTTAATTTAAAAAAAACATAAGCACTCGAACAGGTTGATTCTAGGAGACAAAACAATGGTATCCCACTGTGCAGTTTCTGCTAATACGCGTAATAATTAATTCTCCAAAATTAAATCGGAAAGTCCGTTATATTGGCTTTCAACTATTATTAAACAACGAGCAATTCCTGGCGGTAATGCGAAGAACAATAGGGCGACGGAATACATTTACAGTCGCGGAGGCCTTAAAGTTTATTGCATAAAGTCCTCACGGTGAATTAACCTCCCTTGATTGCAAATTATGGCATCAATATTGGACGGGAGTGATTCGGCAAACACAACTGGCATCCTCATGCTGTCGTTCTGGAATTGTGGCGCTCAATTACAAGGGCCACCTGCTTTCATTTGAAAATTTCAGGCCGGACGGAAGGAGGCGGCCAATTTGGATTTAGGTTTAATTCACGCTGTGTTTGATTATGGTTATTAGTTCAACTTCACTGGGAGGTCAACTGAACATTTCATGATCTCTGCGAGGTAGAAGCAGTGCGTTTGAAGGTGGCCAGTTTGAAGTGAGGTCGAATTCACGGGGAGAAACGCTGTGTCTGACTATGGGCACGACTTAAACTTCATTGGAAAGTCAACCGAATATTTTAGGTATGTTTACGAGGTGGAACCACAACGTTGAAGGAGGTGGATAGTTTGAATTTAGGTTGAATTCACGGGGAAGAAGCAAGGTGTTTGATTGTGGGTATTAGTTAAACTTCATTGCGAGATCAGCTGAGTATTTCATCCAACTCTACGTTGGGGTACCACAACGTTTGAAGGAGGTGGCCAGTTTGAATTTCGGTTGAATACACGGGAAGAAGCTCCGTGTTTGGTTATGGGTACTACTTAAACTACACTGGGAGGTCATTCGAGTATTTCAGGCACGTCTAAGGAGTGGGACCACAACGTTTGATTTGAGGTAAATAACTTTTCGGTATAAGATGTGAACGTAAGTTTGAGCTATGGTCTTATTTACACCATTGGAGGGGAACGCCGAGGTTGATTCCACAACGTTGAAATGAGGTGGATAGTTTGAATTTAGGTAACTTTCTCAACCTGATCATAGTGTTGACTAGCAACCGTCGGAGCTCCGTAGTAGAGAACTGGTTTTTGCCTTATGTGAGGTTCTTGGTTCGAACTCGACCTGCAACCACATCCTCAGCTGGTATCAGGGGAAGGGTATGAGGGTATCAGTATTATTTCCAAAAGACCTACTGAGAAGAAGAGGGGTCTTCCCTTCTGGGGTCGCGGTCTCTAAAAGGGGAAAAAGAGGCATTTTGAAAAAGCACGCTCATATATGCACATCACACACGTCTCTCTCTCTCTCTCTCTCTCTCTCTCTCTCTCTCTATATATATATATATATATATATATATATATACAACACGTGTATATATATATATATATATATATATATATATATATATATATATATATATATATATATATATATAAATAAACTTCTAAATAATATGATCACTGTTTATATAATTAACGAAAATCCTGAAAAAAACATACCCGCTCGCAACTTACTAGTGGACAAGCAAGCCGATAAAGGAAACGACACAGATCCAAAGAAGGCCGCGGAGAAAAATTAACCTGAACTAGGCTTCTTTTTTTTCGAGTGTGTACAATTTTTTTTCTCCTTTTTTTCAAGCCGGGTGGATGTAAACATCGGAAACATGTAACTCCTGCTTTGATTTGAGCTGTTCCTTTGGTTCTATGTATTCGGCCGTCATTGTACCTTCCAGAGACACAGCGTTCTAAGAATTCGACTGGTCTATGATGTGTTTTGTTTTTGGGCCGTTATTTTTTATTTGAGAGAGCGAGAGAGAGAGAAAGGGTTATCGAGTGTTTACACCTACCTAAGCACTTATAGAGAGAGAGAGAGAGAGAAAGGGTTATCGAGTGTTACACCTACCTAAGCACTTATAGAGAGAGAGAGAGAGAGAGAGAAAGGGTTATCGAGTGTTACACCTACCTAAGCACTTATAGAGAGAGAGAGAGAGAGAGAGGGAGAAAGGGTTATCGAGTGTTGCACCTACCTAAGCACTTATAGAGAGAGAGAGAGAGAGAGAAAGGGTTATCGAGTGTTTACACCTACCTAAGCACGTTATAGAGAGAGAGAGAGAGAGAGAAAGGGTTATCGAGTGTTGCACCTACCTAAGCACTTATAGAGAGAGAGAGAGAGAGAGAAAGGGTTATCGAGTGTTGCACCTACCTAACACTTATAGAGAGAGAGAGAGAGAGAGAAAGGGTTATCGAGTGTTACACCTACCCTAATCACCATTATATATATATATATACATATATATATATATATATATATATGTGTGTGTACAGAGAGAGAGGGAGAGAGAGAGAATAGGGGTTATCGAGTGTTACACTCTAGTAACAACTTTGAGAGACAATATTAGGATTAGAAAAAGAGAGAGAGAGAGAGAGAGAGAGAGAGAGAGAGGCTTAAGCTGATTGTTAGCAGAGAATTTAATAGTTTATGAAAAAGTGGTAAAATAGAACGATGTATTTTAACAAATAGTTTTCATGGTGGATACTGCAACTCATTTCTTGGTGGATACTGCAAAACTCAATTCTTTTTGATTTATCTTCCACAAATCTCCACTCGTTCGCAGCCTCCTTCTCGCAGTTCATATCCAAGTAGGTTCTGATGAATCTATTTAATTTGTCACGCGTTCATATATATATATATATATATATATATATATATATATATATATATATATATCGAGGTCTATGTGGATATTCAGTAAATTTGGCAATATACATATATATAAATAAATATATATATATATATATATATGTATATATATATATATATATATATACACATATAGATATATATACACACACACATATATATAATACCAGTTTATCTGAATATACATATTAGACCTCGAAATACAATAAGAAATCTGTTATCATCGCTCTAATGGCGCACGAGAACTCACCACTAATCACAGTTAATAAGGTATAATGTATTTCCGATCCAAGTCAAGTACGCGTCTCATTGTTAGCGGCGAACGAAAATTCCCAGGTCAGAAAACGACAGGGTTTGCAAACTTTGCAGCGCCCTGGTCGCTGCAGTCGAGTAAGAGCGCAGCTTAATGTTTAGTCCGATTGACATGCAATAAACTCCGCTTCGCCGGAAGTTGCACAATCGACAGGTTTATAAATCATTGTGGTGTATTAGCAATGTTGAAAGGAAATCCCGGTAATGAGGTACATTATCTCCTCTGGTCTCAGAGGAAAAAGTGCCGTTACGCCTAATTGTGTGTTTGTATTTGATGTCTAAGCCAGTCCCTTACCACGCTCCTGATTGGCTGTTGATAAGCCAATCGCTAGGCTGGAAACTCTCAGTCTCTCTTGAGAGTTCATGTAGGGAGGATATATGTTCCACATCTCCCGGGGGATGCTTTTGAACGACGTATCCCTCAGGAGAGGTAGAACATGGATCCTACCCATATGAACTCTCGAGAGAGACTGAGTTTCCAGCCCTGTGACTGGCTTATCAACATCCAATGAGGAGTGCCGTAAGGGACTGGCCTAGACATCAAATGCACGGTTGATGTGAATCTACCATAACTATATAATTGTTCATTTGGACATCCAATTATTTATATCTTTATGGTCCATAAAAATCTGATTCAAGGTATCTTCATCAAATTATGTCCGGTGAAGTGAACCTCGTTACCGTAATGGACGTACACTTAATAAAGTTAGTAATGCTTTGAAACTTTTAAACAGATATTTAGGGTGTGGAGTAATCGATTGCAAAGAACCCCGAGAAGGTAACTGTAAAGTGGGATTTGATTTGTTATTGTAAAGCAATTGAATAATTCTCTTTGCCTTTGAATATGGGTTCTTTATTCATGCTCGAGTTCAGCAGAGCATAAGTTACATTTATGTACATTGGATATCAAAGGTGTCTTACGGAAATTCGTTAGTATACCTTATGTCTACCGGGGGGGCGGTTGGCATACCTTGTACTGTACCTCCGTTCATATTCTTTTTCTTCCAACAATTGATTCATGGTGCAACTGCTTTGAGGTTTTCCTCCTGTTGCACCTTCCTGACGATTTTATTCGCAATTTCGGTTTCAGTCCTTGGCCTAAATTCTAAATGCTATTTTGTTCTACTATTCTATTTTCTTCTCCAGTTGGTGTCTCCGTAGGGCTTGAAAGCTAGCAACTCTCTCTCTCTCTCTCTCTCTCTCTCTCTCTCTCTCTCTCTCTCTCTCACACACACACACTGAGGGAACTGGGGCAGCCCGAACAAGATGTAAGGTCTGTAAGGTAAGTAAGGTCTCTCTCTCTCTCTCTCTCTCTCTTCCTCAACTATTTTTCCTATTATGACTTTTTCTAATGCTTTCAAACTTCGCTCTTTCGAAATTTCTTTTTAATGCTCTCTCTCTCTCTCTCTCTCTCTCTCTCTCTCTCTCTCTCTCTCTCTAATTGTGATTCAAATGTTCCAACTTCCGCCTCAGGTCCAAATAATCTAAAATCAAACGCCACACTTGTCACATTGGCTATAGTTAATGACTCTACGAAGGAAATTACCGAAGTTCAGGTATTACCTCAACGGCCGCAAAGTCTTATTTATTTGGTCACAACGCCACTTCCCACTCCGGGAACGGTGTATGAAAAGGTCTAGATGGGGTTTCAGAATATAAGATGGTCAGTTTTATAGGTTATGTTTTTTTTTTTTCAAGTTTGTAATTTAAAGGAACATCGGAAGATAGGTGGATTATTGGTTTGTCCAAGTGTCATCACAAAGTCATAGGTCATCGGTGAATAGCTAGATAGATAGGCAAACATCTTCAATGTGTAATGGGATAAAAGCAAGTGGATAGAAATAATGATTACTTTATATCATCGTTAGAAGACATATAGATTTTTCACAATTTTTTTTTACGAGATGAAATTTACTTAAATGATTGACTCGGGCGCAAATAGATAAAAATAGGTAATTTGGATAGATAGTGAGAGAGAGCTTCGAATCCCCTAATATCACAACTTAGTAGAGTGAGTTGGATTAAAATTTTTAGTGTCACAAATCTCAGAGGTGTTCAAATTTTAATTGTTTCTTGCTATAACCATAATAGTCTACATTTTTACCTTTTGTTGTACTGATAACTTATAAAATTTTGAGTTGTAGTTTCTATACCCCAGGTTATAAAATTATTTAACTTTGGGCCTCGGCCAACGTAATTAGAAGTAGGAATTTTGATTCCTTTGTGTGCTTTCAATGGTGTCCGAAAGGATTTGGATGAAATTCGGTCAAACTACTCTTTATATATAACGATGAATTTGACTTTTTCTTTTATATTTCCTGAAACCACGATGAATATTCACTAAGGTTGTCACCTAGTCAACCTTTCATTACTTTACGGTTGTCACCTAGTCAACCTTTCATTATAATAATTCATTAGTATTAACTTTAGGTCATTTTTTAAATGTCGATTACTTGTTTGTTTCCTTTTATTTATTAGTTGAGTGACCTTGAGGATGATTATCCTCATAATCCTTGTCTTTTTCTCACTAATGATAATAATCCTTTACTTCTGCAGCATTATAACAATTCCTCCTCCTCCTCCTCAACAACAACAACAACAATAATAACAACAACAACAACACTCATACCATCATTGTCGGCATAATGGATATATAATGATTAAACTCAACACCATCATTTATATTGTCATTAGAGTAGTGACTCCCACTATGGTCATTATCTGCATCATCAGCGTCATCTTATTATAGTAATAAAATCATCATCATTATAATTATATTCGTTTTGCTCACAATCAATAGAGAGTATTAGGAACGATCATCAACTCCACAAGAACCTTGTCCTGTCGCCATTACGCTCGTTACATCATAATGTACTATGACTTCTATATCCCATGCTTTTAGGCCGAGAGTCTTTTATGAAACGAGATTTGAATTCCAAGAATTAATTTCATCATTCTTGGGAGATCACACATACCTGCGGCATCATTAACCTTAATGAAATGATTCCTTTCCTGGGAGATTCCTAAGTCGCCTCTTTTTATTTGAGAGAGAGAGAGAGAGAGAGAGAGAGAGAGAGAGAGAGAGAGAGAGAGAGAGACTATTAAAGCGAAAATTAAGGCGAGCGAAGTTTGAAAGCATTAGAAAAAGACAAAGATATTGGGAACTTAAGAAGGCTTACTACAGAGAGAGAGAGAGAGAGAGAGAGAGAGAGAGAGAGAGAGGATGATGTTGAGGAAGAAGCTTAGACAAAGACTTATTAATCATAGTAGGATTAATTGCAGAGGTTTAGGACGAGAGAGAGAGAGAGAGAGAGAGAGAGAGAGAGAGCATATAAAGTAAAATGAGAGAGTCAAGTTAGGTAGTATTAGAAATATACAAAGATATTAGAAGTAGCTAAAAAGGCTTTGGAGAGAGAGAGAGAGAGAGAGAGAGAGAGAAGGCTATCTACATGACAAACATCGCTCTGAAAGTTGAACAAACATGTTTGCTGTGCTCCATAATTATGTTAAGTACCTCCCGGATGTTACCCTCGGAACCCAAACCGAGGAGAAAAGAACGGAAACTGTACGAAGAAGTCTCTCTCTCTCTCTCTCTCTCTCTCTCTCTCTCTCTCTCTCTCTCTCTGTCTTAGACCTACTCAACTACTCCTCCTAATATCTGTCTTTCTAATGTTTTCTAACTTCGCTCTCTCTGATAATCTTCTCTCTCTCTCTCTCTCTCTCTCTCTCTCTCTCTCTCTCTCTCTCTCTTTTCTCTTATCATCCTTAACTAATTCACCCAATATCTTTGTCTTTTTCTAACGTTTCCAACCTTCACTCCCTAATCCCCCCCATCTCTCTCTCTCTCTCTCTCTCTCTCTCTCTCTCTCTCTCTCTCTCTCTCTGGCAGA
>NC_087200.1:31819776-31822276 GCF_015104395.2 Macrobrachium nipponense
CGTCGTTATCTTCGCTGTTACCATTGTCCTTTTTCCCTTTTGTGCTCCTTTGATAAGTTCCTCTTTGGACAAGTGGGTTAAGCGCTCGCCTACCGATTTGGTAGTCTGAGTTCGTGTCCCCTCTCTGCCAACGCGGAATCAGAGGAATTTATTTCTGGTGATTAGAAATTCAATTTTCGATATAATGTGTTGCGGATCCCACAATAATCTGTAGGTCCCGTTGCTAGGTAACCAATTGGTTCCGCTTACATCTTGGTTCCCTTATCATTTTTACCATTATTAACCTACTCCAGTTTTCATTTACTAACTTATTACCGTTGTGGAATCTCTCGTGTTATTCAGTTTTTATCAGTTTTTCACCGTTATTCCAATTATCAGTTTTTCTCTACTTTACTGCAATCTTCTTTTCTTCAGTCCCTTATATATATATATATATATATATATATATATATATATATATATATATATATATATAATATATATATATATATATATATATATATATATATATATATACACACACACACACACACACACACACACACATATATATATATATATATATATATATATATATATATATATATATATATATATATATATAATATATATATATAGTTTTCAAACCCAGTATCAGGTGTTACAACGTTAATAGTATTACAATATTTATATTGGTAATTTTCCTTTATCATCCTCCTCTCCGACGGAGTTAGTTCATCATTCCTCCAATTTTCATATTATTATTATTATTATTATTATTATTATTATTATTATTATTATTATTATTATTATTATTATTACAAAATCTTCCCCCTAGGTCTGCCTTTCATCATACCTATTCCGTGGGATATTAGTGCTCTTCTTAATTGCTCCTCTGTTCAAGTTCTGGTCAGAGATTTTGTTCTGTCCTAAAATTGTTAGGAAAGGTCTCGAGAGTTAATAATAGGATTGAGCTTCAAAAAACTAATATTCTATTTCTTTTAAGCTCATGATGATTCACACAATATTTCATTTTCGCATTTCGTCTTGTGTTTTACGAGAAGTTGAACGAACACGTTCGAAGCTCCATGGTCAAATAAAGCTGTATGGCTGATTTATTATTATTATTATTATTATTATTATTATTATTATTATTATTATTATTTCTGGGTGTAGTAGTTGTACGCAAGTAGCCCAAAAACAGTGCAATACATACATCATTATGGTCCTCTCGTGAATTACAGGAATTATTTAAGCTTAATGAATAAAAGATATGCACTAATATGACTATTAATTATTCGCAATTCCACAAATTTACGGTAATTCATCAATGATCTGATTTGAGTTGAAGAGTGAAGCAACATTATGATATGGCAGTTCGACCGTCAGTTTTACATGTGATTTTCATAAGAAAAAAAATGTGAATATTTGAAAAAGTTATTAACGAAAGTTTCGGGGAACTCCTGTGGTTTACAGAACTCAATTGGACAAGGTGCGTGTATGGTGGTTTGTTATTGTTAATTTTGCTGTTTTTCGTTATGGTTATGGTTGTCGTAATGTTTTGTAACATTACTTTAGAAATGGTTTTTGACATCATCTTCCATTTTTTCTGTCGTTGCTCATTTTTCTGCAGCTTTTTGGAATAACGATGTTTTATTTAACATTGTTGCATGGTTGTTGTAGTTTTGTTGAATTTGATTTTGTTACTATTGAAATACATTTGGAATTTTATGACAGAAAAGTTTTCGAAGCTAAGTTCCGTTTTAGCAGTATAATATCCTTCACCCTTTCAGGCTCTTTTTAACCCGGCTTTATTGTGCCATAAAGTAAACAGCGTGTGCATTATGAATAGAACCAATTCCATTCGGAATAGAGCGCAGGAATTCTTAAAATTCCACTTAATTCAATTGCAGGACGGAACGCCGACCGCAGAATGACGAAATGAGGGTTCCATAAATCGAAAGTGTCAGCTTTTACGCACGAGTGTCATTTATTGCATTTATGAATGTGAATAGGAATGGGTGCTTGGTACACTGGCCTCATGAATTCGAATGTTTCTCGGGGCGATGCGTTAAAAGCTTGAGGTTTTCTCTTAAAGTTTTAGAGATGATAGCTTGAGGCTTGCAACTTCATCCTTTGGCTTTTTATGTTGAGGGCGAGGAGTGGCTATAATAGATTCACATCCACCGTGCATCTGAAGTCTTGGCCAGTCCCTTACGACGCTCCTGATTGGCTTTTGATAAGCTAATCACAGGGCTAAACTCTCAGTCTGCGCAAAAAGTAGGGAGAGGACAAGGGCGAGGCTTGCAGCCTCATCCCATGCCCTTTCTGTATTCAAGGCAGATAGGTGGATCAGGGTTGTAAGGCCTGCAACTTCATCCCTTACTATGTTTGGGATCATGGAGGGATCTAAGTGGTAAGGTATATCAATTGAAACCTTTCCGCGCGAAAACGGAAGGTTTATGCTTTGTGAAACTACCCGGCCTTTCCGAAAGGGAAATATAGAAGGGCCACATAATCC
>NC_087200.1:31827276-31832276 GCF_015104395.2 Macrobrachium nipponense
GGCCCTTTGGACGTCGAGGAGCGACCGGCAGGAGAAGACAACGACGACGACGACGACGTCGTCGATTGAAGGCTGCGACGATGATGGTCTCGATAAGACACGTAACAAACCCGTTCGGTCCCGGCTCTGGTTTTAAAGACAAAAACTCATTAGAATGCGGTTCTGGTTTTTCCCGAGATGCTCCGTCGTTTTGTCTTTAATTTCATTATTAATGTATATACATGTGTAAAACCATTTACAATAAAAATTGAAATTTTATAGAAAAATTATAAGTTTTAATATTAGCGATTTTATTTTTATAGAATTTTAAATTTTATTATTATTATTATTATTATTATTATTATTATTATTATTATTATTATTATTATTATTATTATTATTATTATTATTACTGGAAACAGAAACCTACCAGATTATAGAGTATAACTTGTTTACTTGTAAGTATTTGCATGGTAATTTTGTTTACAAAATTACTATGTAAATACAAGTAAACAAGTTATACTCGATAATCATATGGGTTTCTGTATTTTGGTTCATTATTATATTATTATTATTATTATTATTATTATTATTATTATTGGGAAGATGAACCCTATTCATGGGGCACAAGCCTACAGAGGCCATTAACTTGAAGTTCAAGCTTTCAAAGAATGCGGTGTTCATTAGAAAGAAGTAACAGAGGGTACTGGGAAATACAGAAAGAAGAGATTCCTTATTTTTGTTGTCCGAAAACTCATTCAAGATTCAGACTCTCCCTTGCGCTCTTAGCACAAGTAAAATTTAATGTTCAAAATCTTTGTTCTCTCTCTCTCTCTCTCTCTCTCTCTCTCTCTCTCTCTCTCTCTCAGAAGAAGAAGAAGAAGAAGAAAAAAGTAGAAGTTGGAAGAAGGGAATGATGATAATGCGTAGGGAACAGGCGTTAGTGCGTCAAAAAGTTGGAAACAGATAAATAACCCTTTTATTAAATTAATTAAATTGGGATTTATAGGTATTTGTTTGGGGCCAAATGAGCATGTAATCAAGGGCAGAAGTTACTTTGCTATTATTAGTAGTGTGCTCGTTAATGAATGTGGAATATTTAATAGTACAATAATTTTCTACTCCACTTTCGGAGGGTGACTGTGGCTAACATGCTTTCTTATCTTTCCCCAAAATCAATTAGGTTTTTGGGGAAATATTAATTGTATTTTAATATATTTACATTTTATCTATTAGTATATTATTTTCTTAATTTTTTTTTTAATAAGTGGTCTCTATTTTTCTGTATTTCCCATTACTCTGTTACTTCTTTCTAAAGAACACCGTATTCTTCGGAAGCCTGAATTTCTATGGCCCCTCTGGGCTTGTTCTATTCGAGTAGAGTTCATATTCTAAACAGTAATATATTAATAATAATAAAATCGTGGAAGGTAACGACAGCCCATTAACAGGTAAAGTTATCTTTGTAAACAAGGGACATACAGAAAGTCGTTTAGGAGAAACTGATTGAAGGTTTATTGAGCAACGAATCGAATTACGAACTCATTAACTAAAAGCAGGAAATGTTTTCACGCGTGTTTTCCTTGAAGGGTATAAATAGATACAGTGGTATGTCACTCAAGAGGTGAACCATGACATTCTTCTCATTAGTCAATTACTAAGGTGCTAAATGCTATCCAAGATTCTCTCTCTCTCTCTCTCTCTCCTCTCTCTCTCTCTCTCTCTCTCTCTTTGCAGTGTCCCTTCGGACCCTAGCTGCAACTGCCTTCATTCCTTTTACTGCACCTCTGTTTACATTCTCTTTCTTCCACCTTACCTTCCACCCCCCTCAAACCTTTTCACTGTCAATTTCCGTTTCAGCGCTGAATGGCTGTAGTTGCCCCAGTCCTTGGCTTGTATGCCTAAAATCTATAATTTCTCTCTCTCTCTCTCTCTCTCTCTCTCTCTCTCTCTCTACACACACACACACACACACACACACACACACACACCAGAACAGACAATTCAAATAAACTCATTGCCGTGCGATGAACTGCTTTGAACTGTATAGCGTGGAATTTCTTTTACTGCCAAATATTTATGACAAAACGCGAAAGAGTATTTGTTTTTCATGAATGCAGTCTTGTAAGGGTTCTTTTGTGAGTGGAAGTGGTTCTGCATTCAAAAATAAATAGTGCCTGGAATGGGCGAGAGTTATATGACATCGGAACGCAGAGAGAGAGAGAGAGAGAGAGAGAGAGAGAGAGAGAGAGAGAATTAGGTTTTCGTTTAGCCACAAATAGCAGCGTTTTTTGAACAAGATAGATATTGATATGACAATGCAGTTTAACCTGGTGACTCATACGTAATTAGAAAGAAAGGTAGATAACTATACTCAGAATGATTTTATATTTTAGTGAATCGTACATGACAAGAAAGCGATGCCCACATGCCTGTAATTACATCCATGCGTATTTAATATTAACAGATACAATTATTACATAGCTTAGCATTTACGCATCCTAAGCATCGTAACGCCACAAGCACTACCTAATTACAGGTAAAATGAATTTGCGTATATAAAGCAATTCATTGTTTAATAAATTTGTGCAAAATGAATAATGCAACATCAGATTTACTTCTTTAATATATCATCCGGGGAATCTCGGTAGCTTTAATGATATTTAAACAAAGGGGAAAAAAATAGTAAAGGGGAAACGCTCCTACAGCATTATCCCCTTCAAAAGTGAGAAGTGAAGAAATATTTATGCAATTTGCTCGGTTTGGCTTCACGTTGCATCTCTGTCATCTGTTAAAGCAGTTCTTTGGAAACGTCACCGTGAAAAATGGGCAACTTCTGGGCAGAGAGAGAGAGAGAGAGAGAGAGAGAGAGAGAGAGAGAGAGAGAGAGATCAGTTGTGCAAGTATGTGCATTTGCATAAAACGCACACGTTCGAATTCATGTGGATTTTTTGAATTGATAATGTGTCTGAAAAATACGTACGGATATCTCTCTCTCTCTCTCTCTCTCTCTCTCTCTCTCTCTCTCTCTCTCTATATATATATATATATATATATATATATATATATATATATATATATATATGTATGTATGTATGTATGTATGTATGTATATACTATATATATGTGTGTGTTATCACATCACCGTGATTCATATTTACGCATTAAGCTACAAATGTCCTGTAAATGTAATATCTACTTCGCTCTACCTCGGAATTAATATATTTTCATAAATGTTAACCAAAGGGGAATTTTTTTAGCTGATAAGAAATTCGTCGGCACATGGGTGCGTACCATGAAACCAAGAATTCAATACGTACAGTGAAGCGCTTTAAACCACAAGGCTATCACGAGGTGAGAGGCGGTGTTAACTTGTACCTCTCGTGATGGCCTTGCCGTCTAAATAGTTTCAGTGTACGTCTTGAATTCTCGGTTTCGTGGCTCGCGCCCATGAGCTGACGAATTTTTTATCAACTAAAAAAAATCCCCTTCTGTTAACATATATGAAAATATATTAATTCTGAGGTAGAGTGATTTAGATATGAAAGAACATATGTAGATTTTTATACACTCACTAACTCATTCACTCATATATATATATATGGGCGTGAGTTATCGTACGGGCTGCAGATTGTCTAATCCCGAACTTTCCAACATAAGATCGCACGCTAGAAGTTGCAAGACATCGATCAAATATGACAACTTCAAAATAATTGGCCAAGTCAAGGAACCTGGAGAACTGCTTCTCTTGACAGAGAATTGTACCTACGTTAAATTGCCAATCATCGGCTGTTCCCCTGTTCATAGCATAACTGGCTTGTTTGTTTATATTTGTCCGCCTTCTTTTTCTGTTCTTGTGTATTCTTTTAGTGCGTTTGTCTCTGTCATTTTGAGAGGTGCGCCTTGCTCTTCATTTTAAGTTCGTTTTTACCTTTATTTTTTCTTTTATTGAGTTTAGTTCTTTAAGGATCATTTTAAGCTTTCTTGGTTTTTAATGTGTAAATGTATTTAAGTGTGATTCAGTATTTAAGTTTAACTTAGTTTCCATTTTAAGTTTTCTTATGCTTTATATATGTTTCTTTTAATTATGTGCTCGGATGCTCCTTTTTATATAGATGTCCTGATGATGTGACCATGGGTCAAGAAACGCGTTGGCAATAAATGTACTCAAATGGATGTATATGTTCCTGCGCCCTTCTCCTGCCTATATATATATAATATTATATATATATATATATATATATATATATTATATATATATTATATATATCAAAATATATATATTATATATATATATATATATATATATATATATATATATATATATATATATATATATATATATATATATACACATATACATACACACACATATACTATACACACACACATACATACACACATACATACATACGTACATACCATTTGTTCATGTACCCCTCTAACTGGTAACTAGTAAGTCACTATTACTATATATGCAGACAAACATCAGTCTTATGTAACTTACTTAATATATCGAGACCTTTGGCATTATCAAAAAGATATCTTGAGTTACGGTCAGGAATTGTACATTATGTTCTCTGCTAGTTACGATTTTACGCTACTGCAGCAGCATTGCTGCATATGGTGTGCGCTTAGGTTATAATCGTTAAAACGCATCCCCTCCTCCTACATCTCCACCGCTCCCCCCCCCCCCCCCCCCCCCCCCCCTTCCCGTCTTCTACAACGCTGTTTTAATTTTAAGTCTGCTACAGTAACTTGTGACTTATGTTACTGTTCTGAATTCGTCTGGTATAAGTAAGAAGTTATCTGTAAGTCTCGTTAAGCCATTATTGAATGGCTCATCAGTCATCAAGGAGAGAAAAATTCATGCATATATAACGGCTTCTGTATAATTAAAGTAAATTTTTATTAGTGAATGGTTTAGGCTATATGAAAAATGCTACGTTATGTCGATTAACAGTTCCTCGTTGGACGGGTGGTTTTCGCGCTCGGCTACCAATCCAGTGGTCCGAAGTTCG
>NC_087200.1:31839776-31842276 GCF_015104395.2 Macrobrachium nipponense
TTTTCTTGCCCAGGCCTGGATGAAGTCAGGAAAAGAAAAGAATTAAAGACGCAGGAAAAGATATTAATCGTTAAGGAAAGGGTCCGCCCACCTCATGAAGGCTCGTTGATCCCAAAAAAATGGACAACGAAAGCAAGAAGGGAACTGTAAAGCTCGCTAACAGAGAGAAAGTTAGGGTTATCGACTTTGCGCTCTTGTCCTCTCTACTTTGTGGGTCGGCCGATGAAATCTCGAAAAAACCCTTGTTGTAATTTGACATTTGATCGGCATAACCTCTCCGTGGTTGTCAGTGTCTCGTTTAATATTCGGGAATTTTTTCCCCTCCATCACCGATATGCTAAACTGTTCGGATGTCGTTGACTGGTTGGCTCGTTGTCAACATCCCGACCTCCTCTGGTAAAATCGCATTTTAGATTATTCGGAGGAGCCGCGAGTGGTGGCCGGTTTTCTTTTTTCCGCCCTGAGCAAGGACTTAGAGACGCTGTGGTATTGAGGATCCCATTTTGGTGTGTACTGTTTGTTATCATTGCTCATTCCATTTGGTTCTTATTAATGAATTTAGTCTGTACCGAGGAACAAAAAGTAGTAGCGGACTTCTTTATTCAAGCTACATTGGAATGAAAAAATAATGAAAAAATAATAAGGGAAATATTCAAGGGACATAGAAGGTAGAGTGTACCTCATTCTGTACTTTGCAGAAACGTTAATGAGCACCGTATTATTTGTAAGCCCGAATTTAAAGCTAATGAGCTCTGCGGGCCTGTTCCATATGAATAGGGTTCCTCTTCTGAATAATAATAATAGAATAGCTTTAAATATCTATTTGCATGATGTGAAAATAAGGCGGGATAATGGACCGCATTCCCTCTCCATAACCTGATCAATTTCCATGACCTTGGGTGAAGTTTCTTTTGAAACAAACTCATAAAGATATTGACGTTATTGTTTGCTATTGAGTTTCAAGTTCCACTCCTCATTTTTAAGATTTATTCTATGTAAGTGTTTCGTTGTCTTTCTCTCCACGTTCTCTTTTACCTCTGCTCTTCTTTATCATATTTTTTTTATAATGATAGATATCATCATCATCATCATCATCATTAGAGAGAACTGATTGACCCCAAGTTCTACCGCACGCCCTGCCACCCTAATTCTGATAAATCACCGATCAATCACGGGCTTGCGAACGATCCGCGCTTTAAATTTAAAAAGCGCAGTGGGCCACTTTAATGTGTAACCCCTCGGTTCATAGTAATTGCCCCCGCCCCCCACCCCCTGCTCCTTCCCCGCCCCCAGTCATTGGAAATAACCCTTTTATCCAGAGGGAGTTTATATAAAGAGATTTCTAATGGATAACGACGCGTTCCCAATACAGCATTACGTGTTGCAGCGAAGCCAATGGCAGGCCGGCACATCAGGGCGACAATTTTATCAGTAATAACAGCATACAATAGAAACCCCTGTGAGTGCCGACATCATAGAAAATGGGAACTCGCCGTCTCATTGTTTTTCGAAACAATGGAGGCGACAAAAGCACTGTATGAACAACGAAATAATATCAGTATCGACAAAGCTTTGGAGAAAAATGATCACTATAACACTGGCCGTTGCTGTTACTACAACTACTACTATTACTACCACTAATACTACTCCTAGTACCCGTATTGTCCTCATGGTCATTCACCAAATGCAAAGCGTGTGGGACTTACTCGACACTCATCAAGGCTCTACGAATATTATATAGTTATATTCAGTTCGCTATTTGACAGATGATATGTAGTAACGTTATTAAGTTACTCTACTCGAACTGTATCATTCATATGGCGTTGCATTCACGGGGTATTCTGTATATTGCATTTACATCCTGCGGTACGCAAGGATACTACTCGAAATTTTGTCCTGTGATATTTTTTCCCCGTGTTTTCACTGGTTGAAAGTTGTAAGCTTCTTACAAAGGACTGTAGTAAAAGTAGATCTCCCCCCTCTCTCTCTCTCTCTCTCTCTCTCTCTCTCTCTCTCTCTCTCTCTCTCTCTCTCTCTCTCTCTCTCTCAAAACAAACTCGTCTAGTTCATCATACAGTTATTTTGCTGTAGAGTAACGCAGACCTGGTAGAATGTTTGTAAGCCTCTTCAAGTCCTCTTACACTTTTGACAACCCTTCGAGATTATAACGAACAGTTTTTCATTTTCCGGTTTTGTCAACAGGTGACAAAACAGCGTTTGTGTTCCACCAAGTGAAAAAAAAAAACAACGAATGACAACTGTAAAAAAAAGGTTTGAGTGGATTAAGTTTTCTGTGTGGTCTGTACGAAGGCTTCAGTTGATCTCTTGACTAAGGGCGCTTGGATCTTCACTAAGGGCGCCTGGAAGTGTTCATAAGCCTTCAACGAAGGACTATGGAAGATGTTGATGTTGAGACTCTACTAAAAAGGGACTTCAGTAAGTTTCTAGGACATTTGAAATCTGCCTCAGTGTTTTGTAGGATTTGAAAAGTGCTTCGTGG
>NC_087200.1:31847276-31904776 GCF_015104395.2 Macrobrachium nipponense
TATTCAGTGTCAAGGTAGAAAAAGTGCCTATTAAGGGTTGTGGACCCTTTGGTGGGGGTTCCTTATCCTGAGATCGATGACAAACGCTTTTTCATTAATGTAGGATGTAGATCAAAATGGCATTCATAGTTTAGTCGTTACTCTGAAGGGTGTAAAAGTGGTCATATGACTGAAGGAGTAGTGTTTGCAGCTCCATGCAGTATGTTGCTACCTCAAATGTGTAAGAATACTTACACACACACACACACACACACACACACACGCACACACACACATTATATATATATATATATATATATATAGATATATATATATATATATATATGTGTGTGTGTGTATATATATATATATATCTATATAATATATATATATATCAACGCATTCATAATTTCAGTTAAAAGTATTGAATAAAAATGTTGAATAAAATTATGCACATACTTAGATGCATAAAGCTAAAGTAACAAATAAATGAGACAAGCAAATTTACAGCCAGCCAGTCAGACGGGCAGACAGTCAGAAGGACGGACAGACATCCAGACCTTCGCCTGCAAGAGAAACCACCTCCAGGCAGAGGCAGGAAAGGTGGAAAGGCTCTCGTGCTTTCCCAGGCATCGTTCGTGATCGTCTGCGCCTCATCAGTTAGGAAGATTCGACATTTTAATTACCGTTTCATTTTCCCTCTAATGTTATAGAGACACGCAACTGTCACGTTAGCCCTGACCTAGCCTTAGGTCACACCGTTCGGGATGCCGTGAGCTGTGGAGCATTAGAGGAGTTTCGTGGTGGGGGATACACCTCTCTCTCTCTCTCTCTCTCTCTCTCTCTCTCTCTCTCTTTCTGAGCATCCAAATTTGATCTGTGATCACTACTAGAAGGCGAACTTCATTGCTGGCTATCACGCTATAGCTATACCACATCACGAAAAATACGCATGCGTGTGATAGGTTTATTTCAGATGGCACTGACGTTTCGCTCTCTTTTTTTATTTTTTTTTTTTTTTTTTTTTTTTTTGTTATCTCATCGGAAGAATGCTGACACCGACATGAAAGTGATTAGCGAAGTGCTCGTGTCTCAAAGCAGATTGTAATTCTCACGCCCGATTATGTATTGATGATCAGTAAGTTGATCTTATAAAGGCAGATTTTGCAACTTCGTCCTTCGACTGGAAAGAAATGATACACTGAACGCTCAATAGCTGATCAATCCAGATAACTTCAATTCCAAAATAAGATTGAAACTGTAAGCAAGAAAAACATTCTAGTGTGATTTTTCCGTACAAGGTTTAAGGGAAAGTGCAAAGAATGTGTGAATAGTTCTGAATTGTTGTTTAGTGAACGTTTCCACTGAGAGTACTATCAGTGTGCTATATATCATACCAAAGTGTTTAATAGTTTCAGAAACTGTGTCGAACATATTTGATTTATGATGAACACTAAAAGAGGGAATCGAGCCGTAACTTCGCGCCATTTTTTTCCTTTGGCTTCGAATAATCAGAGGATTGACATTTCCAAGAAGAGGTCCGTGTATCCTCCATATATAGAAGACCTGCTCTTTGACAATTCAAATACTACAGGTCACTTAAATCAGGCAATGCTTTGAAACTTCCCCAGTGATACTTTTCTTGATATGTATTTTAGAGGATGCAAAGGAGAGATACGTGATGTTGGTTCTGATATGTCTTAAAAGGATTCAATTAACATCATTATATGGATCGTAATGAAAGACTAATTCGGGTACTTGCTCAGAAATAACAGTTCCCTTTGCTTGCGGTGACGCGGGTACAAATATGAGCGATCTTTCTTGAAAGTGGCAAACTTAAAATAAATAAATAAATATAACAATGAAAATTAGGCGATGAAGATGTGATGAAATGCAAGAAAGAGGAAGTAAAGATGACCAGAAAGCCGAATAAATGTTCAGGTGAACGCAATAACAAAACGTCTATCGAAAAGAGTCATAGATAACTGGGACGGCAGAATCATTATGAAAAGTGACTTGACTGCGGCCAGGCCAACTGATCTCACATCTAATCTGAAAACCAACAGTCCTCGGATTTTTCATTTTTATCACTGCTTTATTCCTTAAGAGTACCAGGAATTGGAATTTTCTGTTCAGTACCGTAGTCTTTGATTTCTGTGAACTTCGATCTTTCAAGAGACCACAAAACTTTCGTCTTTTTAGGGATTGCACTTGGGAGACTTGAGAGTATTTGGCTGCCTCTCATATAAACCTTTTCAGTTACAAAAAAGGAAACATTCAAACGGAAAACAATAGAAGCCCAAAGAAGTTGGGGAAATCCTGGAACAAATTATCATCACGAACAATCATCACTATTATTGTTATCATTTGGTTTGGGCGACTAATCCCGACAAGCCCAACAACCTCTGCAACTGGTGCAACCGTCCCCCCCCCCCACCCCCCCCCCCCACCCCACCCTCCTCCCCTACACCCTTTCCCCTTGACAATACCTCGTCGTGCTTCGTTTGTTGATGGGTCTGAGAATTGACAATTACCAACCGCTCCACCTCCCCTCCACCCCCCCCCCCCTCCCCCTCCCGTCCTCACCCGGGCCACCCCCAACTCAGTCAGCATTGTGGTAATGGTAATTAATAGCTCTATCTGAGTCTGGAAGGTTCGCATCTCAAGGCTTCCACGGAGTGTCTTAATTGATACCCCCAGGGTGGCATTAATCGATTTTCGCCCCGTTGCAAGACTTCTCTCCAGCCCCTGTCGTCTTGTCATGCGGTGCTGCGAAGGGGCTGGGCCCACTAGCGGCTGGCTGCCGGTAATGACCGAATAACAATTCCTCAGTGCTGTTTATTGTGGTATTTATTCTAAATATTCCATGTTGCTTGCATATGTTTTGTTTGTGTATACGTCCGCGGTCTTTGCATGTGCATTGTAATGTTAGTGTGAACTTCTTGGCATGGCAGGTTTGTTTATGCACACACACACACACACACATACACATATATATACACAAATATATGTATATTACATATAATAAAAATAAAGCCCTTTTTTAATGTGGGCGTCGTCCAGCCTGGGACAGCCTCTCTCGCTCTGGCCCTCTTGCATCATTTCTGTACTGACTGTCTTTTATACTACCGTCACCTTTGATTGTGAGGGCCGTTAGTTAATAATAACTTATTTCTTTTAGTTTCAAGAATATAAATCACTGAAAGAATTCTTCCTGATATCGCGTTGTCTTCGGGAATGGATGTTTTAATTAAAATAATCGACTGCGCCAGGACATTAGACGTTCATATTTGAATTCATCTGAATTATTATTATTATTATTAACTCCACAGCAGAAGCAGCACGCTTCATTTGGGTTGTATATTACAGTAGTTATTGAGAAAGATGTGTCTTAGTAGCGACATTTTTCTTTTAACATTTTGTTTTGATCTTTTTTTTTCTCTTTCAGTGCTTCTCCTTTTTTTCTTCATTGCTATTATAATATATATAGATTTCTGTTATTTCTTCTATCGTCTGCCCCTGTTTTCTTCTCTTTACTTCCCACCATCAATGTTTTTTTACAAAACTTACTAGATTAATAATAATAATAATAATGATAATAATAATAATAATAATAATAATAATGTTATTTATTTCAGTATTCTTAAAGTTTCTTGTTTCCTTTTCTTCTGTTTCCTTACCTTTCGCATTCCTCTTCCTTATAGTTTTTTATAAGTTAATTATTCATTATTATTATTATTATTATTATTATTATTTATTATTATTATTGTTATTATTATTATTATTATTGTTATTTCCTCTGTCTTTTGCTCCTTCCCTCCGTATTTTGTTCTATCCCCCTCTGTCCTTCACTATATTATTATTATTATTATTATTATTATTATTATTATTAGTGAAGGAAATTCACAGGGGTGAAAATGTTAAATATAGAGAGAGAGCTTGCGAGAACCTGCTCAATTCTCCTTAATCGAGCAGGTTCTCGATATATATATATATATATATATATATATATATATATATATATATATATATATATATATATATATGAATGTCTTTTACTGTAATACAACAGCATAATATGAAGATAAAAGGCCCATAAAACACTAATTGCACGTTGCAGCCATATATTTCGAGCGCTTCTTCTGTGCTCTGGATCACTGGTCTTACAAGAGTTTATATACAATGCATATAAGGAGGGTCTTTTATCTTCATATATATATATATATATATATATATATATATATATATATATATATATATATATATGAAGATAAAAAGACCCTTACATGCATAGTATATAATTTTATATAATATATATATATATATATATATATATATATATATATATATATATATATATATATATATATATATTATATTAGTTTAATAATGTATTTACATTTACACTAGTGTTGATTTCTTCGCCATATTAGTGACTCGTGATAATATGAGATTTATTGAATTATTATTATTAATATTATTATTGTTATTATTTATTTATTATTTTTTTTTTTTTATTTCACAATCATCCTATTCGACTTGGTGGTTTTATAGTGTGGGGTTCCTGGTTTCATCCTGCCTCCTTGGGAGTCCGTCACTTTTCTCACTATGTGCGCTGTTTCTAGTAGCACCCTCTTATTATAATAATAATAATTATTATTATTTTGTTTTGCCCTTCCTCTCCTGACTCTATAACCCATTAAACTCTCGGCACAAAAGAAACAGGGAGATTTGCATACGACTGAAACAGCGGGACGAAGCCGAAATACTGGCGAAAAAGAAATTAGGAAAAATGGCCCCTTCTCTTTCATCTTTTTTTATTTTCTTTTTCTTTTTGACCCCCTCCTTTTCCTCTTTGTTTGTTTGTTACTAAATTTTCTCTCCGTCTTCTAATCTATCCCTTTTTCGTTGCGGGTTGTTTTCTTATCCATTTTTATTTCTATTCTTTCCTCGGTTCTTTCTTGGTCTGCGTGTGTTTATTCACTTGCTCATTTTTGTAGTTTTCGCTTTATTGTACTTTTTGTTGTTGTGTTTTCGTAACGATTCTTCCACTTATTGCTCCCCTCTTTATCTCACTTTTCTCTGTTTCTTACGTATTCTTTGACCCTTTATTTACTGTTAAATTACTCTTGTATTTTTCCCTTCAGTATCACTGTATTTTTTCGTGGCTCTACTTTCGCTGTCATACTTTCATATTTCTCCTTTCTTTTTCAAGTTTCTCCATGGTTTTTAGTTTCCCTAATTTTCCCCCGCATCCTTGAGACCATTCTTTCAATTTCTTCATCATACACACACTTTTTCAACCTTGCATTATTTTTCCTATTTGTTTTTCGTACGCGTTTTCTTCAGCCTGTCTCGATTAGATGTGGCTCGTACCCCACGAGGATACTAGGATTAAAAACTGTTATTTATTATTTTACATAGAGCACACACACACACACACCCCCCCCAAAAAAATATATATTCTACGCCATTAAACGTTACTATTAGATTGCTGACGACACATAAACTAACATACGATTATTGTAAATGAAAAGAGTGCTAATGGTCAGCTCACATTTTGTAATTATAGTTTTACTAAATTTTATTTTTTTTAAACAATGACCAGATGATGAGCGTTGCAAGGGTAAACCTTCCTTATTTACTTGAATTCGAATCTTGTGCTTGAAGAAATCCTTGCGCCTCACGAACAAGAAATTTATCAAAACCCGTGTTTTCTGCTTGTTCTCGTTCCCCCCTAAAGAAACGAAAGAAACGTTTTCTTGTTGTTTTATCCCGACCTCCGGTGTTAGGCTGAAGAGAATAAAGGATTAGTCCCGGACGATTTCTAATTTTCCCGGACATATTTTCTTTCCAAAATGTTGCGCTGCATATTCTAAGCTTCTGGCTTTTGGCTCCAGGAGGATTCAGGTACCACGGAAATATATTTGTTTTATTGGGATGATTCCTCTTCTACTTTGTTTGGACGCTTTTAAATATGCATATAGCCTAATTAATAATAAAAAAAATATAAAGGTCAGTAACTTGTTGGTTTCTGCTCGTCATGATTAGATGTATACATGTTATTTTATTAGATATCGCAGTTTTTTATGATTATATATATATATATATATATATATATATATATATATATATATATATATATATATGTTACGTTCCTGTTTAGATCCCACTATTTTTACCACATCCTTCTTTCTCTTCTTTCCTTCAGACCTCATCCAGTTAAGGGTATTTGGTTGGCTGTCATATTGGGCTTTACTGAGAATATTATTTATTGTAGACTGAGGAGTTCGTTTTGTGGCAGTCTTCTTGCAATCTGCGTTGGTTCACGATTTGCATTCCTGCATCGCTGTTGCAGTCTCGGATTATTATTTTGCAGTTTCTTTCACGCAAAATGCTCTCATATTCTCAGTTCAACTTGGCCTTATTGCAAACCTGCGTAGCATTCACTTCTCTTATAGTGCATGCAGCCTTATTGCAGTGCATGAGGTGTCTTAATGCTAATGACGGTCGGAAGATAAAAAAAGTAGTACGTATACTATTCTACTTATTTAGAACTACTTGAGAATGTTTTACTATAAATATTATGAGCTCTGGAATTTTACCTGAATGCTGTTAATTCAAAGAAAAAAGTGCATAACATCATAATTGTACCTTACCTTGACAAAAGTTACAATAAAGTTAAAATTGACGAAAAATCACATTGAAAATAAAACTCTATAGAAATTATATTAAAGGGAAAATACATAAAAGATAATATGAGCATTATATTATATTTGTGCCCTATAGTGATAAAGTTACAATAAAGTTAAAATTGACGAGAACTTACATTGAAATTAAGATTCTGTAGATATAATATTACCATATTAAAGATGAAATTACATGAGAGAGAGAGAGAGAGAGAGAGAGAGAGAGAGAGAGAGAGAGAGAGAGAGAGATTCTTTCTCTTTCTCTCCGGAGATTAACAAAGTGAGAATGCACTAAGGATAAAAAAAAAACACTAAAGAAGAAATGACCAAAGATGTTCCACCAAAATGAAAATGACACAGAAATTACTTTAAAGGTACCATGACATCAAGATTACTACGTTACTTTTTTTTTTCTTTTACAACGAACAGACTTTTTGGCTGGAAATATTTAGAGTATATGATTTCTCTCCAATAGATTTTTTTTCGCTATCAAAATCGGCCTCTATTCCCATTATCCAAATACAAAATCAAAATGCAAATAATTCGTCACTGTATGAATATTGACATATTTGCATTTTAATTGATAGGAACTCTATTATGCTAGTATTTTTGTTGACAGAAGCAGCGGTTACACAGTTATGGCTAATGTATGTGTATTTTACGCAAGCATACTTTGTACATATATATACGTGGGTATAATATAACAATATAAATATATATAATATATTTTATAGATTATATACTAGATATATTATATATATGCACATATATATTTATTCATTTATATGCATATATATATATATATATATATATATATATATGTATATATTATATATATAATATATATATATATATATATATATATATATATATATACTATATATATATATACATATATATATATATATATATTTATATAATATAATATGTATATATATATATATATATACAATATATATATATATATATATATATATATATATATATATATATACATACACTGTATGATTGTTTACTTATTCAGTATTTCTACTGTTGAATATCCGTAAAGATTTTAATATTATCCATTTCCATAGCACTAAACGTAAAAACATTATTTCCACTTAAATAACGTAATTATTCTAATTTGTAACCCACATTTGTTTGACCTGAAACGTCTGATTTATAAATAGACGATATTAGCTTCTGTTGCTATTGTTTCTTGGCAGGTGACAGAATAATAAAGTGCGATATATATATATATATATATATATATATATATATATATATATATATATATATATATATATGTGTGTGTGTGTGTGTGTGTGTGTGTGTGTGTGTGTGTGTGTATGTATATTAGAAAAATAAATTAGTGATTATAATCGTTGGTTGAAGTCGAAAAATGTTAACGCTTCTTTTATGGTTTTCTTTGCTGTAATGATTATCACTATTCAAAATAATAATGACTTATGTTGATCATTATTTCCACTTAATAACTAATGCATAACTGATAAGGAAATTGAGAGGGTAACAGGTTGGTAAAATTAAGATTATAGTCATGAAATCGATAAAAAGCCATCATTTGTTTTACATACATACATGTGTGTGTGTATATAATATATATATATATATATATATATATATATATATATATATATATATATATATATATTTCTTATATATAAAGATGTTAATTGTTACGATTTTCATCGGAAGTGAATCAATGTTATTGTTACCAGCGGTAGACATGATAAATCTGTATATCATAATAATAAAGGTATAGAATGAGGACTTACCTGCGTAAGCTATAATCCACAGCAGGAGATGTATGATTAGAGCGGACGTCATCTTCCCGTGTGGTAAATAATATGTGAAGGTTTAACTCGCCGAGACCCTCTAATACGTCTAAGTTCCTCTTATATCTCTCCTTGTAAACGTGCAAAACATGTTTAGTTTACTCCTCCGATTTACATCACAATGTCCTCCGTGCTATCTACACTTTCACTTGGTAAGAAAACTTTCATCACAAACTTAAATGATACATTTCACCTCTTAAGAGCAACTTGAATAAAGTGAGTAACGTTTACACTTGAACGTACAGTTACAGTCACCCCTGTCTGTCCTCCACCTTCGGTAAAATCCAGAGAAACGAAAGAAAATCCGAATTCCTTCGCTTTTCCCAAAGTTACTAAACCACGTGGCGAGACTGAGGAAGACCGGGAATGTGCACAGCCTCACGCGTCGGGTTTAGGCGGGAAACTGGAACCTGGAATAGCGCCGGGAGACCAGGAGACTCGACGGGACTGGACTGCATCTGCTCTCGCAGTCTTGCCGAGTTGCCAGGGGTTTGCCGACTGGAATGAAGAGGTGGACGAGGCTGTGCGATCTCGTTCGGTGATTCCCACTGCCCAAGGCTTGTCAGTTCTTGCCTCACTCAATTGAGTATGCACACGAGGCTGCTGCGTTGGTGGCTGTTTGTGCGTAAGCGGGAAAAAGAGGTGAGGGAGGGGGGGGGGGGGGGCGGGGGTAACCTGTTAGCTGCTGGTGCTGCTACGTCCACTAATCATTGTTTAATCAAATTTCCTCTTTTCGCGGTAGAGTATTGGTAAATACATTTCCCTGCCTTGCGAATCTCTCGGTTTCTTCTCTTTTCAGTTTGAACGCGAAGACTGATATTTATTCATTCATAGCAATATAGCCTTTAGTGCCTTGCTGGTTATGATAAATAACTATAAATCTGACAAGGAAGATGATTCACATCATAAAAAAGTCAGTAGAAGAAAAAAATCTCTGTAACTGTCACCTGTCGACTGGAATATGCTGAGACTACTGTCTGGAAAATCCTCTGAGGACTTGGTTTCCTGAGAGTGAATGATTCCAGGCATAACGTAGTGACATGTATATTCTTCTTTTAGGCGAATGGCTTACCCTGATGGTGTTTGGGTCATGGCTCTTATCATAGGCATTAACCCTGGATTTCCAGAATCCTTTAATATCTCCTTTTATAGAGACTTACTGGGTAGGGTATTTGTGGTAGTTACTTCATTAGGATGATTTCAGTTACGCATAAGGCACTGACGAGCGCAGACTTTGGGGTAATGGCAGCTTCATTTTTATTTAACATCGTTCCTAGGTTTACTTTGTTCTTCCATCTCAAAGACTTTTATGTTTTAGAGTTGATATCTTTGCTTGTCACAGGGTCGTTGTAAGATGCTTTTGGGAAAGGTGTTTCTTCTTTTTCCCTTACAGGTTATGTTATATCACTGATGGAAATTACTGAAACCTAGATTGTTGAATTGGAATGATAACTGATATTCTTATAACTTTTCACCATCTGTATATTAGATTTCTTATTAGTATTTGAGCACCGATTATTTAAAGATCATCCAGGTTTGTTTCTTGAATTAGACTGTTATGAATAATTAAGCCTCTGTAACGATTCCGAAGGTAAAATTGCGATTTAAAAGTATATATATATAAAAAAAAAGATGAAATTTGAGTCAGTGACATTCCATGTATAAATTTTTTCACACTGTTGTGAAGGTTTCTCACATTACTTTTAATTGTGTTTTGTTGAACACCCACTCTGTCTGTTATTAGATTTTTCGCTATTTTAGTGTGTGTATTTGAGAAAAGAATTGCTATAATATTTATAATTGTGACAAAAATATAAGTGTAAGATATTCAAGTTCAGTGAATTCAAGCAAAACAAAATATCAGCCGTGCCTCTCTTTGTGTTTGTCAGGAACTGAAATCCCACCTTCCATACTGGTAAACGTGGGTTACAAAAATATCGAAAGCCCCCCCCCCAACCAGAATTCAAACCTGTGACTTATGGGATGATACAGTTGATATCCTGGTTACGAAATTTTTATGTATTTGTATAATTATTCTCTACGGGTGTAGATTATTCTCGAGGTTCGATGAATTCGTTATCAGTGGGGTATTTCTGGCCGAATTTTTCTCATAACACGCGTAAATAGAAGATTCAGTTCGGTCCTTGATGTGGAATACATCGCGCAGTACAAACTTGGTACTCAGTTGTGCTGGTGGAGATTGGCTGGCATCGATTTTGAGTAGAGAACCTGAAATCGACATTTGGGTAACAGAGTCGAAATCAATTCTTATCTCTCCTCATGGCTGAATGGTCAGTGATTATCACCCTGGTACCATTCCTGAATGGCGAAGGATCCAGTGCCGGTCAGAGAAAATATACTTATGGACAATTCCCTAAGATTGCTGATGGTCAGATATTCATAAGTTATATTGTGATATTTATGTTTTGAAAGTCTAAACCTAAAGTCTTTAAATGACATGTGTAAAATAGTGACCAGCTGTCATATATGAATAGAAACAATGTTTACACACACACACACACACACACACACACACATATATATATATATATATATATATATATATATATATATATATATATATATATATATATATATATATATATTATATATATATATATATATATATATATATATATATATATATATGTATACACACACACACACACACACACACACACACACATATATATTATATAATATAATATATATAATATAATATATATATATATATATATTATATATATGGCATTATATATATGTGTGTGTTTATAATGCATAAAAACTTGTATGTTTATGTTTATGAAATATATACATGTATATGATTTATGTACTTTAAAATATTATATATATATATATATATATATATATTATATATATATATATATATATATATATATAATATATATATATATATATATATATATATATATTATATATGCATATTATATATATGTGTTTATTTTAAATGCATAAAAACAAAGTATGTTATGTTTATGAATATATACATTGTAAGATTTTATGTCTTTATAAAATTATATTTATGTTAAATATTTTTTTTATATATATATATATATATATATATATATATATATATATATATATTATATTATATATATATATATATATATATATATATTATATATACATATATATATATATATATATATATATATATATATATATATATATATATATATATATATATGAATTAGTTCCAGCCATTTCTCATAGCGCACTTAAATGAGAGAAGTATTTCTGTCTGTGGTGCTGAATATATTTTCTGGGGAGTCGCCGAATGGGAAGTCGTGATACAAATATATTTTCAATTTAACGAGGCTGGGCGGAAGGCAAAACATTTTCATTTGAGGCACTTTTCCCCTCATTGATTCGTCTAGACTTCTAGCACACTGAGTATTAAATTAAAAGTAATTTTTCCTTCATTTTTATCAGTTTCAGTAAGTGGCCGGGGGGGGGGAGTGTATTTTCATTGCTTTACTGTGAAACTTTTCAAAATATATTTAATTAATGGTGATAGTGGTAGAAGCTTTTGTTTGGTACAAAATCTCTTTGATGTTTCAATGACCTTACAGACCTTACCTTACAGACCTTACAGTTCGTTCGGGTTGCCCCAGGTCCCTCAGTGTGAGGCGCCTCTAATGTCTACCAGAGAGTTGCTAGTACATCTTCTGGTATATTTTTTGCATCTTCCAATCTTGGATGGTCTGGGATGCAGTTTAGATATTTGTCGAGCTTATTCTTAAACACATCTACGCTCACTCCTGATATATTCCTCAGATGAGCTGGCAACGCATTGAATAGACGCTGCATTATCGATGCTGGTGCGTAGTGGATTAATGTTCTGTGTGCTTTCCTTATTTTTCCTGGTATAGTTTTTGGGCACTATTAATCTACCTCTGCTTGCTCTTTCTGATATTTTTAGTTCCATGATATTTTCTGTTATTCTTCTATCTTTTGGTTTCCATGCCTGAATTATCATGTAGCGTTCTCTTCTCCTTTCTAGACTTATATAATTTTAAGGATTGTAGTCTTTCCCAGTAGTCTAGGTCCTTAACTTCTTCTATTCTAGCTGTAAAGGACCTTTGTACACTCTCTATTTGTGCAATATCCTTTTGATAGTGTGGGTACCATATCATATTGCAATATTCAAGTGGATCTACGAACATATGTTTTATAAAGCATAATCATAGTGTTCAGCTTTTCTTGTTTTGAAGTGCCGTAACAACATTCCCATTTTTGCTTTACATTTTGCCAACAGAATGGCTATTTGATCATTGCATAACAATGTTCCTATTCATCATCACACCAAGGTCTTTAACTGCTTCCTTATTTGTGATTGTCTCATGATTAGGTCCCCTATATGCATATAGCTTTCCTTCTCTGTCTCCATAATTTATTGATTCAAATTTATCAGAGTTAAATACCATCCTATTTACCTCTGCCCAATCATATACTTTGTTAAGGTCTCTTTGTAGAGCGTTCCTATCTTCATCACAAGTAATTTCTCTACTTATTCTTGTGTCATCAGCGAAACTACTCACTACCGAATCCTTAACATTACTGTCTATGTCTTCAATCATAATAACAAACAATATTGCAGCTAGCACCGTACCTTGTGGCACACCGGATATTACCTTGGTTTCATCCGATTTCTCATCGTTTGCAATAACTATCTGTTTTCTGTTGTGTAAAATTCTTTTAACCATCTTCCTACTTTATCTACGATATTGTGTTTTCTAATTTTCTTTGCTAATATATTATGGTCTACTTTGTCAAAAGCTTTTGCAAAGTCTAGATAAACCACATCTGTTTCATTTCCGCTTTTCATATTTTTGAATATGTTCTCACGGTGGACTAACAGTTGGGTTTGTGTACTTTTTCCGGGTACGAAACCGTGTTGTCCTATATTAAACAAATTATTTTTTATAAATGTTTTCATAATATTTTTCTTCATTACCCTTTCATACACTTTCATAATATGTGATGTTAGACTCACAGGCCTATAATTACTTGCCTCTAGTCTTGATCCACTTTTGAAAGTAGGGGTGATATATGCTAATTTGTGCTCCTCATAAATCTTGCCTGTATCTACACTTTGTCTTAATAATATTGCAAGTGGCTTTGCGATAGAACTGAACTACTTTCTTTAACAAAATAGCAGGGACTCCATCCGGCCCTGCAGCAGCTCCATTTTTAATTTCATTAATTGCCTGCACAATATCAGCTTCATTAATTTCTATGTCAGCTAAATATTCACTATTTTCGTCCTTACTTCTATATCATTATCTTCATTATCTATTCTAGGGGTGAATTCTCTCTTATATCGTTCTGCCAGTATGTTGCAATTTCCTTTTTTTCATTCGTTAATCTCCCTTCAATTCTCAGAGGGCCTATTTCTATTCTTCTTTTATTCATCTTCTTCGCATATGAGTATAATAGTTTGGGGTTTTGCTTGATATTTAATAGGGTTTTTTCTTCCAAGTCCCGTTTTTCATTTTCTTTTGATTGTATAATCTTTGTACTGCATTTTCTATCTTACTTTTTAGTTCTATACTTTCCATGCATTTTTTTTTCTTTTGCAAGACCTTTTTTCCACTTTCTGATTTTCTAGAACAAGATCCTTCTGTCTCTTGGTATGCATGAATGATGTTTACTTTTCTTCTTCGGTATATATTTATCCACTATTTTCTCCAATATTTTATATAATATCTCCGTATTTACCCTTATGTCATCACTTACGAAAATGTTATCCCAATCTTTGTTTAATTCTTCATAATTTTCTGACCATTTTATATTTTTTACTGGAGAAGTTGTATTTTCCATATCCTTTCCCACTTTTCATTTCTTGCTTATCTCTATTTTCACTTGCTTTGGAATGAACTGTTAATTCTATGACATTATGATCTGAAATACTCGCATTATAAACTATTATTTCTTTAACATAATTCATCTCGTTCACAAATACTAGGTCTAAAGTATTTTCCTTTTCCTTCTTGTTGGCAGGTGATTTATTTGTTGAAATTGTATTCTAGTAGCATATCTAATAGTTTTTTTTTCAAATTGCCTCTTATCTTCTGCACTACTATTACTTCTCTTTTTTTATATGTATAAGTACAACCACAGTCTCCTATTCGTTCTTTCCATTCTACGAAAGGAAAGTTGAAGTCACCAGATAGAAGAATAGTCCAGTCCTTGTGATTTCTACATATATCATCAATTTTTTCAATTATTAAGTCAAACTCTTTAGTATTAGGAGGTCTATATATTACTATGTTCATCAATTTTTCAGATTTAAATTCTACCGCTATTAGTTCACATTCTGAGTTACTATATTTCTCATATATTTTTCCTTGTTTTTTGTCTTTCCCATATATTGCGGTTCCCCCTTGATTCCTATTTTTTCTATCTCATCTATAAGTTTGGAACCCTTTTATTTGATCATCATTCCCAGTCTCTTGGGAATACCAGGTTTCACTTATATTCATTATATCTATTTTCTTTTTCAATTTTGGGTTAGTTCTTCTAAGTACTCTATTTTTCTTTTGAGTTACTCGTACTAAACTCCCTGCGCATTCATCACTATGATGGTTTGCGTGTTTTCTCCTTCATTTAATATTGGTAGTAATAAGGATTTTCCCATGTCTCTTTCCTGTTCTGGTATGTTGTTCTTTTTTTCATTTCCAGAAATTCTGACATTAAAAAATCCAACTTTTCCATAATATTTGATCTTCCTTCATCATAATTATTCATTTTGTGTCTGAATCTGCAATTTTCTCCGTTTCTGCAATATCCTCTTGCATAATAAATACAGTTATTATCTCTTGAGTAGAATTTCGGAGCTGATGCTTTGAAATTTTTTGCTGACACCTCTGCATATCTCATTGGTGGTTTGCTTTTCTCTTTTACCTGATATTCTTGATTTCTCTCTTTATTTGTTTCTTTCTTATTTTGGATTTTATTACTTGGTTGGTTATTTATTTGATTATGATTCATGGCTACAGGGTGCATATATTTGCATTTTTTGTCGAACTTACATCCTTTTCCTTCTTTTAGGAAGGAGGGATCTTTACATATCTAACAACAAAGATCATGAATATTACATCAAACTGTTGAGAGAGAGAGAGAGAGAGAGAGAGAGAGAGAGAGAGAGAGAGTCGTGAACGTGCCCTCAAACAACAAAGATGTTGAATATTACATTGTAATTGTGCTAAGAGCGAAAGAGAGGGTTTGAATCTTGAACGAGTTTTCGGACATCAAAAATGCTTAATATTACATCCAGATTGCGCTGGAAAGAAAGGAACAACAAAGGCACTGAAAATCCATCCAAATTGTTTAGAGAGAGAGAGAGAGAGAGAGAGAGAGAGAGAGAGAGAGAGAGAGAGAGAGAGAGAGAGCTAATCTACAGGTAATGACATGGCTTTGCAACAGCTGCCGTTTAATTTCGAACTCTGCCTCCGGAAGACTTGAAATAATCCATAATCGGGTCAAAGCCTGGAATGGGAAATTACTCTGAGAATGAACATTTAGCAATCAACTACCGTTATGTTGCTCTGTCAGAATCATAAGTGTGCTCCCTTTATTGTTTCTCTTATAGCAACTATTTAGAGAATGTAAACTAACGTTACGCTGTTAAAAGATCACTGCGCCTCAGTGGCGTGATCGGTATGGTCTTGACCTGCCACCTTGGTGGCCGCGAGTTCGATTCTCGGCCATTCCATTGAGCTGTTGGAGATGTGTATTTCTGGTGATAGAAGTTCACTCTCGACGTGGTTCGGAAATCACGTAAAGCCGTTGGTCCAGTTGCTGAATAACCACTGGTTTCATGTAATGTAAAAGCACCATACAAACAAACAAAACAAACAAACCTTCGTGATTCATTTGCTGGACGGGGGATGATCTCCCTGAGCGGAAAACTTCCGCGACATTAAATTCTCTTATAACTTTACACATCTCAGTCCATTACTGAGCTCTTTTTTTCACGCAGCCAAATTATTTCGCTACCGCTTCATTTCTATACAACATTCTAGCCATTTTCAACCCTCTTTACTCCACTGATATTAAAACAGAGAATAATTTTTCCCCACATGACGGTCACCCCTTCAGTCATACTTCTTCCTCAATGAGACTTTTCATTCTCCAACCCGTAATTGCCTAAGATTCTTACTCCCTTAACTCTCAGTATATAAATTTTTCACACCCACGTGAACCCTTCCGTTAATGAATCATTCAGACAAACAGTCCTCTGTTTCAGCAATCGAAAAATCGTCATGATTCTCATTCCATTGGTACATTTTATTTTTTTCACAATGTTTCTCTTCATTTGCCGCTTTTATTCTGAGATCCGTTTGCTCGATAACCTTTCTCTATTTGCTTGCATAAAGAACGACTCATCTTCCATTCTCAAACACTTGGTCTTATTCATCCAAGTATTTTAAATATATTCGCCAATTATTTCTTTCTTGCGTTATTGTTGACAATGTTAACCGTTCTTTGGAATTAACTGTAACTGTACTTCATACTGATCCTTTTTCATCCACAACTGTTTCCGTGTAGCCTTATGTCAGACAACCTGTTCTTCATACTTCCATATGCCCTTTATTAATATGAAATATATGATATATATAGATATATATATATATATATATATATTATATATATATATATATATATATATATATATATATATAATATATATATATATATATATTATATATATGTTTGTGTGTACACGCCATTAACTAAATATATCCATGTTCTACTTGCATGGTGCATAACCGCATGAAGGCACGTATAATCTATATATATATATATATATATATATATATATATATATATATATATATATATATATATATATATACTCATATATATATATATATATATAGATATATATATATATATTATTATATATATATTATATATAGATATATATATATATATACTATATATATATATTATATATATATATATAGTATGTGTGTGCGTACACAAACGTGCCTTCATGTGGTTATGCGCCATGCAAGTAAAACATGGAAATATTTTCTTATTTTTGTTTCTGGTGCTTGACGCCTCGGGTACTCACAAGGAAAGAGAATGTGATATGTGGTAGACATATGTTTCCCTCAGCGTTAAAAGTCAACATAAATTCCCAAGGAGTCTTTCTAGGCACGAGGAAAATAAAATAGAAAAAAAAAGTCTCGTTTTTCTGTTCCTCCTTTGTTTCTTTCTTAGCGGTAATACAGTCATTTGTAAGTTGGTTTAAGTTAAGCATGCTTATGAAACCGCCGCGGTGTATATATATATTTTAGGGCGCTGTGAGCGTTGTTGCTTTATGAAATAGTGTTCCGCGAAGGCGGTTATAATTTAATTTGCAACTGCCCGACTCTCTCCCGAGGGAGAGAGGAAATTAATGAGCGGCCAAGATCTTAATATAATAGTAAGCTCAGCGTAAAAATAAGTGATAAATCAAAAGTCTTGTGATTAAAGGCCATTAGCGTCTTTGTATACATTTTCATGTAATAAGATGAAGTTTTTCCAAATGATTTTTTAAGGAGTTAATGAATATCTTTGGGAGCGACTGCTTCTCCCTCTTATTGGAAATAATGTGAGCGGTAAAAATAAATGTTTTTATATATTCAGAATCGGGTTTTGAAGGGGAGACAGTGCATTGTATTAATTCACCATATAGTGTGTAAGACGCTGTCAACAGGAGACCTCATTGTATTCGTCTATGTGGCGGTGTTCAGGCCTTCAGTAAATTACACTGGAGAATTCATTGTATTCGCTTGACCAATAAAGGATTGGCGTGAGAAAGACTTTACGTATTCATTATGTGTCCTCATTGTACTCACTAACCACATGGGGTCGAGAAGGGCGCGAAGGGATTCAACAAGAGCCCACGTTTTTATTCACTGACCATAGATGACCACATTGTCTGCACTGACGAAGGCGGTGAGAGTAATGTCAATAAATTCAGAAAGAGACCTCATTGCATTATCGAACTACAGACGGTTAAAAGGAGCCAATGAATTCAGAAGATCACATGAAATTCACTGATCTCACGAGGCAAGATGGCCGTCATTAAATTCAACAGGAAGCCACATTGTATTTACTTACCGCAAGGAGGTGAAGGAGGCCGTCACTTATGGTAAGTTTGACTAAATGCATTCAGTCGTAATTCAGAGCAAGAACTACTGAATACATTATCAACAAATGAAGTTACTCAAATAATTTCTAAAGACCACATTCTTAAAAAAAAACAGTACGAATATGCAGTTAAGAGGTTGAGGGAAGGGGCGAGGGCCCGGATGGTACTTGACTGTGAATTCATAATATAGTAGATGAAACAAAGCGAACTCTAGTAAAAAGTAATACTCACTCGACCGGGCAAAAATAGCAGGTTTGAAAATATTGTTACCCTTATAGGCCATCGTATCGACACCAGACAGAGCTGCTATTCTGTTGCTGTTTCTGTTGATATTAATGCTGTTTGATGAAGCGGGCTTTGTGCCAGCCCGGTCTCATATACTCTTTTGAGCAGCCTGTAGAGTAGGATCTGTTGGAATCCTGGCGAAATAATATTCCGAATCTCATTCCCCGTACAAAAATCCCATGTATAAATTAGTCGAGATGATAATGGATTTCACAATGCAATGACGAATTCTCATGCATAAATATTTGTCATGGCATTCAAATGCGTTTCCAATATCAGCTGCATTAATACACAATGAAAGAATAGGGAAGCCGGCCAAGGCCTCTGAATAATTTCGCGCGGGATTTTTCGGAAATAAAAAACTGGGAGGCGCAACATTACGAGGACATCGATACTCCATTACTTCGGCTCACCTACATTTACTTACGTGATGTTGTTGACAAGGCGACAAATGGATTTGCTTGTGATCTGACGTTTCTGGAACTGTCAGAGGCCTTGCTCTGTCACACCAGAGATGGGGGTCCGGAAATCTGGTTGGGTTTTGCTCAGTGACTTCGATGTTCAGAGGGTAGTGTTTTCAGCGCACCTCATACACTGCACTGTAGGCATTACTTGATTTTTTTTGGCAACGTTCCTTTGGCCCCTAGCTGCTTTAACCACTTCCGTTGCTTTTACTGTACCTCCATTCATATTCTCTTTCTTCCATCTGATACACCTTTCAAACCTTTACGTTTTAGCGCTGAATGACCTCATAGGTTGAGTAATTGATTCATGAAAATTTGGCTATGAAGCCAAGCACTGGTGCACTTTCAGTCATTTAGTGCTTAAGGTGAAAATAAGAGTTGGAGTGGGTGGAGAGCTAGATGGAAAAGAGGAAGTGGGAACGGAGGTAAAGTAAAAGGTTAAAAAGTTGGTGCGGCTAGGGGGCCTAAGTGACGCTATTGACGAAAATTTAGCACAGTAATGCTTACAGTGCACCACATGTGCACTGCATCCCTAGGTGGTGCTTTGTGCCTTCCTGCATGATTTACCATATCCACCTTGAGGAACTTTATTTTCCCTTTCATAATCTTCACTGTCTCAAGTGCTGATTGGCCGGAAGTGCTTCACTGCTTGGCTTGAAAGCTGAAATTTCATAAATCAAATCAAATCTAATCAATCTCTAATTGCGTTACATTTTTTATGCATTTCATGTGGATGCTCACTTCGTTTACTTGCGTACTGTGTATAAAATGTGACATGTTGATGAGTATTGTGTTCCTATTTACAATCTTTTATATATACATGTCCATATACTACACACACACACACACACACACACACACACACACACACACACACACACATATATATTATATATTATATATATATATATATATATATATTATATCTATAGATAGATAGATATGTACGTATGTATTATATATATATATATATATATATATATATATATATATATATATATATATATGTGTGTGGGGGGTGTGTGCGTGTGTGTGTGTGTGTGTGTGCGTATAGAATAATAATAATAATAATGAATTTTATTTCAGCCCAAGACATATATGTGGAATATATACAGTAAAGGCAATAACAACCCGCAATCTAGATAATACAATGATTAATCGGCAATATCCACACAGTTGCTGAAGAAGTATAAAAGATAGTATTCATAATCATGGTAATAGCAGTAATAATATTGAGAATAGTAAAGAAATTGTAAGAGTTAGTGAACAGATTGCTTATAATTAAATTGCAGCAATACAAGATCAGGTGAGCCATCCTGCCACCAATGAGGATAATCGCAGAATGAAAGTAGGCCTTGACGTCACGCAAAGTCGCGCACCACTCAGTGACGTCACGTACCAGCCTCGCCAGTCATCAGCCTGAGAACTTGGCTTGAAGGAACCTCTCGCTAGCCAATAGGCGATTGTTTTCCGCCTCGGCCAATCAAAAGTCAGCATGCAGTTGACTCCCGCTGGATGATTATTGACTGTATAAGACGTAGAACCCAGCAGCAACATCAGTCTACTCCAACCCTCTGCCGTAACCAGACTCTGTCGGAACTGAGAGAAACGTTGGCATTACAACAGAATATTCAATTTGACTTGGAGCCGATTTAGAAAACTCTAAGGTGAATGATATCCACATTTGAGTTACCAGTTGACCATGAAAATAAAGCTGTTTCCTGATCTACGACAATTTTTCTTCCCTAAGATGATGAACATCGGCATGTTACTGGCGCGATGCCGTAGCTAAGAGAAATCAGTTATAAGAATAAAAATAATTATACAAACTGAAAGCAGCTGATGCAGTAATAACTTTCAACATTACCTGTTTGGAAGAGGGTCTACTTCCTAGGTATTATCATTATTAATTAATAGACACAAGTAAATCTCTTGAACTCCTCTCCAAGTATTTGCTGAAATTAATGCAAGTACATTAACGAATTTAAGCTGTTTATTCTGGGCATTTGCTGGATAGAGGAGCGCTAATTTAAAAGTGTATGGGCTACTTAGGTGACAGAGATGGTGGTTTGGGGAATTCCCTTCCCCACAATAGTTTTACTGCCCTTCCGATTTCGATACTTTCTGTATCTCTTCGAAATTGTTGATGTAATGTATTGTAAAATTTCAAAGAAGAATGTGATACATAGCAACATATCGCCATATAAAATATTGTTTAGGATATTGACTGTTATTAGTTTAAAGAAAGGAATGAAACCTGTAGAAAAATCACCCTAAATAAGGAATTTGATCATTCATAGTGTGGGGAGGAAGGGGGGGGGGCCATATTTTGTAAAGTACTGTTTTTGTCACATGTTTAAATCGTTGGAAATCCTTTGAAAAATTGCGATATGCGCCAGACTGCTTTAGAGTGTATGTTCGTATCTGCTATGTACCTACATACATGCATATGTAAATATGTTTATATGGAATATTAAACAAAACCCACCCCCCGCAAAAAACCCCAAAAATTATTTATATATAATATATATATATATACATTTATATTTATATTATATATAATAATTTATATATATATTTTATATATTATATATATATAAATAAAATATATACATACATACATGAAAAGATTGTTTTGTCAATAATTTCACAATTTTTCTGCTCTCTCAACATTAACCCACGAATAAAACTATTAATATCTAATTAGTAAACTTTGAAAACGATCATTTCATGTTTGTATGTATATATATTGATATTATATATATATAGTATATATAATATATATATTAGATTATATATATATATATATATATATATAAAGTGTGTGTTTGTATATGGAATTGTACGATTATGTGTCAATTATTAATCTGAAGAAAATTCAGCCTATGGGTTGTATTTCTTAGTATGGGTGGTCTAAGGAAAGGTAAAACAGCAGTCACTGTTATGTCCATTTTGCAAGTGCAAAATCAGGTAAAAATTCCTGTGCAGAAAATAAAGAGTCCCTTTGAATGTTCCTAAATTAATTTTTCAGTAATTTTATTCGCGTGAACCAGTATGATAATTTTATTAAAGCTGATCTGCGTAATTCATCACTGCTTATTACAGCGTAAAAGAAAGACAGATTACTTTCCCAGTTAATCCCTGGATTTCAGCGGAGCATTTAATTATAACTAATTTAACTTTTTTTCCAGACCCCATGATATAGTATTTATGCTGCTCGATTCGCTCGGCAAAGGTTCGAAAGAAGAACGCCTTGCGCAACAGGGGGCAAAAATTTTAAGGCAATTTTAATGAGAATACTCTAAAAAAACGCCAGAAATGCTGAAAACATCCTTCATAATAATATATTTTTTCGGATGGTCACAACGTACTGCAATGCGACTGCATTTTCATTTTGAAAAGACTCGTGAATATTTATTATTGTCTTAAATGCATGCATTGTAATAATTCTCTTGCTTGATTTTGCTACAACATTGGATGTTAACTTGAGCTCATAGAGTCGTCGCGGGTTCTGTGATGAAAGTATTTTTATCTAGGATTTTTGTACTAGTTTCAGTAGTGATAATTAGAATAAAGTCTTTTTAATGTGCCTTTTAATGTTTATTGGACATGGTGAAACGTTGCTAGAATATTCTACATACACTTAATGCTTTATATGCTAAGTCTTGCATAAGATTTTTATATTGTTATTATTTTTATTGTTAATGTATAAAGTTTAAATGTTTTGAAATAATCATATTTCTGTTGGCACCAAATGACTATAGTTAATAAATAACTAATATCACACATAAACTAGGCAGAAATCAAGAATATTGTCTAAGAAGAAATGTAGAATGCATTGAAATTTAGCATAGTAATTTACTTGTTGGAATAGAAACTTCCATAACTGTCATGTTTCTTATCAGGTCGATCAAAACTAACCTCCTAGCCCTTAGTAAAAACCTTTACTTATAAAAATTTGAAATATAGCAATGTTTTTATATACGTATGTGAACTTTTGTCGTGCGTTAAGAATGTAAGAATTATATATTTATCAAGTTAAATGCTCACTTTTATCAAATATATAATTTTACCTTTTCACAGAATCTTCTTGGCCAATCTTCTTGGATCTCTTAGAATCTTTAGGAATTTTTTTATGAATTTCCTCTTTGTATTCTTTAGGAAACCAGAGGTGAAAAGTGTTGTCTTTATGGAATCGTCGGTTGATACCATCCTTGGACAGTATCTTTTGATTTTAAATCCCTGACGCGGTAAGGCCGCGAGTACACGAACTACTTCGTGGTCGCCACAGTGGCTTCAACAAGCCACTGAGTGGCGCCACTCAGTGCTGGGCTGTCGATAGCCACAGTGGTTCGTTTACGCGGGTCAGTGGCGACAGTCAGTGGCGGGGACAGCGACAGCTCCACATAGGTTGCAAACAAGGGAAGCCTATGGGAAACCACTTCCCCGCCACTGAGTGGCCCGTGTACTCGCAGCCTAGGTTTAGCGGACAAAACCGCAGGAAAATGGTGCATCAAAAGTCAGATAGCTCTGAAATTTCGTTTCCTTTATTTATTAACGGCCTTTCTCCTACCTGTTTTTCACCAAGATTCTCTCTCTCTCTCTCTCTCTCTGTTGGGAAAGTGACTTTCTGTACACTTATATGTTGAAGCTTAGCGACTATCAGCAACATACAATAATTTCCATTTCAATATAGCGACTATCAGCAACATAAAACAATTTCCATTTCAACATTCCTTTTAAATAATCAGCACTTTTATATACAAGAAATGCTCAGTAACTTAGATGCCAATGGTCAGAGTTTGATTCTTGCGGCCTAATCATTCAATGAGTGCTGTTATTTTGTATTAATGATCATACTGTTATTTTGTATTAATCATCTCTCAGATACTGTTAAATATCTACAATATGATTTTATAAAATGACAATAACTTTAGGAACTGAATTAAATGCAGCATACGATGGTCGAATGAAAGGTTGAAGCAAAGAAGGTTGCTGGGTATGTGCCAGAAATCGGAATGAAGCTTGGGGTTTCTATAGAAGCCAAGTTAACCATATATAAAGGGCCTTTTGAGTCAACTTCCCTTTATGGAAGTGAAGTATAGATGTTAATTATGCATAAAAAAAGGCTGAAGCTGATTAGATGAAACGTTTGCACTCATCATGCGGCGTAAGGAAAATTGGAAAAGTTAGAAATCCGTAAATAGGTAAATATGATAAACAGTTTTTATTGATTATTTTAATAATTTTGCTTGTGGAAACTGCTGCTTAACATTACCTTTAAAATTATTTTTTAACCTCATAAAGTGAACATGGCGACTAACTTGAATTTTAAGCTACATAAAACATCAAACAGAATAGAACGTCTACAAATTATCAAGTGCCAGGTGTTTGTAATTCACCTTTCCTGGCATCTGTCGCATACGACGGGGGGGGGGGGGGGGGGGGGGAAGGTTGGGGGGGGGGGGGGGGGGGTGGGGGGGGGGGGGGGGGGGGGGGGATTGAGGGCCGGCCAATTAGCAGGTCCTAAAGCCAAGTTGTTAAAATGTTCATGCTGTTTGATGTCGCCCACCACGGGCACAGGCTAATTGGCATCAATTTGTCCAGATCTGAAATTAGAATACAGGGCTTCTACTGGAATAAGCTTGACAGAGCGGACGACTCACAGAGGAATAAGCTTGGCAGAACGGAAGGCTTCTGTGTAGAGTAAGCTTGAAGGATCACATGGATTCTCTTTTAGTTATCTTGCGTTGATCATCGTGACTGATATGGAACTGATGCTTCAAATTGTTTTTGATGATTTTTTTGAGTGAGATTTAAGTACAATCTTCCGAATGAAAATAAGCCAGAGATGCAGTCCGCTACTCTTTGTAAAGTAGTAGTTTTTTTCTGTGTTTTCAGTGAATAACGTTTCCAGTGTTATGGACAATATAGTACAATTTCTATCCTTAAGCAATTTGTTAAAATGGGCTAATTAAAATCACCGTTTAAGACAAAGTTAGTGTTATGCAGTAAGGAGTTGTTCGTTGTTTGTTTTTTTATTTTTATTTTTTAACTAAAGTTTATCTTTACGACCAACGTTTCGTTCACTAGCACACTAATAAGACTTACTGGAATTTAGAAAAACCTTTATCTTGGTCTTTGCGAAAGCTTTTCACTCCCAATGGTAGTCCGTGTTGTTTTTTCTACACCTAATTTTAAGAAACACAAACATTACGATTCGGATGCTGCGTAATCTTTCCTTGAATATCTTTTCTGACGGAAAGTGCTGCACTTAAAAACCGAAAATAAAGTGAGGTATAGATACTGGAGAAGAAAGGATGTATCATGGCCAAAACCTGAACCGAGAAGGAAGGGTATAGCATTTCCAGTGCTCGAACGGGGCTTTTGAAAAGCCTGGAAAGGCCATGAAATATGTAGCTTGCCACAATTGAGGAACTGATAATTTGCTTGGTGATAGGCTTAACAGAACAGTAAAACCAGATTTTATAAGAGTGGAAAAAGTGGTTTATCTTCTCATTTAGTCTTTGAAATGCACAGTTGTTACGGAATAAAGATTGATAGCGCCTCAGTGGCGTGGTCGGTATGGTGTTGGCGTGCCACCTCTGTGGCCGCGAGTTCGATTATCGGGCATTCCATTGAGGTGTGAGAGATGTGTATTTCTGGTGAGAGAAGTTCACTCTCGACGTGGTTGGGAAGTCACGTAAAGCTCTTGGTCCCGTTGCTGAATAACCACTGGCTTCATGCAACGTAAAAACACCATACAAACAAACAATAAAATTGGTGAATAAGGCAGACCTTGTGAGTAGAGTGGGATGTGATACATCTTTTTCCATCTCCCTGAATAAGAATACCAAGCTCAAGAATGTAATTAATTACGTGGAATGTCTGTACTAATTTACATCTTCATTCTCAGTACTAGCAAACAGCAGTTAAACCGTTATGCTTGAATTTTTGGTTACGGTTTTCCAATCGTCAAAGGAGACATGACGCCCATTACAGTGGGGGGATGAAACCCCATTATAAACCATCTTAGAGGTCACCACTATAACCCTGCCAAGTTTCATGCCCATCGGACCAGCCGTTTGGCCGTGAGTGAATGACAAACGGGCGGACAGACATAACACCCATAATAGTAAGATATCGGAAAAAAATTTTGATTCTATGAAATAACTTTGGGAATGACAATGAGGTTTTCTAACGGTTTGAAAGACTCGTCTTTGTTGTTACCATAAATTAAACATATATCAGTTAACTGCGAATGAAACAAACCTCAGATAATGATTTGCTTTAGTTCAAGTGGGATAGAATAGAGCTAGTTATGTGGCTGAGTTTCAATATATTATATTATGGCACGTATTGGGAAATTAGGATAAAAAGCAGTTAATTAACGTGATAATATACATTGGGACCATTTGAAGACCCCGTTCTTGAAATTGGGGGGGTGGGGGGGAGTTGGCGGCCCTAGCTTGAATAGATAAATGTCCTTCATAAAACTCCTTCATGTGATTCGCAGTGGGAATCAGGGTCTCGTTTTGTTTTGAATGAAGTTTATCTATTTGTTTTTAAGATGCGGATTCTTATCATTCTTCTCGCTTACATGTTGTTGTGTCAAGGCTTAATTTGACAGCCATACCTGATTAGGTCTCGTTAACATAAGACTTAACATTATTCGCATTAAAATGAACCCCATGCAGTATTGCCGTCATGCACCTCATTTGGTGCATTATAGGCATTACTAAATGGTGTCTGCAACGTCCCGTCTGCTCCTAGCTACACCTTTTACTTTATCTCTATTCCCCTTCCTCTCTTGAAACTTGCTGTCCAACCTCTCTGAATTCTTAGTGCAACTTAAGGGTTTGAAGTTCTTGAAACCTGCTGACCAACCTGTCTGGATTCTTAAATGCAACTGTCGCGTTTAAAGTTTTTGCAACCTGCTGTCCAACCTCTCTGGATGCTTAGTGCAACTGTCGCGTGTGAAGTTCTTACAACTTGCTCTCCAACCTCTCTGAATTCTTAATGCAACTGTCGCGTTTAAAGTTCTTGCAACCTGCTGTCCAGCCTCTCTGGATTATTACTGCAATTGTCGCGTTAAAGCAACCTGTTGTCCAACTTCTCTTGATTCTTAATGCAACTGTCGCTTTTAAAGCTCTTGTAACTTGCTGTCTAACCTAATTGCATCTTAGTGCAACTGTGAGGTTTAGAGGCCTCTGGAAACACCATAAACGCTTTCAGATAAAATGAGTGAGGCTATTTCATCTGAAGGTGTATTATAAAAATGTCAACTTCTGGAAAGGGAAGACCCTTGGGCATGTTCGGGTAACAGGCTGTGTGAGATTTTTTCAGATATAAAGCACTACAGGTCATAAATTATACGAAAAACCAGTTCTCGATTACAACGTTTTTGCCGTGTGTTTCTCTTTTTTTGAAGGCTGGTACACGTTTTAATCTGTGTGTGTGTGTGTGTGTGTGTGTGTGTGTGTGTGTGTGGCTCTTACCAGCGAATTCTACGTCCTGAAAATAAGCCTTATGGCACAGCTATTTTTTTTCCTTTTTTCAATTATTGTGTATGATGTTAACGGCGTCTCCTATTTTCATTGTAATCCGTAAACAAAACACTTGCTGTGAGGAGGCTAATGATGATGACGTACAGCCAGTGAGGCTTTTTTTTCTTTAAATGTACACTTCGTCGAAAAGCGCCGTCGGAGGACAAAGCTTGGCAAAGGAAATTCAGAATCAAAAGAGGCCCCGTCTATTATTCCGAAACTACAAACGCAGCAAACAACCAAACATAACCGTAATTTGTGTATCTTAGTTTTGTACGGTTTAATCAACTTTTAATGCCTTGAACATGAGGGAGACTGTATAATGCTGTTTTATACGTTTCCATCTCGTTCTTTCCCTCCTCTGTCTAGTGTGACTGAAATTGAATGCGATCTGGGGTCACGTCAGTTCAATGACGTCATTGCTTCTTTATTTGCTCATTTTATTCTCTATTAATTATTAGCTTCTTTCTTTTGCACTGTCTGTTGCCAGTTTAAACTACAACTTTCATTCTGAGGGCATTGTTCAAGTGAGTAAAACTTCTATCGTAAGTTTTTCGTTAGTTTTCAGGCTTGTGAGTTGCAGTCATTTCTAAGTCGTTGACTTTTATGGAGCCTGTTTGTGATGTGTGGGCGATAAGTTGCCGATATATGATTATGACAGGTAGGTTATATCATGTTTCCCATTATCTTGGAGTACACTGGCAGGTGTAATGTTTATAGCTTTTGACCAACCCTAACTCTTTCACTGTGTCTTTCAGGGCTGGTTTAGCACAAGGAGGTTAGTCTGACCTCCTTGGCTTAGAATGTCTCTTTCCTAAACTTTAAATCACGTGTAGGATACTGCCCTTTCTAATCACTCAGATTCACTCTTTCCATGAGAACGTCTCTGAAACTTGCTGTAGGATACTTCCTATCCCACACTATTTTCATCATTATATTTGTATAAAGCCAAGCTTAGGATCTCGCATTTGCCATGACCCTAATTTAGAGGGCCCTACCCATTTTAAAGTTGCACCCAGCTTCTTTCTGAGTCACTATGAAAACCATAATAATTTTGGGGATTTCAAAGCAGTTCAAGTAATGAGACTTATTTTTAAAATGCCAATAAAAGCGAAGATCGCTTACTTGGACCAGCCACACATGAAATCTGTACAACTCTGGTATTTATTGTGAAGTTATCAACATTTACCCAACTTGGGCATTATAAATATAGTTATTTAATGGCATGTACAGGTACTACAACGTTGTCTTCGTAAAATGACTTGTTATTGAATACACTGAATTTGTTTTATATATTAAATAATAAACAATAAAAACTTGGTCAGACTTAGGCCTGTAAAAGGTTATTGCTTACGAGCAAAAAGTTAAAAATCACTGCCCAATCTTACCATCACAATTTTGAAGTTAGATGCAGGTTATGAAAAACTAAGCCTTCAGATTTAAAGTTTTGTTACTGACAATTTTTCATACTGCTTTTGTAAGCCCGCGAGTCTTTGGGTCAATTTCACAACTTTATCCTCTCGTCCCTAATTTCCATAATCTTCCATCGTTTTGTCGTTTCGTTTCCTTTGCTGTAAAACTTTGGAGTTCTCGCCTTGTTGGTCTACATGACTATTATGGTATTCAGTTGTAGAAGAGACTTGCCTAGCACTTTGGTGTCCTTCCACCCAATCGAACATTTGTATTTATTTAATTATTTATTTGTGTATTTCTTCACTTATTTAGTTATTTATTTAGTTATTTTTAGACCCCAGGTAGGGGGAATCATTTTATATGAAAAAGAAAAACTCTTTGCTGCTAATGAATAGTTCCTCTTCCTTTTTTTTTTATTTGTAAGATCGTCTTTCATAATATTTCATAACTCTAATGGCTGGTCATTTTCCAGTCCTTAACCTTGGGGTCTTTGTCCGATTTCATCGACTGAGGCTTTTCTGCCATCTTCTCTCGCATTTCCCGTCATCTATCGGGTGCTTAACTGGTTTTATTTGAGAATCTCTATTTTGAGATCGTTATTTGTTAAAGACCAGTTTTAGGATATTTTTCTTAGCTATCATCTTTTCTAATCCCACCCATAACTATTTTTCCAATGCAATGTTTTCGTCGTTAACTATCTGAAGCTTTCTTGAAGCTTTCTCGGAGTGACTTTGGAAGGCTTCTTTAGAGTCACTGCCACCAGTTGTATCTGTTAGAAGTCTGGTTGTGATAAGTGCATCCAAAGCTTGTGAATAAATGTAGAAGTTGAGAGGTCATTGTAGTTTTATATATATATATATATATATATATATATATATATATATATATATATATATATATATATATATATATATATATATATATATATATATATATATATATATATAACTACAATGACCTCTCAACTTCTACATTTTTTCACAAGAAATTTAAAAGTTATATATGTATATGATATATATATATATATATATATATATATATATATATATATATATATATGTGTGTGTGTGTGTGTGTGTGTGTGTGTGTGTGTGTTTCCAGAGGTTGTTGGTCCTACAACAGAAATGCTAGGGGGTCACCTTAAAATGTAACTGTCATTGATTTTTTTTTTTTCAAAACTAATAGTCTTATCGGCAAGTCGTGATTAGACATATCTTTGCAAAGTTAATAATTTCGATTGATTTCAATTGCTCTTTATTTAATAAAGAGGGAATGCAAATATGGAAAAACAATGTTGAAAGTAAAAGTGAGCATGTTTGGCTTTCAAGATCTTTTTTCGTTTCCTTCTTCCCGTAAGGCTGAAGATTCTCAACCAAATTTCCATCCCCCACGCTGATCCGTTTCTAAAATTGAAGATTAATTTGTTTTGAGTAATCACCTCCAGCGCTGTTCCCTTGAGCGATTATTATCATTTAATATCCTAATTATAAATTGCAGATGAAAATCAAATCCGTGATTAATTTCCCCGACATATATTACAGTGAAATTAACTTTGCCAACTTATTATTCATTTCCGCCGAGGACGGAATTCGAGTCAATTTTTCTTTTCGCAGGCTGTAGTAAACATGATAAACAGGACGAAGTGTATAGGTAATTTTAAACACAGGTATTTGTACTTTTGCATTGTGTTTGCATTGTGTTTCGCCACTGTGAAGTTTTCTCGAATAGGGATGGTTCAGTAGCAATAAGTCAGGAGTCACTGCCACATTCAAGCTGGAGCTGGTGAATCAAGGATGAACCTCCTGTTCAGTAAATTGCCATTCCTTGAACCTGTACAGATGTCTCGTATTTCCAGTCGGCCGTTGATGTAGCATACATTCTCGTGCTTCCTTCTTATGAGAGGCCCTTTCGTTCTCATCTTTTTCACACCATCCAGCCACTTCCTTCTCGGTCTTCCCCTCCTCCCTTGAACATGTCTTGAGTTATTCAGTACTTCAAGGCACGTCTTGAGTTATTCAGTACTTCAAGACATGTCTTAAGTTATTCTGTACTTTTGTAAGAGTGGGTTATGCTCTCCTACCGATTTGGTAGTCCCGAGTTCGATTCCCTGCTCTGCCAACGTGGAATCAGATGAATTTGTTTCTGGTGATTAGAAACTCATTTCTCGATATAACGTGGTTCGGATCCCACAATAAGCTGTAGGTCCCGTTGCAGGTAAACAATTGGTTCATAGCCACGTACATATATCTAATCCTTCGGGCCCGCCCTAGGAGAGCTGTTAACAGCTCAGTAGTCTGGTTAAACTAAGATATACTACCTTATTCAGTACTTTCCACTAACTCTCGCCCTCCATTTTCTCAATGGCATAACCACCTCGCAACACTGATCCATCTTTTCAGAAAGGTTAGTCTTCTTTTTTTAGTATTTTTTGGATTTTTCATTGTCAGAGCTATATTTTAATGATAATCCACTTCGCCTTTATATTATCAAGGGACTTGGCAAATTCGTTGAGTCCAGTTTATGCATCCATTGACACTTCCTGTTACATAATCTGTAATAATTTTCTTCCTTTAGGTGTTATGTTATTTATTTTGTAGACATTGCTTTGTATTTTCTTCAGGGCTGATCGTTGTCTAGGTTTCTTTGGTAAAAGGGAATGGGAAAATCCATATAATTCTTGATAAACCCCACAAATCTGTTTGCTACGACTCTCACATTTGTCTCTGAGTAGTTTTCCTTAAGAAATTAACAGCTTCTGTGATTGAAAGGTTGTCAAAATACAGCACATCAATTAACAACTAAAACTGCGCTTGAGAACAGTCATAAAGTTCACATTTAGGAATCTGTATAGTAAGTATTTGCATACAGTGTTAGGCTGCGCACGCATGGAAATATCAGAGGTTATAAATGGTTACATTTCACTCAATTGTCTTACCATTCCAAGGATCCAGACACATGAACAGAGAAACCCTGTGGAAAATTAGAAAACATAGACAACAAATTGAATACTGATTCTGATACATTTTTGGTTTTCTAGGAGCTCTCTCTTGAACAAAAAAATGTTTCCGGACCATACAAACGGAAATGTACTACCTGGCCAACCCAGGGCTGGGCCAGAAAACTCTGAATGACAACTGATAAACTCTCTCTCTCTCGTTTTCTCACCTTCCCAAGCTCTCTCTCTCTCTCTCTCTCTCTCTCTCTCTCTCTCTCTCTCTCTCTCTCTCTCTCTTCCTTTCCTGTTAAGGTAGGTGCTTCAGTTACTTTGCGCATCATTTTTAACATTTTTAATTCACCACTTCTCACCCCCATTCCTATTGAGGCTAGATGTGGACTTGAAGGGCATCGGGAGAGTGTCCATTCAACCTAGCGGCCTCAGAAGCTGTGGATCAGATGTTAATGTCTGTGGTTTTTTGACATTTTATTTTTCATCTTATCTCACCCCCCCCCCATCCCTGTCGTGGCTGAACTTGGACTTAAAGAGCATTGAAAACTATGGATTGTACATTAATATCTGTAGTTATCAGTTATTTTTACCTGTCACTGTTTTCCCAGCCCCCATTCCTATGAGGAATGAACTTAGACTTATAGAACATCAGGAGTGTTACTATTCATGTCAGCAACCTTGAAAACTATAAATTAGACACTAATATTTGTCGTCTTCGGTTATTTTTATATGTCAGCTGCTCCCACTCCTCACCCCCCCCCCTTCCTATCAGGAATGAACTTGGACTATAAGGCCATTGGGACTCACTATTCATCTTAGCACCCTCAAAAACTATGGATTAGCCACTAATATCTCTTTTTCAGTTATTTTTTTATGTCACCCCTTCCCACCCCTTCTCATCTTCTGACCTTTGATGCAGGTGGGGTCCCCTCCCCTGTGAGGCAGTCGGAGCCTCTCCCCGTGAGGCACTCGGGGTCCTTTGCCCTTTGAGGCAGGCGAGGTCCTCTACCCTTAGCAGCAGGCTGGGTTCTCTGGCCTTAGCAGCAGGCGGGGTCCTTTGCCTTAGCGGCAAGTGGGGTCCTCTGTCCTTTGAGGCAGGTGGGGTCCTTTGCCCTTTGCGGCAGGCAGGTTCCTCTGCCCTTTGCGGCAGGCAGGGTCCTCTCCCTCTGCCCTCTGAAGGAAACAGGGTCCTCTGCCCTTTGAGGCAGTCTGTGTTCTGCCTTTGAGAATGCCGGGTTCACAGCTGAACTTAGACTTGAAGGGCATCAGGAGTATCTATTCATCCAAGCGACCTTGAAAGCTAAACTATAGATTAGGCTCTAACATCTGTCATTTTTTACGTTTTATTTTTCACTCCTTCTCACCCCCCCCCCCCCCCCCCTTTCCTATCGGGACTGAACTTGGACTTAAAGCGCATGGGAGTTTCACTATTCATTTCAGCGATCTTGAAAACTATGGATTAGACACTAATATCTGTAGTTTTTGGTTGCTTTTACATGTCATCACCTTCCTACCCCATCTCAGTCCCCCCTTCACCTTCCTAACAGAGCTGAAATGTATTTGAAGGTCTTCGGGTGTGTTACTATTCACCTCAACAACCTCAGAAACTATGGATAAGACACTAATATCCGTCATTTTCAGTTATTTTTGCATGTCACCCCCTTCCTGTCGGGGCTGAAATTGGACTTAAAGGACATGGGAAGCGTCACTATTCATCTCAGTAACCTTAAAAACAATGGATTAGACACTAATATCTCTCGTTTTTGGGTTATTTTTACATGTCACGCATCCAGTCATAAGGTGGCTATAAGCACTTACTTTGTAATGGGGTTTTATGGAGTTGGCACTCCCTTTGAAAGAATAAAAAAAGGAAATACTGTACAAATGTAATTATAATTATACTTTAAAAACTTGAAAGTATAATTATAATTACATTTGTAAAAATCAATTACATCACAATTGCAATTACTTAACAATAAATTCAATTACAATCACAGTTACAATTACAAAGGGTATGGGTTTGAGAGTAACGCTAATCTTTGGCACAGGAAACAGTGTATTGAGGCGAGCAAATCAAGCTAATAAGGTTTCATAATTTTTTTTTTTACAGAGGTGTAAGTGATAAAAGAGCAGAGATCATATTAAAACAGTATTTATTGGCACTAACTAGGAAATACTTGGACTATGGTGTTCAGTTCTGGTCACGTTACTATAGGATGGAGGTAGATTCACTTGAATCGGTACAGAGAATGATGGTCAAGATGATTCATGAGTCAAAGATTTTTATCTTACAGCGAAACACTTCATTAATTTGGAGAACCAATATCACTACCATAATGAACATCCTCCTGTATGCTACGTATCATCACTTTGACATGTCCTACCTTAAAAAGAAGTGTAGGGGGTAGGCAGTAAGCATAATTGTAGAAACAGAAGTAGGACTGAAGACACTGAACCTCACTGCGGGAGGTTTTGGGGGAAGTGAACGGAAGTAAGGGCCAGTAGCAGCAAATTAAAGACCGCCAGTTTCTCGTTCAAATTTAAGTCTCATAAGCAACCCATCATTCCTAATGGAGCACGACCCTTACCTTAAATTACAAATTACCTTAAATTACAAATTACTTCTTCTTTCCCACCGTTATCCCTACGTTAAGGGGACGGTTGCCCGATGCGCCTTCCCCACCGCCTTCTATCAAAGCCATCATCATCCAACAAACCTCTTCTCTCCATATCTTCCTTCACTTTATCTCGCCATCTTATTCCCTGTCTCCCTCCAGTCTTCCTCTAACAGGCTCCTTCTAACCCCCGTTGGCTATATAAATATTAAATCATGATCACAATTGTAATTTTAGACACCGTAAAAAGAGCTGCAACTGTGTTCAGTTTCCTGTACATGTTAACGAAAGCGTTTCAGTTTCCTTTCACGTTTCTGAGGGAAAGTGCAGGCTGAAGTTTGAATGGTTTGAGAGAGAAATTATCGATATATGGTGATTTTTAGTGGATGGTGGTAATATCTCAAGGTACTTTAGATCTTGTATTTTATTGGCGAGGTATAATTTAGATGGGCACTGAAAGAATCGATGGTATTTTCGTCGCGAGTAATTTTCAATGAGGAGGTAGTTTTATCACAGAAGTTTAGTCTGCTAAAGGCTACGATGCGTGGACGGTGATGTCTTTGTTTCGTCTCGTCGAAGAATTAGTTCTTGATCTCCAAAGTTGTGCCCATAACTAGGAAGGTTTTTTTTTGTGGTAATATTAGGTAGTTAGATGGTAATAACACAGGGTACTTGAGAATTTGTATTTTATTGGCAAGGTATGATTAAGATGTTTGGTTTAAAATGAACACTAAAAAAAGGTGGTAATTTCATCATAATTAATGTTTTAATGAGGGGTTATGTCTATCACAAAAGTATTTGGTCTATTACAGTTCGTGACAAGGATTGTAAATCACGTTTAAACCAATGTAGGTTTTCCGTGTTGATTTTATGGAGGCAATAAGCAATTATATTAATAATTCTCATTTATTACGATCAAGTTTCACATAGACTTTGGTTCAAAACTTGATGTTATAGGCATAGGGTATTTGGAGTGACTGAGTAGGTTAATCATACGCCTGGAAGCGCCGGGAAGAAAAGGTGGAGTGTCAAGTGAAAAATGAGATAAACCCAGAAACCTGAAGGAAAAGGTGACGTAAAAACGAAAATTTCATTTGTTGTGTCTGTGTGTGTATGTCTGTCAAGGGGTATGGGTTTGATTTTGAGTTAAAAACCTTTCTGCAGTGACATAGAGATCGTGTGCAAAATTTTGTTTGGGTCTTTTAAGCAGTTTGGATTTCTATAGTAGACAAACAAATATACAAATATTCATTTATTATATATATATATATATATATATATATATATATATATATATATATATATATATATATAATATATATATAAACGTATAGTGTGTGTGTGTGTGTGTGTGTGTATAAGGGATAGAATATGTACATACACCCTATAAAACCATCAGAAAACGCATAATTCATTAAGCCATTTCACCTGAAATCAAAGCACAGCGCCCTTGGAGGGGTGCCCCCACTCCCACCCAACTCCCGCCCCGCCCCACTCACCCCTCCCTCACAACTCAAATAGGGCATCATGATTCACAGCACGCGTACCCGACGATAAAACACGATTTCTCGCCGTCGCAATCCGTACATTTTACATGGCGAGTTCGTTGATCGCTGTTCGCATGTAAAGGTTGTACAGGGGGTTGTACACAGCGCGGGAGAGCGTTGTTCGTGGCGGTTGTAGTGAATAATTCAGCAGGCTTGTTTTGGACGTAACAAGGAAATCTAACGTTTTATGGATGCTTTAGTTTCCGAGACTCAATGATGGAATAATATTCTCCCGTGTGGGTGGTCGAGGAAGATGTCTTATTCACTCTCTCTCTCTCTCGATTCCCTCACTTTTGTATTTTCACTCTCTCTCTCTCTCTCTCTCTCTCTCTCTCTCTCTCTCTCTCTCTCTCTCTCTCTCTCGATTCCCTCACTTTTGTATTTTTTCTCTCTCTCTCTCTCTCTCTCTCTCTCTCTCTCTCTCTCTCTCTCTCTCTCTCTCTTCATTCATGTTGGAATTTTACCCATTTATATATCTCGTTCTCTCTCCCTCTCTATGTATTCGCACACGCACTGATAGCCCCTTCTCTCTCTCTCTCTCTCTCTCTCTCTCTCTCTCTCTCTCTCTCTCTCTATCGTTTGAAATTCTACCCATTTATTTACGCGTTTCAATCTCTCTCATCCGTGTATTCACATCTGCATCTCTCTCTCTCTCTCTCTCTCTCTCTCTCTCTTCTCTCGTTTAAATTCTACCCATTTATTTACCGCGTTCTCTATCCTCTCTCTGTGTATTCACATCTGCATCTCTCTCTCTCTCTCTTCTCTCTCTCTCTCTCTCCAGCAAAAAAAATTTCAATGCATCAGCTCCAAGATTCTACTCAAGAGATAATAACTGTTTTTATTATGCAAGGGGATATTGCAGATATGGAGAAAATTGCAGATTCAGACACAAAATGAATAATTATGATGAAGGAAGAACAAATATTATGGAAAAGTTGGATTTTTTAATGTCAGAATTTCTGGAAATGAAAAAAAGAACAACATACCAGAACAGGAAAGAGACATGGGAAAATCCTTATTATTACCAATATTAAATGAAGGAGAAAACACGCAAACCATCATAGTGATGAATGCGCAGGGTTTAGTTACGAGTAACTCAAAAAGAAAAATAGAGTACTTAGAAGAACTAACCCAAATTGAAAAGAAAATAGATATAATGAATATAAGTGAAACCTGGTATTCCCAAGAGACTGGGAATGATGATCAAATATAAGGGTTTCAAACTTATAGATCAGATAGAAAAAATAGGAATCAAGGGGGAACCGCAATATATGGGAAAGACAAAAAACAAGGAAAAATATATGAGAAATATAGTAACTCAGAATGTGAACTAATAGCGGTAAGAATTTGAATCTGAAACATTAATGAACATAGTAATTAATATAGACCTCCTAATACTAAGAGTTTGACTTAATAATAGAAAAATTGGATGATATATGTAAGAAATCAACAAGGACTGGACTATTCTCCTATCTGGAGGGACTTCAACTTTCCTTTCGTAGACTGGAAAGATCGAATAGGAGATTGTGGATGTACTTATACATATAAAAAAGAGAGTAATAGTAGTGCAGAAGATAAGAGGCAATTCGAAAAGCTATTGATATGCTACTAGAATACAACATTCAACAAATAAATCACCTGCCAACAAGAAAGGAAAATACTTTAGACCTAGTATTTGTGAACGAGATGAATTATGTTAAAGAAATAATAGTTTATAATGCGAGTATTTTCAGACCATAATGTCATAGAATTAACAGTCCATTCCAAAGCAAGTGAAAACAGAGATAAGCAAGAAATGAAAAAAGTGGGAAGGATATGGAAAATACAACTTCTACAGTAAAAATAAAAAATATAAATGGTCAGAAATAAATGAAGAATTAAACAAAGATTGGGATAATATTTTCGTAAGTGATGACATAAAGGTAAATACGGAGCTATTATATAAAATATTAGAGAAAATAGTGGATAAATATATACCGAGAAGAAAAGTAAACATCAGTCATGCATACCAAGAGACAGAAGGATCTTGTTCCAGAAAATCAGAAAGTGGAAAAAAGGTCTAGCAAAAAAAAAAATGCATGGAAAGTTATTAAAGAACTAAAAAGTAAGATAGAAAATGCAGAACAAAACATTATACAATCAAAAGAAAATGAAAAACGGGACTTGGAAGAAAAAACCCTATTAAATATCAAGCAAAATCCCAAAACTATTATACTCATATGCGAAGAAGATGAATAAAAGAAGAATAGAAATAGGCCCTCTGAGAATTGAAGGGAGATTAACGAATGAAAAAAAAGGAAATTTGCAACATACTGGCAGAACGATATAAGAGAGAATTCACCCCTAGAATAGATAATGAAGATAATGATATAGAAGTAAGGGAATGAAAATAGTGAATATTTAGCTGACATAGATATTAATGAAGCTGATATTGTGCAGGCTATTAATGAAATTAAAAGGGAGCTGCTGCAGGGCCTGATGGAATTCCTGCTATTTTGTTAAAGAAAGTAGTTCATTCTATCGCAAAGCCACTTGCAATATTATTAAGACAAAGTGTAGATACAGGCAAGATTTATGATGAGCACAAATTAGCATATATTACCCCTACTTTCAAAAGTGGATCAAGAGTAGAGGCAAGTAATTATAGGCCTGTGAGTCTAACATCACATATTATGAAAGTGTATGAAAGGGTAATGAAGAAAAATATTATGAAACATTTAATAAAAAATAATTTGTTAATATAGGACAACATGGTTCGTACCCGGAAAAAGTACACAAACCCAACTGTTAGTCCACCGTGAGAACATATTCAAAAATATGAAAAAGCGGAAATGAAACAGATGTGGTTTATTTAGACTTTGCAAAGCTTTTGATAAAGTAGACCATAGTATATTAGCGAAGAAAATTAGAAAACACAATATCGTGGATAAAGTAGGAAGATGGTTAAAAGAATTTTTACACAACAGAAAACAGATAGTTATTGCAAACGAACGAGAATCGGATGAAGCCAAGGTAATATCCGGTGTGCCGCAAGGTACGGTGTTAGCTGCAATACTGTTTGTTATTATGATTGAAGACATAGACAATAATGTTAAGGATTCGGTAGTGAGTAGTTTCGCAGATGACACAAGAATAAGTAGAGAAATTACTTGTGATGAAGATAGGAACGCTCTACAAAGAGACCTTAACAAAGTATATGATTGGGCAGAGGTAAATAGGATGGTATTTAACTCTGATAAATTTGAATCAATAAATTATGGAGACAGAGAAAGAAAGCTATATGCATATAAGGGACCTAATAATGAGACAATCACAAATAAGGAAGCAGTTAAAGACCTTGGTGTGATGATGAATAGGAACATGTTACGCAATGATCAAATAGCAACTCTGTTGGCAAAATGTAAAGCAAAAATGGGAATGTTGTTACGGCACTTCAAAACAAGAAAAGCTGAACACATGATTATGCTTTATAAAACATATGTTCGTAGTCCACCCCTTGAATAAATTGGCAATATGATATGGTACCCACACTATCAAAAGGATATTGCACAAATAGAGAGTGTACAAAGGTCCTTTACAGCTAGAATAGAAGAAGTTAAAGACCTTGACTACTGGGAAAGACTACAATTCTTAAAATTTTATAGTCTAGAAAGGAGAAGAGAACGCTACATGATAATTCAGGCATGGAAACAGATAGAAGGAATAGCAGAAAATATCATGGAACTAAAAATATCAGAAAGAGCAAGCAGAGGTAGATTAATAGTGCCCAAAACTATACCAGGAAAAATAAGGAAAGCACACAGGACATTAATCCACTACGCACCAGCATCGATAATGCAGCGTCTATTCAATGCGTTGCCAGCTCATCTGAGGAATATATCAGGAGTGAGCGTAGATGTGTTTAAGAATAAGCTCGACAAATATCTAAACTGCATCCCAGACCATCCAAGATTGGAAGATGCAAAATATACCGGAAGATGTACTAGCAACTCTCTGGTAGACATTAGAGGTGCCTCACACTGAGGGACCTGGGGCAACCCGAACAAGATGTAAGGTCTGTAAGGTCTTTCTCGTTTAAATTTACCCATTTATTTACCGCGTTCTCTATCCTCTCTCTGTGTATTCACATCTGCATCAATATCTCTCTCTCTCTCTCTCTCTCTCTCTCTCTCTCTCTCTCTCTATTCCAATCCACCATGGTGGTGCTGTCGGTACAAGCAAGGCCTTCTGACCTGAAGCCATTTCATTTCGCGATTTGATATTTTTGCAATTGCTGGGTTGATGACAGAACTGATGGATTTCGGTGTCGGGGATATGCAGATTTTCATCCTTTTTTTTTTTTTTTTTTTTTTTTTGCGGAGAGCTGATGTGCCATTATGATTAACTAACTCTGCGTTCGTAAAGGAAATATATGTTGCCGGATAAAAAGGTTTGTGCTGGGCTTGTTCGGGTTGACGGATGGTTTGAGTAATACACACATTTTTTTTACATTTTTTAATGTACACACACACACACACACACACACACACACACACACTATATATATATATATATATTACTATATATTTTATATATATATATATATATACTATATATCATATATATATTATTCATGTATAATGTTGCGTATGTAAGTAGAGGAGTTATTGAATTATAAATGTAAGACGTTAACCTAAAAGTTAATATTTAATGTTCTGCAAATGGCCGTGTCCTGGATACACGGGAAAATTTTTATTTTTTGTACATGGAAGCACTCTTCATGCTTATTTGTATCATTCTTAGATAGAGAAACATTCTAATGTTCTAGTATAATGCTGATATTACGATATTAATACTGTTTCTGCTTTGTCCATTAGCGATCGCATTCCCAGGAGATTATGTACGAGATATGCTGTGCATTTTCGTATCTAAAATGAAAAGTCGGTGTGCGAGCATTTCCTTTATACTTCATTTCCTCCAACTTTAGAAAACCAGAGGAATGAGACGAAAGAAGGAAATACATTTCCTAGGACGAGAAGAGCTTTGGTATCCTTCGCCTTATTTTGTTTTAGGGGTTGAATACTTAATTTTGTCTGGAATGTTTAATTCTTTATTTCATTTTCCATCTAAGAATACAATTTAAAATAAGTTAGAAATTAAATTGCTGGTAGATTCCGGAATGTTTAATTATGTGTTTCATTTCTTATATAAGAATACAATTTAAAATAAGTTAGAAATTAAATTGCTGGTAGATAAAACGACATGGGGCGCGGAGTCATTGCTTTAGCGAAAGGATTAAAAAAAACCGTACTCTTCACCTTTATTACTTTACTACTTTGGCGTTGTTGACGGAGTAGATGAATTGTAGCCGTGTGTATGGTCAACAGATATTCCCAATGGGCTTTAAAAAACTGCGGCAGTCAGCGATTGAAACCATCACAGGAGTAACGAGACTTATTTTCTTACTAACAGAGTACAGCCCTGTGGAGCAAGACAGAGTTTTCCATCAGTGAAAAATGCAGAGAAACACCGCACGACGCCTCGAATTTTCCCCTCCGGCTCACCTCTCACGGAGCTCTCCGACAGGTACCATATTTATAAAATAAACAGCCGACGGACGACGAAGCTACCGCACGCGAGTACCGATTTATTGATGATCCTTGGTCGAAGCGGTATTCACTCTCCTCCACGATACCATGGTCCTTTGGGGGAGGCAATCGATGATGTCACCGCTAATTGGAAAATCCGCGATCAGATGTCGTCATATATTGTGATTAAATATCACTCAGCCATTCCGCTCGGAGGTGTCGAAGGTTGTCAGAGGAAAGGTTGGCAGTTTTTTATGAGTTGCGATACCTTAGTTTTTGAAAGTTCGGAATTTGAAGAGGGGTTTCATCTATGTGTCCTGTTTCTTGCGCTCAAAATGGTAATATCGATTCATGCTTATTATGTGCATCCTGGCACGCATGTGTATGTACAATTTTTATATGCTCTTACATACTATAATAGTATAATAAAAGATATATATTATATATATATATATATATATATATATATATATATATATATATATACTATCTGCAGTATGACCCTCAAATATCAATTCAGGAATGCCGAAGACACATGGATGTTTTTTAAAAGATATATTCATTAAGAAACGTTTCGCACATGACTATGTGCATCATCAGTCTGAAAAATGACAAAATAATAACATTAAAATACTAAAAATACACTTGATTCTTAAAATGACAATTAAAAACATTAAAAGACTAAAAAAGCAAAGCAAAGTAAAAACAACTGCTGTTACACCAACCTTCAGGTACAAAGAAAGAAGATAGAATGACCAAAGAAAGAACAAGAACCTCCAAAAGACGACTATGCCAGGTATAGTTGAGCAAAGGAGCAGCCCACCGTTTCAACGATTGGAACGAGTCTTTTAATATATAATGACTCTAAGGTCGTCAGATAATCTGCATCCTTAGAATACCCTATTATGGAAAAATGCTGCTTCTTGACCTCAATTTTACAATTGATAGCATGATTTTTTATATTTGAATGTTCTGGTCTGCTCAATCTTTGTCCCGTTCTAAAACTCAAACCTAAGTGACTGTAATAACGCATCTGCAACAACCTTTTCGTTGATCCAATATAAGTACCAGGACATCCTGGGCATGTAAACTTATAGACCACATTGGATCTCATGAAGGGATGCAGACGGTCCTTAAAGCCAAACAAGGAGCCAATTTTGCTGGGATTATTTGATAGCAATTTTAAATTAATGCACGGTATCTCAGTTTCAATAATTTGTTTCAGTTTATGCGAAAATTTGGAGTTAAAAATATAAGGGATTGAAGCATACATAAGTTTTTTCGGAACATTAAAAACCGGTGTGGCAGGGTGAAAATGATTAATTAAAAGTTTGTTGACGGTTCTAAAAACTAGATCTTTGGGAAATGAATTTTGTTGAAAGAAAGTAGTTAAAAATTCAATCTCCTTATGAAATATGGCCCAACTGGACGAGTATCTAAGAGCCCTATATACTAAAGTATAGATGGTATTCAATTTAAAACTGGTTTGGCAAGCACTGTAGAAATTATTTGCAAGACCTGTATAAGTTTTCTTTCTGTAAACGGCAGTAGTAAAAAAAGAATTAGCTCTCGTGATTAAAACATCTAAAAACGGTAAACAATTATCTCTCTCCAATTCCATAGTAAAATTAATGTTAGGGTGTTGCTCATTAATAAAATCTAAAAACTGGGTGGCCTGCCACTGATACTTAAAAAGAACAAAGGTATCATCTACATACCTTCTGTAAAACAATGGTTTAAAAGACGACGGACAACAATCTAAAAATTTTTCTTCTAAAAAAGACATAAAAAAATTCGCAAATAAAGGTCCTAATGGAGAACCCATAGCAACACCATCTACCTGAGAGTACAATTTTTGATTAAAAATAAACATAGAATCTTGCACCGCAAGTTCTAGAAGTTGTTTAAAAAGATACCTAGTAAAACCATGAAATGTAAAATTGCCATCTGGGAAAACCTTGTTTAAAATAATCTCTATAGTCTCGTTTAAGGGAACATTCGTAAATAAAGACTCAACATCAAAGCTTGACATATACAGGTCACCGACCTGACTAATGATTTGATTTTGAAATTCATAACCATTCTTTAAAATAAATTGACTTGAAGTATACTCGTTAAGGAGAGACACCAGATATTTTGAAATAGAAAAAGAAGGGCTATTATACGCTGCCATAATTGGTCTTATAGGAATTCCATCTTTATGAATTTTTGGTAGCCCATACAATAAGATTTGTCATGACGTTGATGCTGCTTTTGATCTCGTCAATCATGAGGCCCTCGGTGGCCGCGAGTTCGATTCTCGTACATTCCATTGAGGAGTGAGAGATGTGTATTTCTGGTGAGTAGAAGTTCACTTTCGACGTGGTTTGGAAGTCACGTAAAGCCGTTGGTCCCGATGCTGAATAACCACTGGTTCCATACAACGTAAAAACACCATACAAACAAAACAAACAATCATGAGGCCCTTGTTCTCAAACTTAGCAGATGGGAGTTGGTGGACCATTTCTAAGCATTTTTATTTAAATTTATTCCGTAGATTTAAGAGAACTAGTTGTTGAGGGGCACTAAATTGACAACCGGTATTTAATCTGTACTATTCCTCAGGGTTTGTTTCTTACGCTGATGATGCTAACCTAAAGATATTGATTCCATCTCCTGATTATAGACTTGAGGTTGCTCAGTCTCTGAGCAGAGATTTAAATTTATGTTCGTCTGATTTTTATGTAATTGTCAATTTTATGCATTATTATTTGTTTATTATGAATTAATAATCCTTTATGGTTAAAAGTTTCAATGATAATAATAATAATAATAATAATAATAATAATAATAATAATAATAATAATAATAATAATAATAATAATAATAATAATGATAATAATAATACAAAGTCCAAGAGAGGGGACTAAACAACACAATAGAAGATGTAAAACAGAGGCTTAAGGCCAAAGCACATAAGATCCAACGGTACATGAACAGGAATAAGGGATACCAACAGAACAAACTATTCGGAACCAACCAGAAAAGACTATACAGCCAACTAAGAGGGGAAGACAACCACCCAGAAATTCCTGAAGCCAAACCAAGTAAGAGACTCTGGGAAAACATATGGAGCAATCCGGTATCACACAACAAACATGCAACATGGCTCCAGGAAGTCAAGGAAGAAGAAACAGGGAGAATAAAACAAAGATTCACAGAGATCACGACAGACACAGTCAGACACCAACTAAAGAAAATGCCAAACTGGAAAGCCCCAGGTCCTGATGAAGTCCATGGATACTGGCTCAAAAACTTCAAGGCCCTACACCCACGAATAGCAGAACAACTCCAGCATTGTATCTCAAATCACCATGCACCCAAATGGGTGACCACAGGAAGAACATCCTTAGTACAAAAAGCCAAGAGTAAGGGAAATATAGCCAGTAACTACAGGCCTATCACCTGCCTACCAATAATGTGGAAGATACTAACAGGCATCGTCAGTGAAAGGCTATACAATTACCTAGAGGAGGCAAACACCATCCCCCACCAACAGAAAGGCTGCAGAAGGAAGTGTAGGGGCACAAAAGACCAGCTCCTGATAGGCAAAATGGTAATAAAAACAGTAGGAGAAGGAAAACCAACCTAAGCATGGCATGGATAGACTATAAGAAAGCTTCCGACATGATACCACACACATGGCTAATAGAATGCCTGAAAATATATGGGGCAGAGGAAAACACCATCAGCTTCCTCAAAAATACAATGCGCAACTGGAATACAATACTTACAAGCTCTGGAATAAGACTAGCAGAGGTTAATATCAGGAGAGGGATCTTCCAGGGCGACTCACTGTCCCCACTACTCTTTGTAGTAGCCATGATTTCCATGACAAAAGTACTACAGAAGATGGATGCCGGGTACCAACTCAAGAAAAGAGGCAACAGAATCAACCATCTGATGTTCATGGACGACATCAAGCTGTATGATAAGAGCATCAAGGAAATAGATAACCTAATCCAGACTGTAAGGGTTGTATCTGGGGACATCAGGATGGAGTTTGGAATAGAAAAATGCGCCTTAGTCAACATACAAAAAGGCAAAGTAACGAGAACTGAAGGGATAAAGCTACCAGATGGGAGCAACATCAAACACATAGATGAGACCGGATACAAATACCTGGGAATAATGGAAGGAAGGGATATAAAACACCAAGAGATGAAGGACACGATCAGGAAAGAATATATGCAGAGACTGAAGGGGATATTCAAGTCAAAACTCAACGCCGGAAAGGATGATAAAGCCATAAAACACATGGGCAGTGCCAGTAATCAGATATAGCGCAGGATAGTGGAATGGACGAAGCAGAACTCTGCAGCATAGATCAGAAAACCAGGAAACATATGACAATACACAAAGCACTACACCCAAGAGCAAATACGGACAGACTATACATAACACGAGAGGAAGGAGGGAGAGGACTACTAAGTATAGAGGACTGCGTCAACATCGAAAAACAGAGCACTGGGGCAATATCTGAAAAAACCAGTGAAGACGAGCTAAAGAGTGCATGGAAAGAAGGACTAATAAAAGTAGACGAAGACCCAGAAATATACAGACAGGAGAATGACAGACAGAACAGAGGACTGGCACAACAAACCAATGCACGGACAATACATGAGACAGATTAAAGACCTAGCCAGCGATGACACATGGCAATGGCTACAGAGGGGAGGGCTAAAGAAGGAAACTGAAGGAATGATAACAGCGGCACAAGATCATGCCCTAAGAACCAGATATATTCAAAGAACGATAGACGGAAATAACATCTCTCCCATATGTAGGAAGTGCAATACGAAAAATGAAACCATAAACCACATAGCAAGCGAATGCCCGGCACTTGCACAGAACCAGTACAAAAAGAGGCATGATTCAGTGGCAAAAGCCCTCCACTGGAGCCTGTGCAAGAAACATCAGCTACCTTGCAGTAATAAGTGGTATGAGCACCAACCAGAGGGAGTGATAAAAAACGATCAGGCAAAGATCCTTTGGGACTATGGTATCAGAACAGATAGGGTGATACGTGCAAATAGACCAGACGTGACGTTGATTGACAAAGTCAAGAAGAAAGTATCACTCATTGATGTCGCAATACCATGGGACACCAGAGTTGAAGAGAAAGAGAGGGAAAAAATGGATAAGTATCAAGATCTGAAAATAGAATTAAGAAGAATATGTGATATGCCAGTGGAAATCGTACCCATAATCATAGGAGCACTAGGCACGATCCCAAGATCCCTGAAAAGGAATCTAGAAAAACTAGAGGCTGAAGTAGCTCCAGGACTCATGCAGAAGAGTGTGATCCTAGAAACGGCGCACATAGTAAGAAAAGTGGTGGACTCCTAAGGAGGCAGGATGCAACCCGGAACCCCACACTATAAAAACCACTCAGGCAAATTGGGGGACTGTGATAGAGCAAAAAAAAAAAAAAATAAAATAAAATAAATAAAATAAATAATAATAATAATAATAATAATAATAATAATAATAATAATAATACTAATATAATAATAGTTCTTATTATTTTCTATTGACTGGGAGGTTCGTGGTTGCATCCCGCCTCTTTTAAGAGTCCATCACTTTTCTCACTGTGCGCTGTTTCTAATAGCACTCTCCTTTCTAGAGTTCTGGAGCTACCTCGGCATCTAGTTTTTCCTCTGGCATATCCCATATCCTTCTTATTTCTAGTTTCAGAAGTCTTGATACTTATCATTTTTTCTCTGTGGTGTCCCATGGTACTGCTACATCTGTGAGCGTTAATTTCTTCTTGATTTTGTCAATCAGCGTCAAGTCTGGTCTATTGGCACATATCACCCTATCTGTTCTAATACCATAGTCCCAGAGGATCTGATCGTTTCTATCACTCCCTTAGGTTGGTGTTCTTACCACTTATTACAGCAAGCTAGTCAGTGTTTCTTGCACAGGCTCCAGTGGAGGGCTTTTGCAACTGAATCATGCCTCTTTTTGTACTGGCTCTTTGCAACCACTGGGCATTCGCTTGCTATGTGTTTTATAGTCTCGTCTTTCATATTGCACTGCATATGGGAAAGTTGTTATTTTCATATATTGTTCTTTGGACATATCTGATTCTTAAGGCCTGATCTTGTGCCGCTGTTAGCATACCTTCTGTTTCCTTCATGAATTTTCCCCTCTGTAGCCAATGCCAGGTTTCATTGCTGGCCAGTTCTTTTGTCTGTCTCGTGTACTGTCCGTGCAGTGGTTTGTTGTCCCATTCCTCCGTTCCATTTGTCATTATCCCGTCTCTGTATATTTCTGGGTCTTCGTCAACTTTTATCAGTTCTTCGTCCCATGCACCCCTGAGCCACGCGTCTTCACTGGTTTTCAGATATTGTGCCCCAGTGCTCTGCTGTTGCTGTTTACGCAGTCCTCTATGTTTAGTAGTCCTCTCCCTCCTTTCTTTTGTGTTATGTATAGTTAGTCGTATTTGCTCCTGGGTGTAGTGCTTTGCGTATTGTCATGTGTTTCTTAGTTTTCTGGTCTATGCTGTAGAGTTCAGCCTTCGCCCACTCCACTACTCCCGCACTATATCTGATTACTGGTACTGCCAATGTGTTTCTATTTTTCTTCATGTTTCTGGCATATATTTTTTCTTGGTCGTATTCGTCATCTCTTGGTGTTGTATATCCTCTCCTTCTATTATTTGCAGGTATTTGTATCCTGTCTCGTGTATGTGTTTGATGCTATTCCCATCTGGTATTTTTATCCTTTCAGTCCTTGTCATTTTGCCTTTTCGTAGGTTGACCAAGGCGCATTTCCAATTCCAAACTCCATCCTGATGTCCCCGGATACAATCCTTTCAGTCTGGGTTAGGGTATCTATTTCCTTGATGCTGTTAACATACAGCTTGCTGTCGTCCGTGAATATCTGATAGTTAATTCTGTTGCCCACTTTCTTGAGCTGGTACCCAACATTCATCTTCTTCACGGGAATCATGGCTACTACGTAGAGTAGAGGGGACAGTGACTCACCTTGAAAGATTCCTCTCCTGTTGATAACATCTGCATGTCTTATCCCACAGCTTGTAAGTACTGTATTCCAGTTGCACGTTGTAATTTTTCATGTCGTTTTCCTATGCCCCATATATTATATTTATTATTATTATTATTATTATTATTATTATTATTATCATTATTATTATTATTATTATTATTATTATTATTATTATTATTATTATTATTATTAATTTATAGTGTCGTAACCATATCACTGATTATTAACGATGTTGTTTGCTGTTACTTTCATTTATATACTTTTTTTTCCAATCATTGGATTTATCAGTTGTCGAATTGTTGAACAATTAACGTGTTTAGTATAATAATAATAATAATAATAATAATAATAATTATTATTATTATTATTATTATTATTATTATTATTATAATAATAATAATAATAATAATAATAATAATAATAATAATAATAATAATAATAATAATAATAATAATAATAATAATAATAATAATAGCCTTTAATTTTTTATTGACGGTATAAATTGTATTTTTGATGAACAACAAATTATTGAAGAATTTACCAATTATATGATAATAATAATGATAATATAATATTATAATAATAATAATTCTCAGGTCTGCTTCCTTGTGTAAACAGCGCATAAGGACGTTGTAAGTTTAAAAGTCCCGAAATTATGTATTCCGGAATTAAAACATTTTGACCTAAATATTCCAAAAAAGGGGAATATAAGGGATTAAACTCTTATAGCGGATTATGCTCTTAAAAGAAGGATTAAATTCTTTAACGTGGAGCTGAAAAGGGTTAAATCTCACGTGACATAAAATAATATAACATCACATTCCATGACAGTACATTCATTTTTTATCGTGAATTTTGGAGCTGGTTGTCGATGAATTGTGTATTATTATTATTATTATTATTATTATTATTATTATTATTATTATTATTATTATTATTATTATAAAACAGTATATTTTATCATTGGTATTGACATTGTTATTATTAATTCTGTTTTGTAGTGTATATCGTAGTGTATTATTTTTATTATTATCATCATCATCAACATCTTACGTCAATTAGATTTACGTATTATTATTTCTTCATGACGATTGATTTTATTAATATTAAAATTATTATCAATCCTGTTTTTTATGTATTTTGGAATTTATTTTTGGTTGGTTAAATTATTATTATTATTATTTATTATTATTATTATTATTATTATTATTATTATTATTATTATTATTATTATTATTATTATTATTATCATCATCATCTAGTAGATAGACCAGAATGCCGTTACCTTCACACGCCCCTCTAAGGAACGCGAAGTCCATTCGAAACTAAATACATATAATATCAATAACGAGTTCATAAATATATTTGAGAATAATATTAAGCTGTCTTTCCTCGCATATTTATTTTTTTCATTATTTGTTAATGTGTATGTTTATGTTGAATGGTTTTGTTTCACATGTTTTGCATATGAATGTTGACCCTTTTCCAAAGTTCTCGTTAATTAAGAAGGAATCTCTCTCTCTCTCTCTCTCTCTCTCTCTCTCTCTCTCTCTCTCTCTCTCTCTCTCTCTCCCTGGATAGAATGGATAAAATGGAGCCAGTTGCCCTACTGATTAAAAGGACTATACTTTTTTCGAAGTATGTGACCAGGAGGTCTTATTGACTAGGGAAGAATCATGGGGGGAAAATAAAACTATCGCTCAATTTGATGCTCATTGATCAATATCACTGTGAGCCTTCCGTCGACTCCAAAACTAAACCATATTAGTACCAATGTTTTTTCTGCATTTATTTATTTATTTATTTATTTGTAAATGCAGCTATACAGTAAATGCAGCGCCTCAATGGCTTGATCGGTATGGTCTTGGGCTGCCACCTCGGTGGCTGCGAGTTCGATTCTCGGGCATTCCACTGAGGGGTTAGAGATGTGAATTTCTGGTGATAGAAGTTCACTCTCGACGTGGTTGGGAAGGCATGTAAAGCCGTTGTTCCCGTTGCTGAATAACCACTGGTTCCATGCAGCGTAAAAACACCACACAAACTAACAAACAAAATATACAGTAAATGTGCCTCGCTGTCGAACTTCTCAGTTCCAGAGGTCCTTTATTCTACACACTGTTGGACTTTGGAGCAGTCTCCCTCCTAGGGATGTCGGGCAACAGGAACTTCAAAAGTTCAAGCGAAGAGTCAGTACGTTACTACTCTAATACAATTCTCCGTCATTTTTAATAATTGACTTACATTTTTGTACAAGTATTTATTTGTTAATTCATTTTGTTAATATAAGTAAGATCTGTTTCCCTTTATTCTCGTACTTCTTTCTCATGAACGTCATACGGCCCATATGGGTTTGTTCCATATGAATAGGGTTCATCTTCTGAATTACAATAATAATAACTTATCTCATATTTTTAGCAAAAAAGAAAAAAAAAAGAGAGAAAAAAAAACAAGGAATAAGAGGGTGGTGTTTAACAACAGCATCGTCGACCCGATGAGTCCGTCATATCATCATGAGTAGGGTTAGCGCCCTTCTGTAATTATAGCCCGATTGTGAAGGGAATTACGTTAAGGTTGAAAAGGTATGAGCTATCCATTTTGCCAGATATGATAGTTAGGGAATATGCTTGGAGACTGAAGTCAATGGTAGGTATTTTAAGAGTGTAGAATTATTCTACATAATAAAACATGACAAAATGATGGAGATGAATTTGCTGTTCTTTGGTTTTATCATTTTATTGTCATTTTCAGGTTCATAAGCACATCTCTGACAAAAGACCTCAGTTCTAAACAAACCAGATAAGAAGGACAAGGGGAAAATAATCTCTTCAGAAATAGTAACCCCGTGAGATATTATATTTATTTATTATTATTATTCAGAAGATGAACCGTATTCATATGAAACAAGCCTAAAGTGGCTATTCACTTGAAATTCAAGCTCCAATGAATATGGTGTTATTATTATTATTATTATTATTATTTTTTTTTTTTTTTTTTTTTTTCTTTTTTTGCTCTATCACAGTCCTCCAATTCGACTGGGTGATATTTATAGTGTGGGGTTCCGGGTTGCATCCTGCCTCCTTAGGAGTCCATCACTCTTCTTACTATGTGTGCCGTTTCTAGGATCACACTCTTCTGCATGAGTCCTGGAGCTACTTCAGCCTCTAGTTTTTCTAGATTCCTTTTCAAGGATCTTGGGATCGTGCCTAGTGCTCCTAGGATTATGGGTACGATTTCCACTGGCATATCCCATATCCTTCATTATTTCTATTTTCAGATCTTGATACTTATCCATTTTTCCCTCTCTTTTCTCTTCAACTCTGGTGTCCCATGGTATTGCGACATCAATGAGTGATACTTTCTTCTTGACTTTGTCAATCAACGTCACGTCTGGTCTGTTTGCACGTATCACCCTATCCGTTCTGATACCATAGTCCCAGAGGATCTTTGCCTGATCGTTTTCTATCACTCCTTCAGGTTGGTGCTCGTACCACTTATTACTGCAGGTAGCTGATGTTTCTTGCACAGGCTCCAGTGGAGGGCTTTTGCCACTGAATCATGCCTCTTTTTGTACTGGTTCTGTGCAAGTGCCGGGCATTCACTTGCTATGTGGTTTATGGTCTCATTTTTCGTATTGCACTTCCTACATATGGGAGAGAGATTTATTTCCGTCTATCGTACTTTGAACATATCTGGTTCTTAGGGCCTGATCTTGTGCCGCTGTATCATTCCTTCAGTTTCCTTCTTTAGCTCTCCCCTCTGTAGCCATTGCCAATTGTCATCGCTGGCTAGTTCTTTAGTTTGTCTCATGTATTGTCCGTGCATTGGTTTGTTGTGCAGTCCTCTGTTCTTTCTGTCTTTCTCCTGTCTCTGTATATTTCTGGGTCTTCGTCTGCTTTTATTAGTCCCTCTTCCCATGCACTCTTTAGCCACTCGTCTTCACTGGTTTTCAGATATTATTATTATTATTATTATTATTATTATTATTATTATTATTATTATTATTATTATCCCAGAAGATGAGCCGTATTCATATGGAACAAGGCTTAAAGTGGCCATTGACTTGAAATTCAAGCTCCAAGGAATATGATATTATTATTATTATTATTATTATTATTATTATTATTATTATTATATTATTATTTTTATTATTATTTTATTATCCAGAAGATGAACCGTATTCATAATGGAACAAGGCTAAAGTGGCCATGACTTGAAATTCAAGCTTCCAAGGGAATGGGATTATTTATATTATTATTATTATTATTATTATTTTATTATTATTATCATTATCCAGAAGATGAGCCGTATTCATATGGAACAAGGCTAAAGTGGCCATTGACTTGAAATTCAAGCTCCAAGGAATATGGTATTATTATTATTATTATTATTATTATTATTATTATTATTATTATTATTATTATTATTATTATTATTATTATTATTTTATTATCATCATCATCCAGAAGATGAACCTTATTCATTTGGAACAAGGCTAAAGTGGCCATTGACTTGAAATTCAAGCTCCAAGGGATATGGATTATTATTATTATTATTATTATTATTATTATCCAGAAGATGAACCGTATTCATATGGAAGAAGGCTAAAGTGGCCATTGACTTGAAATTCAAGCTTCCAAGGAATATGGAATTTTTTATTATTATTATTATTATTATTATTATTATTATTATATTATATATTATTATTATTATTATTATTATTCAGAAGATGAACCGTATTTATATGGAACAAGCGTAAAGTGGCCATTGACTTGAAATTCAAGCTTCTTGGAAATTCCAGATCCAAGGAATATGGTGGTCATCCGAAAGAAATAGCGGATGGTAACAAGAAATACAGGAAATACATGATAAGAATTACACTGCAACTCAGTGCAGTCCCCGTGCATTCGTCCTTAAGACACCTGCCAAAAATAAATAATGGAATGAGAAGACGAAGACTGTAATGCTAGCATTCCCATGACCTTTAAACAAAATGCTGGTTTTAGTCGTGCGAGAAATGTTTTTGAAAGGGAGAGAGAGGAGGAGGGAGAGAAGAGAGAATAACTAATCAAGAAAGGAATGCAAAAAGAGAGACACGCACAGACTGAGAGATACGAAGGGATAACTAATCAAGAACGAAATACAGAGAGAGAGAGAGAGAGAGAGAGAGATGAGGAGAGAGAGAGAGAGAGAGAGAGAGAGAGAGGAGGAGGCGGAGGAGGAGGAGGAGGAGGAGGAGGAGGAGGAGGAGGAGGAATAATTAACCACTCGAGAACAACAGAAACAGACAGAGAGAACAGGTATAACGAGAGAGAGAGAGAGAGAGAAGGAATAACTAATAAAAAAACAAGGAGAGAGAGAGAGAGAGAGAGAGAGAAGGTATAACTAATCCAGAAAGAATCAAAGAGAGAGAGAGAGAGAGAGAGAGAGAGAGAGTGAGGAATAACAAGCCGTGAAATAAACCCAAACATTCTCAGATTCGTTTTTCCCACCACTGAGGAAAATCAGGGTGGAGACTTAATCTCGGAAAACCCTCAGGTGGAAGGAAACTCCCTTTCCTCACTCCTCCTCACGCCTCCTTTCTGAGGATACTTATCGCATCCTAACGGCGGCGTCTTGAGTCCTGCTTTGGCTGCCTTTCACTCTTACCTTCATTTGGACGGTTTTCGCGATTTATTTACTCAAGGTCCTTCTTTCCTTTGTGTGGGCGACAATGGAATGACGAATACATGAATACCTAATGAGCGTGCATTGCGTGGATGCGTTCGGCATGACTGTGCATATGTTTTTGTTGCTGCCCAGAGCTAAACGTGTATGCGTGTATGCATGTATGTATGTGTGTGTATATATATATATAATATATATATATAGAGAGAGAGAGAGAGAGAGAGAGAGAGAGAGAGAGAGAGAGTGAGTGAGTCAGTGAGTCAGTGAGTCAGTCATATATTCATTCAGTCGTATACTTTTTCACTGACTATATATATATATATATATATATATATATATATATATATATATATATATATATATATATATATATATAGATAGATATATAGATATATAGACAAAGAACCAGCGCGAATGAAGCAGACACCAGAAAATCATCATAAAATCCACACGAACGAAGGGAGAGAAAGGGATAAGGGCAAATTAAAGGGAGAATCAAGTGGCCGTGAGACTGCAGAGTATCTCGAAAGCTGATGCGGGTGAGAAGAAAAAAAAAAAAAAAAAACGCTCATTCAACCTGGAGAATTTCCCAGGTCAATCCTCGGTCTTTGATCTTGCCGGCAGCTTCCGAGAGAGAAGAATCTGGCGAAAAATTTATTTTTCTTCATTTCTCGAATTTGTGTTTTATTTTTTTTTTGGGGGGGGGGCGCTGGGGGGGGGGGGGGGTTAGGGGGGGTTGAGTTCATGTTCATGCTGTAAAATGAACGCTCTCTTTCTTACGAGTTTAAGATCTCGCTGTCTTCTGCGATCAGAATTGGGTCATCATCTTTGAGGAGGAGGATTTCTCTCCTAATTCGTATTTTGTCCCGCCTTTGCGTTTAGGATTTACAGGTTCTCTCGGTGGTAAACAGCGTCTTTAATCCTCTAAGGTAAAAAGCACAGTGACAGTAAATCACTCAATGGCAGAAGGACGCCAGAGATTGTTAGACAGTGATTCTTTTTTATTTTTCTTCTTTGTCTTTTTGTTTTGCTTCTGTACGTCTTTGTAATTGATATTTGGTGCATTCTTGAATTGCTGTGCCAATTGTCTCCTTGAAATGATCTTTCCGTTTTGTGTTTGTGTCTTTTCCATCTTTATAGCATTAATTAAAATATGTAAGAACAAAATATTCTTTTTAATTGAAATACAATGTTTTCTTTATATTTGTAAGACGTCCAGTTGTGATATTTCCGTTTGAATTAAATATGCGTTAGTTATAATTTCACAAAGTTGTAATTTTCTTGCGTACGGGTGATTTTTTTAAATAGAATTTTCCGTTTATTATTGCTAATTTTCCCAAATGAAATAAGGAATGCACTTGTCATTCATAGTTTGCAGTTATTCCTTTTTTAATCACAATGTATAAACTGTCGACGGTATTTTGTAAAAAGGAATTTATATAAATAGATAAATATGTTTATATATATATATAATATATACTATATATATATATATATATATATATACACGTATACATACATATGTGTGGATATGTGTATTGTAGGGGGTTTTCCGTTGAGTACCTTAAAGCAAAAGCCAGCCAACGCTAACCAGCCTCATTCAGTAACTTCATAACAGCTTCATGGAGATGGAAGTTTTAAATTGTTAATTAGAGCTGGAATTTTCTTGTGTAATTAACTTCGTTATCGGCGGCAATCAACAGTATTTTTCGTTTAACGGGCTGCCGTGTCATCAGGCCGAGCGTTTGTTAATAATGTTAGGAGTATTATACAAGGAAAACACCATAGAAGGGCTATGAATGCCTATAGGAATCTTTTACCGCGTACGGTGTTATTATCGAAATGATAATAGCTGCATTTGTTGTGATAGTGACGGTGATACTGGTGTGATAGTGATAATGGTAATGGTCTGGAAGTGATAATAGTCATGGTGTGATTGTAATAATGGTAACGGTAATGATGGTAGCAAAGGTAATGATGGTGATGAAACGAAGGGTTAAACTAATCACTTATTTTGGTTGATGCCATTCTATTGTTGACTGATACATAAGGAGTAACCTCTCTCTCTAACTCTCTCTCGTCTCTCTCTCTCTCTCTCGGGTCTCTCTCTCTCTCTCTCTTGTTTGATGATTTTCATTCAGAGGTAGAAACTTGACATAGAACCACTTGGAAATATCATATATTTAATCGGTTTTTCTCATCTTTTATCTCTTCTTTACTATTTTCATGCACATCTAACATGAAGTAGCATAATAGTAACGTCGCAAGGCTCAACACACACACGCACACACACAAACATATATATATATATATATATATATATATATGTGTGTGTGTAGATGTATATATATATGTATATATATATATAGATATATATATATATATATATATATATATATATAAATGGATGTATGTATGTTTGTGTGCCACATACACACACACACACACACACACATATATATATATATATATATATATATATATATATATATATATATATATATATACTATATATATAAATGGATGTATGTATGTTTGTGCCACATACACTTTGAAATGCGTTGGGCAATTTGAACCAAACTTGGTGTACATAACCGACTCACAATCTGGAAAAGAATACTGTGGGGGTAAGACACCACTGCCACCAAAGGGGGTTGTGGAAAAGGGGTGGGGAAGGGCGCGACATGTAAAAATAACCGAAAACGACTGATATGAGTGAATAATC
>NC_087200.1:31909776-31912276 GCF_015104395.2 Macrobrachium nipponense
TGTGTGTATATATATAATATATATATATATATATATATATATATATATATATATATATATATATTATATAAATGGGAAAACCTGTATGTTTGTTTGCCAGTTTGTTCCAAGTGAACATCTACACCAGGGAGCCAATCAGTATAAAATTTGGCACAGAGGTAGTTGCTTCAGTTAAATTGGCCAACGTATTTGACATTTTATATTTCACCTTTTCTCATCTCCAATCACTTCTCACTCCCATCCCCTAATTCCTATTGGGGCTGAACTTGTGAACTTGAAGGGTATAGGGAGTGTCTTTGTTCATCCCAGCAGCCTTGAAAACTATGGATTAGACTCAAACATCTGTCATTCTTTACATTTTATTTTTCACCCATTCTCCCCCCGCCCTTCGTATCTGGGGCTGAACTTGAACTTAAAGGGCTATTCATCTTAGCAATCTCGAAAACTATGGATTAGACACTAATATCTGTAGTTTTTGGTTATTTTTATATGGCACCACCTTCCTCCCCTGCTCACTCCCAACCCGGCTTCGGGAGTGTTACTAATCATCTCAGCAACCTCTAACATTATGGATTAGGCACTAACAACTGTTGCTTTCAATTACGTGTCACTATTTTCTCATCCTTTATCAGGGCGGAACTTGGGCTTTTAGGGCTTTGGAAGTGTAACATTCTTCACAACAACCTCTAAAACTATGGATTAGACACTAGTTTGCGCCGGTTTTGGTTATTTCTACATGTCGCCTCTTCCTTCCCCCTTCTCACCCAACCTTCCCATCAGGGCTGAACAGGGATTTGAAGGGGTCTTGGGGGTGTCACTATTCATTTCAGTGACCTTGAAAACTGTGGATTAGACACTAATATGTCTTTTTTTTATTATTTTTACATGTCACCCCTTCTCACCCCCTCCCTATTGGGGTTTGAAAACTATTTTGGAGTAATACAATTAGCACCAGTAGTCTACGTTTCAAATTTGAACCAATTTGGCCCAAAAATAAGAGAGTTACATTCTCCAGGATGGGGGGGGGGGAGAAGTAATAATTTTTTAGGGGGCGTAATATAAGTTGTTAAGGAAATCTAATTAGCCTGTGTTTGAATACTATGTTAGATCAACGTCTGTGCCAAATTTCATACTGATCAGCTCACTGGTGTGGACGTTCACTTGGAACAAACAGACAAACAAGCACTCAGTGTTTCCCGTATATATAATATATATATTATATATATATATATATATATATATATATATATATATATATATGTGTGTGTGTGTGTGTGTGTGTGTGTGTGTGTGTGTGTGTGTATACATATTTATTATTTATTTTCAAAGGGCACTGTGTGGAGGCACTAGGAAATGCCATATTACCCACTCGGGACGCCGAAGTAAATGCTTATATATATATATATATATATATATATATATATATATATATATATATATATATATATATATATATATATATATATATATGCATAAGCTAGGTACTATGTCGTACCTCTAAGTAAATAGGGATACAAACCACAATTTTGTAAAATTCTTCTATAGTTTTATGAAATATATATTTCTTGTACAGCATATTAAAGCTTTCGACCATCAGCTGTGGTCTTGTTCACTAAGATGTGGCATATCACTTAAAGAACTGACATGTAGGAGCACAGACAAACTTTTCTTATGATAACATTTGAAACAATATAGATTAGGTAACAAACAAATAATTAACTATTATTTTTATTTGCTGTGCAAGAAATATATGCTTTATAAATCGTGCTTGTAGGCGTCCAAGGAAAGGCACTGGATACAATTGAAGGTTTATTGCTAATGCCAACGTTTCATAACTACATTGTAGCATCTTCAAGGCTAAAATAGTTTTTATAAAGATTCATAATTATTGATTATACTCATAAAAGTGCTACAGTATTATCTCATTAGAATATTAACTAATTCAAAAAGTATTAAAAAAACATCATGACACGAAAAGGACATACCCAGACGGGAGCTAAAATGAAACTGTTGAAGCAGGAGAGAAAAAAAAAAGACAGAGAAAAATAAATACACACATATAACTGGGAATTTAAGAGAACTGCTTATTTCTTTTACTTTACAAAAGGACGCAGTTGCGTACACCCACTGATGGCAGTCTTTGTAGTCATTGCGAAAAATTAATTAAACCCAATGCAATTGTACATGATTCTTGATTCACTGGTAATTTGATTATACTGTACCTTCCTTTACTTCACTTTACGGGCATTTCAGCTCATGCGCCATGTGGTGGCATCTATCATTATGAAATGATCGTCGTTCAATTGCTTGCTATGCAATCTCAGACTTATGTCTCCTTTACCCTTGCAGTACTCATCTTGTACTCTAGTTCATTTGGTAATATGCTGATTATCTTATTTTATTCTTCAAGAGTTCTAAAGTAAGGTATAATCATACTTGTTTTTTTTTCTTTTACTCTGTGAATTGGACTAAGATTTCACTTATAATGTCCGTAATTTCC
>NC_087200.1:31914776-31929776 GCF_015104395.2 Macrobrachium nipponense
TATCTATATAGATATATATACATATATATATATAGATATATATATATATATATATATATATATATATATCTATATATATATATATATATATATATATATATATATATATATATATATATATATATAATATATATATATATATATGACCGGTAAAAAATGTTCTGTTTCAACAGAATTCCATTTAATAAAAGAAGCCAATAAAAATGCCAAACATAGATAGCAAGTACTATATTTCAGAGAATGGTGTCTCTCTCTTCAGGTAGGTAAAGAATGAGAAAATTTTCGTAATAGGCGGTAATAATATCAAGAGATCCATCCACAGGTAGCCGTTTTTACTAAGTCACCCCCGTTGATAATTCCTCTTTAATCTTAAGCGTTGGTTGAATGAAGATTATATCTATGGTATTTGAATTCCAGGTACCCTTTGAAATGTTCATTACCTGTCTGTGTTTCATCAAGGTTGGCTCTATCATCTGCCGTTTTTACCAAATTTTGCTGCTATAAATTATATGTGACAAATTCCAGTTTATTCTGTGATTAAAAATAGCTTAGCTCTGTTGTCCATTCCTAACTGTCTGTTTAAGTTGTATTGATCTAAGGGGAAGTGAATTTCGTATAAAACCGATTCAGAACAAGCTTTCGTCTTTAAGGTATATTGACCATATAATTGGGAAAGTGATTCATTAAGCAAATGCAATTTTCTACTGACCCCTGCAAGGCAAGACCAGAGAGACATCCAATAATAAAATAAAAATTCCACACCTGGACAGAATTAAGACGGTGACCCAGACCCTTGGAAAATCTAAACCCAAATATCCTAGCCAAATCCCTGATTAACGTCCAACAGAAGACAATCCCCAAAGAAACAGGAGTATACAAAACCCCATGCCTGGCCTGTGACCAATTACATCAGTTTTACAGGAAAATCACTTCCCCAGAGATTAATACAACATAAACGGCTAGTTGGGTGTGGACAACAGAGCTCAGCTATTTTTAACCATATAGGTAAACATAACCACAGAATAAACTGGAATTTGTTGCATATAATTTATAGCAGCACATGTCAGTACAAAAGCCAGATGTTAGAGTCAGCCTTGATTAAACGAAGGATATGAACATCTCAAAGGGCGCCTGGCATTCAGATATCTTCTTCCTTCAGCCAGTACTTAAGAAGATTAAATAGGAATTATGAGTGGGGATAACCTAGTAAAAGCAGCCACGTGTGGATGGATCTCTTGGCATATACTGCCTTTCCTGTAACTTTTCTCATTCATTACCAACCTTACCTTACCTTACAGACCTTACATCTTGTTCGGGTTGCCCCAGGTCCCTCAGTGTGAGGCACCTCTAATGTCTACCAGAGAGTTGCTAGTACATCTTCCGGTATATTTTGCATCTTCCAATCTTGGATGGTCTGGGATGCAGTTTAGATATTTGTCGAGCTTATTCTTAAACACATCTACGCTCACTCCTGATATATTCCTCAGATGAGCTGGCAACGCATTGAATAGACGCTGCATTATCGATGCTGGTGCGTAGTGGATTAATGTCCTGTGTGCTTTCCTTATTTTTCCTGGTATAGTTTTGGGCACTATTAATCTACCTCTGCTTGCTCTTTCTGATATTTTTAGTTCCATGATATTTTCTGCTATTCCTTCTATCTGTTTCCATGCCTGAATTATCATGTAGCGTTTTCTTCTCCTTTCTAGACTATATAATTTTAAGAATTGTAGTCTTTCCCAGTAGTCTAGGTCCTTAACTTCTTCTTATTCTAGCTGTAAAGGACCTTTGTACACTCTATTTGTGCAATATCCTTTTGATAGTGTGGGTACCATAGCATATTGCAATATTCAAGTGGACTACGAACATATGTTTTATAAAGCATATCATGTGTTCAGCTTTTCTTGTTTGAAGTCCGCAGTACAACATTCCCATTTTTGCTTTACATTTTGCCAACAGAGTTGCTATTTGATCATTGCATAACATGTTCCTATTCATCATCACACCAAGGTCTTTAACTGCTTCCTTATTTGTGATGGTTCTCATTATAGGTCCCTTATATGCATATAGCTTTCTTTCTCTGTCTCCATAATTTATTGATTCAAATTTATCAGAGTTAAATACCATCCTATTTACCTCTGCCCAATCATATACTTTGTTAAGGTCTCTTTGTAGAGCGTTCCTATCTTCATCACAAGTTAATTTCTCTACTTATTCTTGTGTCATCTGCGAAACTACTCACTACCGAATCCTTCACATTATTGTCTATGTCTTCAATCATAATAACAAACAGTATTGCAGCTAACACCGTACCTTGCGGCACACCGGATATTACCTTGACTTCATCCGATTTCTCGTCGTTTGCAATAACTATCTGTTTTCTGTTGTGTAAAAATTCTTTTAAACCATCTTCCTACTTTATCCACGATATTGTGTTTTTCTAATTTTCTCGCTAATATATTATGGTCTACTTTATCAAAAGCTTTTGCAAAGTCTAAATAAACCACATCTGTTTCATTTCCGCTTTTCATATTTTTGAATATGTTCTCACGGTGGACTAACAGTTGGGTTTGTGTACTTTTTCCGGGTACGAAACCATGTTGTCCTTTATTAAACAAATTATTTTTATTAAATGTTTCATAATATTTTTCTTCATTACCCTTTCATACACTTTCTAATATGTGATGTTAGACTCACAGGCCTATAATTACTTGCCTCTAGTCTTGATCCACTTTTGAAAGTAGGGGTAATATATGCTAATTTGTGCTCATCATAAATCTTGCCTGTATCTACACTTTGTCTTAATAATTTTGCAAGTGGCTTTGCGATAGAATGAACTACTTTCTTTAACAAAATAGCAGGAATTCCATCAGGCCCTGCAGCAGCTCCATTTTTAATTTCATTTAATAGCCTGCACAATATCAGCTTCATTAATATCTATGTCAGCTAAATATTCAATATTTTCATCCCTTACTTCTATCAGTTCATTATCATTATCTATTCTAGGGGTGAATTCTCTCTTATATCGTTCTGCCAGTATGTTGCAAATTTCCTTTTTTTCATTCGTTATCTCCCTTCAATTCTCAGAGGGGGCCTATTTCTATTCTTCTTTTATTCATCTTCTTCGCATATGAGTATAATAGTTTTGGGGTTTTTGCTTGATATTTAATAGGGTTTTTTTCTTCTTCCAAGTCCGTTTTTCATTTTCTTTTGATTGTATAATCTTTTGTTCTGCATTTTCTATCTTACTTTTTAGTTCTATAACTTTCCATGCATTTTTTTCTTTTGCAAGACCTTTTTTCCACTTTCTGATTTTCTGGAACAAGATCCTTCTGTCTCTTGGTATGCATGAATGATGTTTACTTTTCTTCTTCGGTATATATTTTTTTTACCACTATTTTCTCCAATATGTTTTATATAATATCTCCGTATTTACCCTTATGTCATCACCTTACGAAAAGTTATCCCAATCTTTGTTTAATTTCTTCAGTAATTTCTGACTATTTATATGTTTACTGTAGAAGTGTAATTGTTATATCCTTCCCACTTTTTCATTCTTGCTTATCTCTATTTTCACTTGCTTTGAATGAACTGTTAATTCTATGACATATGGTCTGAAATATTCGCATTATAAACTATTATTTCTTTAACATAATTCATCTCGTTCACAAATACTAGGTCTAAAGTATTTTTCCTTTATGTTGGCAGGTGATTTATTTGTTGAATGTTGTATTCTAGTAGCATATCTAATAGCTTTTCAAATTGCCTCTTATCTTCTGCACTACTATTACTCTCTTTTTTATATGTATAAGTACAACCACAATCTCCTATTCGTTCTAATTTCCATTTCTACGAAAGGAAAGTTGAAGTCACCAGATAGGAGAATAGTCCAGTCCTTGTGATTTCTACATATATCATCCAATTTTTTCAATTATTAAGTCAAACTCTTTAGTATTAGGAGTCTATATATTACTATGTTCATCAATTTTTTCAGATTCAAATTCTACCGCTATTAGTTCACATTCTGAGTTACTATATTTCTCATATATTTTTCCTTGTTTTTTTGTCTTTCCCATATATTGCGGTTCCCCCTTGATTCCTATTTTTTCTATCTGATCTATAAGTTGGACCCTTTTTATTTGATCATCATTCCCAGTCTCTTGGGAATACCAGGTTTCACTTATATTCATTATATCTATTTTCTTTTCATTTTGGGTTAGTTCTTCTAAGTACTCTATTTTTTTTCTTTTTTTTGAGTTACTCGTAACTAAACCCTGCGCATTCATCACTATGATGGTTTTGCGTGTTTTCTCCTCCTTCATTTAATACTTGGTAGTAATAAGGTTATTTTCCCATGTCTCTTTCCTGTTCTGGTATGTTGTTCTTTTTTTCATTTCCAGAAATTCTGACATTAAAAAATCCAACTTTTCCCATAATATTTGATCTTCCTTCATCATAATTATTCATTTGTGTCTGAATCTGCAATTTTCTCCGTTTCTGCAATATCCTCTTGCATAATAACAATACAGTTATTATCTCTTGGGTATAATTTCGGAGCTGATGCTTTGAAATTTTTTGCTGACACCTCTGCATATCTCATTGGTGGTTTGCTTTTCTCTTTTACCTGATATTCTTGATTTCTCTCTTTATTTGTTTCTTTCTTATTTGGATTTTATTACTTGATTGGTTATTTATTTGATTATGATTCATGGCTACAGGGTGCATATATTTGCATTTTTTGTCGAACTTACATCCTTTTCCTTCTTTTAGGTTTTTTACATATTTTTGGATGCAGATCTCTGCAATCATCCCCATATCCATCTAAGTATGCACATTTACCATATATTTCATAGTTTTTGACATATCTTAGGATGTTTGTAGTAACATCTTTCTCCAAATCTGCAATTCCCTCTTTTCAAAAGGTTGCAGATTTGTCTTTCTGTCTATTTTTTCCTCTTTCCCGTCATTGTATAGATCTGGGTAGAGCCTCTTCGGGATTTGCTTTTCTGTTGTCATATCGTATTTATTTCTTCGTAGGTATGCTGCTTTATTGCCTCATATGTAGTATCAATGAGTATCTCTGCATCCATACTTTTATCTTGTTCTTTGTTCCTTGGATTTTTTTTTCCTGATCTCATTTCATTTTTGTTTACTTCTCTTCCGTTTTCCTCTTCTTCTTTTTCTTCTTCTTCTTCCTCTTCCTCTTCTTCTTCATCCTCAACTATTTGTACATTCAATCTTGATTTAATAACATTGTATCCATGATAGACATGTTGAACAAAAAATTCTTGTATCTTTTCTCAATCTTGTATTACCTCAGCACACTGTGGATGGGTCGGAATGTTTGCATGCAGCACATTTTCTGATTAGGTTTTGTGGATTGACTATGCTATACCAAACCTTACACAGTTTGCATGCTTTTGGCATTCTTTTTCCTAATGCATCAATTAGGATATTCACAAGATTCACCTTATTCATTTTCTTTGTCGGAATATGTTGGTTTATGTATATTTTCTTTATGAGTCTCTTGACCACTTGGATTTTATTTGGAACTTCTTCAATTATTTTCAAGATGTTTTTCATTAGATTTGTTCCAGTTTGAAGGATTATATCCTTCTAATATATCTATGAATGCTTTTGCTTTTATATCTTTTTGGTTAGGACTGTTGCTGATTTCATAGATGAGAAATGCCAGTTCCCTTCCTGCTACCCTCATTCGTATTGCGAATCTGCTAAAACACGCCAAATTACGCCACCTCTTCCCGCAGTTGGAACTTACTGCCATCTTGTTCTGATTTATAGTATTACACTTGATAAACTAACTTAGAAGACGCTTTTATCCTACTATTTTCACACTAATCTTATCACCGATAGTTCACGAACACTTCTAGATATTTCTCAAATTCTAGTCGTATGTTAAACTTGTGATATCTGTTGATTAATCTGACTTCACGCGGGTACGTCTCACCAAGCAAGATGGCTACTTACCTGAAGAGAGACAGCAGTCTCTGAAATATAGTACTTACGTATATATTTTTGGCATTTTTATGGATACCTTTTATTATATATATATATATATATATATATATATATATATATATATATATATATATATTATATATATATATTATATATATATATATATATATATATATATATATATATATATATATATAACATATATATATATATATATATATATATATATATATATATATATATATATATATATATATATATATTTTATTTATTTATTTATTTATTATTCGAGCTACAAACTATCCTTTAATATGTAATTCGCTCTACCTCGGAATTAATATATTTTAATGTATGTAAACCGAAGGGGATTTTTTTTTAGTTGATAAATAATTTCGTCCTCTCGTGGGTTCGAACCAGCGACCCAGCGGACGAAGAAAAATCAGGACTTTAGCCACGTCATCACTAAAGTCCTGATTTCTTTTCTGTCCGCCAGGCGGTGGTTCGAACCCACGAGAGGACGAAATTATTATCAACTAAAAAATTCCCCTTCCGTTTACATATATGAAAATATGTTAATTCCGAGTAGAGCGAATTAGGTATTAAAGGACATTTGTAGCTCGTATAATTTCTATGAATCACGGTGATGGGATAATTATTTATATAATAAATTTATATATATATATATATATATATATAAATATATAATATATATATATATATATGTGTGTGTGTGTGTGTGTGTGTGGTGTGTGGTGCGCGCGTGTGCCTATCTATAATTGTATGTGTATGATCATTTATTTGGTTTTTCCCGTGTAATTGTCATCCTGTGGCAAATCACACAGTTAACTAACTACTTTATATATATTAGAAACGATTTGTGTACAAAACTTCACTCCAGCATCTACCGAAATATTTTTTTTTTTATAAATCATTTCATCTCTGTCAGGAATTTACCTTGTAACTTTGAAGTTTTCATTGTGTATAATATTTGAAAGATACCACATTTTTTAATTGCAAAACCCGACTCGGTGTTTATAATGATATAAGATACGTTTGATTAACGTTAATCATATGAATATGATCATACATAAGTAAATCAGCTGTTTCCCCTCATTCATTGAGAGCTGCCCCTGTCTTCCCTTTCATCCGTAATTTTATTCATAATCTTATCGCATCACTCTTTTCTTTCTTCCTTTATTCCAAATCCGCGTTATCTAATTATCTTGGATTTCCACCGTCATTTCTTTTTCCCTTCCTCTCTTTGTGATCCGTAATTCTTCTCCCCTTCTTCCTTTCGTTCTTTGTCTTGACTTTTCCCCTCTTTCTTAATTCGACCTCTCTCTCTCTCTCTCTCTCTCTCTCTCTCTCTCTCTCTCTCTCTCGTTCTTTTATGCTTTTTCTTCTCCAGGAAGATTCCCCATGTCGTCTGTCTGTCTGTTTGTCTGTTTGCTTCGTCCTCTTGCGTTATTGGGTCTTGTTGCTTCTCCCCTCTTTGCTCTTATTTTCTTTGTCTGATGGTGTTTTCCTTTCATTCCGTTGTGAGTACAAGTCTCTCTCTCTCTCTCTCTCTCTCTCTCTCTCTCTCTCTTTTGAGAATATGGGCAAAATTCTTAATTTATTTCCTTTAAAAATTATGCATGATATGCTCGTTTCTCTAAATATCTCCAACTTAAATATATCTTAGTTTAACTAGACCACTTAGCTGATTGACAACTCTCCTAGGGGTAGCCCGAAGGATTAGATATTTTTCGTGGATAGGAACCAATTGGTTACTTAGCAACGGGACCTACAGCTTATAATAGGATCCTAACCACATTATATCGAGAAATGAATTTCTTATCAGCAGAAATATATTACTCTGGTTACGCATGGGCAGAGCTGGGAACGAACTCTGGCTACCAGATCGATAGGCAAGTACGCAACCCGCTCCGACAATACGGAACTAATATCTCCAAGTAAGTAGAATAAAAATGTAGTTATTATACTGGCTTTATGCTAGGATAGAATCTTGTTTTAAGGGTAGTCCACGAGACAGAGGGAACTTTAGTAGATTTTCGGAGATACCCTTGAATAATTTCCTTTCATTTCAGTATGCTGATTGCTCAGTGTTATGTATGTAACGTATCGTGATCATTGTTATGGATTTTTTTTCTTTCGCCGCAATATCTAGATTCCAGGGAACAATAATGGGAATAAACCTCCTTCTATAAAAATTAAGTATATCTTAGTTTAACCAGACCACTGAGCTGATTAACAGAAGGATTAGATATTTTGACGTGGCTAGGAACCAATTGGTCACCTAGCAATGGGACCTACATTATATCGAGAAATGAATTTCTATCACCAGAAATAAATTCCTCTGGTTTCGCGTTGGGCGAGCCGAGAATCGAACTTCGGACCACCGGATTGGTAGCCGAGCGCGAAATCCATTCGTCCGACAAGGAATTTCCTTCTATACCGATTACTCGTTTTGTCACATTATTTTGGACGATACGACGGATATAAAGAACACAAGTCTGTAGGAATGAATATTTTTATACCTAAAAATTTATTTATGCCGTAATTTATGCATATAAAGTATATTTACACGTCAACAAATAAGGTCTTTTCTCTTATCTTCTCTCAGGGGCATCCTGACTTTCCAAATTCGGAAGTTGGTCTCAATATCTGTGAATTAAAACTCAATGTCTTTTGAAAAATTCATTCGTGCGCGCAAGAGCGACCACCTTTGTTTACTTCTGACCATCCCGGGTGTAACCATCTTGACCATCTTTAATATTACCCTGGTTTTTTTGCTCTCTCTCTCTCTCTCTGTCCTTCTCTCTCTCTCTCTCTCTCTCTGGTCTCTCATCTCTCTCTATATATATCATATATATATATATATATATATATATATCTATATAATATATATATATATATATTATATTATATATATATCTATATATATAATATATATATATATATATATATATATATAGATATATTATGTATATATGTGTGTGTTTGTTTGTGTATATAATATATATGTATATATGTATATATACGTATATATATAGGATTCCAGGTGAAGATATATAAAAGCATACAGCAGGGTCCACAAAACACATCAAATAGGCCAAACGTTTATTCACATGATACGTTTCGCACATATTCTATGTGCATCTTCAGTCTGTAAAAATAACATAAGAATTGTTAAAATTTACAAAAAATATTTTAAAAATAAAGTTAAGAAAGAAAAAAAATATTGTTACTTATAAAAATTAATATAACTTAAAAGGATTACAGTAAAAAAGGCCCAGTTCTCACCAAACCTCTCAAAGGAGAAGGAGAAGAACGAATGACCAAGATTTCACACCAACCTACGACTTCAGTTATGCGAGATAAAGAGGAGAAGCGGAAACGTTAGAGTTCAAAGAAGGAAACAAGCCGTTTGATGTATAAAGACTCAAGGGGTTGTAGGTAATCACTATGGCTTGTACCCACCAATAACTGGGAGAAATGCTTTTTATTAACTTCGATTTGTTTACATATAGAAGCATGGTTTTTTATATTGGAAAATTCTGGTTTACTCAGTTTCTGGCCCGTTCTAAAACTGTATCCCATATGGCTACAATATCTCATCTGCAGCAACCTCCGGCAAGATCCAACATAAATACCGGGACATCCCGGGCACTTGAATTTATAAATAATGTTAGATCTCATGAAGGTCTGCAGTTTATCCTTGTAGTTAAAGAATATGCCAATCTTGAGTGGATTGATTGGAATCAATTGAATCTTAAGGCATCCAAATTCTTGTTCAATTATTTGTTTAAGGTTCGTTGAAAACTTGCTGTCCGAAATAAACGGGATTGTGGCAAATATATTTTTCTTTGGGACATTATAAGAGGGTGTCGGATTAGAGAAGTGTTTTGACAGTAGTCTGTCAATTACGTTAAAAACCAAATTTTTAGGATATGAATTCTGTGAGAAAAAATTGACTAAAAACAAAATCTTATTATGAAACAGAGACCAACTAGAAGAATATCGAAGGGCCCTATAAACTAAAGTATAAATGGAGTTTAATTTAAAATTCTTAAAACATGAACTATAGTAGTTGTTAGCGAGTCCTGTGTATGTTTTTTTCCGATACAGATGTAGTAAAATCACCATTGTCTCTGCTTACATTGATATCTAGAAAAAGGTAGAGACAATTGTTGTTTTCTTTTTCCATGGTGAACCTTATATTTCCATGTTGACTATTGATATGGTCCAGAAACATCTCGCCTTGCCAAGATTCCTTGAATAGTACAAATGTGTCATCAAACATATCGTCTATAATAGATAGGCTTACATATATCTGGACAACTAGTTAAAAAGTTGTTTTTCTAATGGTTTTAATAGACAACTTTTTAAGACGTTTCTTGAGCTTGCTGTGCAAGACTCTATGTTTGTTTTTAATGGCCAACTCTCTTCGCAGGTCGATGGAGTTGCCAAAATAATTTTATGTCTTTTTTTTTAGAAAACAACTTTTTAACTATTGTCCAGGTATATGTAAGCCTATCTATTATAGACGATATGTTGATGACACATTTGTACTATTCAAGGAATCTTGGCAAGGCGAGATGTTTCTGGACCATATCAATAGTCAACATGGAAATATAAGGTTCACCATGGAAAAAGAAAACAACAATTGTCTCTACCTTTTCTAGATATCAATGTAAGCAGAGACAATGGTGATTTGTTTTACTACATCTGTGTATCGGAAAAAAACATACACAGGACTCGCTAACAACTACTATAGTTCATGTTTTAAGAATTTTAAATTAAACTCCATTTATACTTTAGTTTATAGGGCCCTTCGATATTCCTCTAGTTAGTCTCTGTTTCATAATAAGATTTTGTTTTTAGTCAATTTTTTCTCACAGAATTCATATCCTAAAAATTTGGTTTTTAACGTAATTGACAGACTACTGTCAAAACACTTCTCTAATCCGACACCCTCTTATAATGTTCACCCAAAGAAAAATATTATTGCCACAATCCCGTTTATTTCGGGACGGCAAGTTTTCAACAACGAACCTTAAACAAATATTTGAACAAGAATTTGGATGCCTTAAGATTCAATTGATTCCAATCAATCCACTCAAGATTGGCATATTCTTTAACTACAAGGATAAACTGCAGACCTTCATGAGATCTAACATTATTTATTAAATTCAAGTGCCCGGGATGTCCCGGTATTTATGTTGGATCTTGCCGGAGGTTGCTGCAGATGAGATATTGTAGCCATATGGGATACAGTTTTAGAACGGGCCAGAAACTGAGTAAACCAGAATTTTCCAATATAAAAACATGCTTCTATATGTAAAATCGAAGTTAATAAAAAGCATTTCTCCATTATTGGTGGTACAAGCCATAGTGATTACCTAACAACCCTTGAGTCTTTATACATCAAACGGCTTGTTCCTTCTTTGAACTCTAACGTTTCCGCTTCTCCTCTTTATCTCGCATAACTGAAGTCGTAGGTTGGTGTGAAATCTTGGTCATTCGTTCTTCTCCTTCTCCTTTGAGTGGTTTGGTGAGGAACTGGGGCCTTTTTGAACTTGGGCCTTTTTTAATGTAATCCTTTTAAGTTATATTAATTTTATAAGTAACAATATTTTTTTTTTTTCTTTCTTAACTTTATTTTTAAAAATTTTTAAAAATTTTTTGTAAATTTTAACAATTCTTATGTTTATTTTTACAGACTGAAGATGCACATAGAACATGTGCGAAACGTATCATGTGAATAAACGTTGGCCTATTTGATGTGTTTTGTGGACCCTGCTGTATGCTTCATATATATATATATATATATATATATATATATATATATATATAGATATATATATATAAATATATATATATATATTCTTATTTTTCTCCCAGTCTCGTCATCTCTTTTTTTATAAGACAGACCGATCAACGCGAACGACTCTTATTTTATTTTATATATATTCAGCTTTGGTTCTTCCAAGAAAACCGTCGAAAATTGTTCGTCCGGAAGTGAACAGGAATCTAGGAATCTGCTTTGGAATTCAAATATTCCCTTCTGTTGTTGATATTGATGCGATGGTTTCCGACATTTTCTCTGTAATTTTTTTTCTTTTTTTGGTTGACGATTTTGAGAATGTCTCCGGAATTTAGGAATCTGTTTGCCTTTTAGGCACGTGATCAATCTTTGCAAAAAAAAAAAGTAAGCAGAAAAATTCTGTATTTAGCTCTTGAGAAATTTATTTATTTATATTTATTTCTTTCAGTAGAACACACATGTACACGCTAAGATTATAGGAAAATATAACTTTCTTTCGTAATCGGAAAACTCATTAAGTTCATTCTATTCACATTACACAATTTATTATAATATCGCCAATTTACTACAAGCTTTGTTTTCCACTTTCTTTTTTTTACAAATGTTATTAATTCATATTTCGCATTTGGTGTTTCAATTTTTTTTTTTTTTGCATCAGTTTGCTTGAAGTGTATTGGAAATTTTTTTTGTCATGCTGTTCGTTATTTATACAGAACTGATTTATTGCGTACATTTTCATTTTGAGTAGAAATTTTCTGAACAACATCTGTTAACCAGTCTGACAAATATGAGTTATTGTACTACATTTTTAATCAAAAGAGAACCACCATTTATAAACGACCTTTTTCTTCCAAGTCGGTACTCATGACATGCATTGTAAAAGAATAATAAAAAAAATGCCTTTAGGCCCTTTTCAACTCCTCTTAGTAGTCACGCAAAAACCATTTTCTAACACTTTATCTTCTTTCAGCACTTATTGAAAAACCCTTTTAAGACCTTTTCAAATATAAGTAACTGAAAAAAGCATTTTTTTTAGCACTTTTAAACTTCTTTTAGTAGTCAATGAAAAAGTCTCATAGAACTTAAAGTCCATTTTGTCAGTAATTGAAAAACATTTCGTATAGCAACCTTGAACTCTTTCAACGGTTACTAGTATAACCTTAATATCCCCTTTCAACTCTTATCAGCAGTCACTGAAAAAGCCTTTACAGAAACTTTCAACTCCTTTGAACAATTAAATGAAGCCAGTCATCTCAACCAAACATCCTAAAAGCTCCTCATCATCATCAGCAGCTTTGTAGTTCACTTATCATACTTCAGTAATCACAATCATCACTGAAGAATCTTTTACAGGACGTTACCCCATTCTTTTTAAATCATGAATAAAAACAGATCACCCCTAATCCCCAACATCCCTACAACCACGGGGGAGGATCAACCTTTCAGAGAGGTGGGGGGGGGGGGCGGGGGGGGGGGGGGGGGGGGTGGCGTTCACCACCACCGGACCCCTGTCATCCCTCTGCCCACCCGGCGTCCAAGTATGAATGATTTTTGTCGGGACCCAGTGATTTGAGAATGGGGCGAGTCTCCTTAAATTAGATTACGAACCACTCCAGCTGCTTCGCCCAATAAAACGCGACCGCCGGAGGGGAAAGAGAGAGTTTTTTCTTTTATTTACTTTTTCTTTTATATATTTTTATATAGAGACACATCGCGTAGACTTTTATTACTTTTAGTAGTTTTAAGGGAAGGGAAGGGAATGGAAGAGAAGGAAGGGAAGCTTTGCTCTGATTCCATTCCATTGTGAGTTCGATTTTCTTCATCTTTCTACAATCGTGGGTGAGGATTATCTCTTTGTTGTTGAATACATGCGGTTTTCTTTATATCCAAGGCTTATTATACCTGTAACATCCGTTATATATGCATAATTACGTTCTTTGTATCTCAGAACAGAAAATACAGTTTAAACATTTGGATATACCTACGTATTTCATTGATATCCGCGACTGAATTCAGATTTTTTTATGTCTAGAAATGCAGTCATTGTATCTCTCTGGTAAAAACAACATTTTCATATCTAATTATGGTTTATTGTTATTCTGACCAAATATAATCAGTAGTTTCTAATCTAGGTACATATATATATATATATATATATATATATATATATATATATATATATATATATATATATTGTGACAAAGGGCCAAGTATCTGGTTACTACACTGACCATTCATTAATTGTTACCTCACAACAGCCAGACACCTGAACCCTCATCACAGGGACTAAACGACTGAATACTCTAAAGGCAACAGTGATCCCTTAACAACTTACCAGTATTTCAGATAATCAGACTAAGTTCATCAAAACAGGTGTGAGGTAATCTTGTAAGTAATTAGATTAATCAAAGGGCATCACTCCATCAACAACTTTAAAAGTCTAAGTATTTCCCTGATTTCAAAATTCTAAGTACTTCCCTGGTTCTAAGTCATTTCGAGTTAATTGAAGGAAAACAGATCAATTACCACTATGTTTCTACCTAACATCAATATAATCATAACTAATCCTGGTGTAGAATAAAGAAAACACTTATAAAAATTTTAAATACAAAAATTTATTATTAAACTCAAAGTTTATAAGTGAAATTCACAATATCAGCGAAAATTACTATTACTTGAAAACAAAGCAAAGTTTAATTAATTCTTGAATCAATTAAGTAAAATTAAATCAAAATTAATTTATCACAAAATTCAAGAAAATTTATTCAATCAAAATTCAAAAGTGTTAGGCAACAATTGAAATTTGGAAATTAATTCACAAGTGCTAAACAATAATAAAACATGAAAAGAATTCTATGTAAATGCAAATTAATTCACAAGTGTTAAATTCAATTAAATCTGCAACAATTAAGTAATGAAAATAACTAAGTTAATTAAATTGTGAATGCAAACGAAAACAGAAAAATGTGGAAAATACCAAAATTGCGAAAAGTATTAATCACAGAATACAAAATCAAAAGACAATAAGAAAATGGATAAATGCACAAAACATAAAAAAATCACTTCAAATGAAGCAAACATAAAACAAAATTCTGCAATGTGTAAAAATGTAAATTTCACTAAACCATTGTAACTGTTAGTTATTAGTTCTCTAAACCATCGTAACTAATAGTTATTAGTTTTTACCTAAC
>NC_087200.1:31934776-31987276 GCF_015104395.2 Macrobrachium nipponense
AGATGGATTCGAAATCACCAATGGGTTTATTCTCCAGTACTCCACCTTGTTTCAGCTAGCAAGGTCAGCAACCACCACATGTTATAGGTGGTACCAGTGATGCAAGTGCAACTCACGTTGCGGGTGCTGTGTGATTGGCTGGTGACCTGATTGGCTAAACCAAAGTGAGGCTGTGAAGTACAGACCACAGAGGGAATGGGACCCTTTGTGGCATGAACTCCGGTTCTCCACCTTGGTTCAGCTGGCAAGGTCAGCAACCACCACATGGTATAGGTGGGAGCAGTGATGCAAAGGCAACTGACAGTGAGGATGCTGTGTGATTGGCTGGTGACCTGGTTGGCTAAACCATATTGAAACTATGAAGTACAGGCCACAGAGGGGGTGGGACCCTTTGTGGCATGCACTGCAGTGCCTCCACCTTGGTTTAGCTGGCAAGGTCACTAACCACCACATGGTATAGGTGGGAGCAGTGATGCAAAGGCAACTGACAGTGAGAGTGCTGTGTGATTGGCTGGTGACCTGGTTGGCCAAACCAAAGTGAGGCTGTGAGTACAGGCCACAGAAGGGGTGGGACCCTATGGAGCATACACTTTGGTGCCTCTACCTTGGTTCAGCAGGCAAGGTCAGCAACCACCACATGGTATATGTGGGAGCAGTGATGCAAAGGCTAAACCAAAGTGAGGCTATGAAGTACAAGCCACAGAGGAGGTGGGACCCTTGTGTCCTGCACTCTGGTGCTCCACTTTGGCTGAGTCGCCAAGGTCAGCATGCACTATGTGGAACATGTGGCACTGAAGATGCACAGACAAGTAATAGTGATGGTGCTCTGTGACTGGCTGCTGATCTCACAGGTCAGACCGAGGTAAGGCAGCAGGAAGCATGCTTCAGAAGGTAGGGGGGACACAGTAAGGCCACTGGGTGGGGGAACCCAGTGGAAAATGTGTGCCTACCCTGTGTAGCATGCTCTCTGCTGCTGCACCTTGGTTTGGCCAGCAAGGTCGGCAGCTAATCATGGAACACCCATTAGCTGGATTATTGCTACGGAAAATTGAGAAAGTGCTGCAACCGTCTTGAAAGGAAGCTCCAAGTCAAGCTGAAAAATCTTATTGCTGAAAGCGACTGGACTAAGCATGCCAACGTGGACTTCATGATTAATTTATCTGACAAACCAGTGGATAGTGCTACGACAGCGGCTTTGGGATATGGGTTAAGCTTTGGTGTATTTAATGGTAACCTGGACTGTGTCGACATCTCAAAATCCTTTTGTTATTTAGAAAAATTGAATCAAAACCTATGCCCTGATGATATCAATATTTGTAAAGGTATTGTGTATGGTGCTATGAGTAAACCTTCTCCCCCTAATGTACCCGTGAGATTTCTCCAGGCTTTTAAGAAAATTAAAGAAGACGAAACAGTGAAGGTGACAAAAGCAGATAAATCTAATGCAGCGGTAATAATGAATAAAAGTGACTATATAAGTAAAATAATGACATTGCTAAATGACACTGATACTTATACGAAACTGAGGTCTGACCCTACACAGACAGTTAACTCCCATTTTAATAAACAAATTAAATCCATTTTAATAAACAAATTAAACCCATTTTAATAAACAAATTAAATCCAATTAAACAGTTTACACCGCAATGCGCCTCCCTACCTTACATGTGTGGTTTAGTCAAGACACATAAAATCAATAACCCTATCAGACCAATCATTAGTTCAGTGGGCTCAGTTACGTATAATTTATCTAAATGGCTTGTAAAAATTCTTACTCCTTTGGTAGGAAATATTTCTAACACGAATGTTAAAAACAATGTTGATTTTATAAACAAATTGAATAGTTTAAATTTGAATTATGATTTTAATATGGTTAGTTTTGATGTTGTCTCTTTATTTACAAAAGTGCCTGTAGATGACTTACTTGAATATTTGGAAGAGGAATTAGAGCGTCATGACATTCCCTTAAGTGTAGCAAATCTCATTAGTCTCATAAAGGTTAGTATCAAAGATAGTAAATTTTGTTTTAATGGGGAATTTTTGGACAAAAGTTTGGCATGGCTATGGGTAATCCCTTATCTCCTGTCCTTAGCAATATTTACATGGAATTTTTTGAGACAAAACTCTTACCAAGAATTTTGCCCCAAAAAGTTATTTGGTTTAGATACGTGGATGATATCTTCTGTATTTGGCCAGTTCACGAAAACCTCCAGGAATTCCTTAATAATCTCAATAATTTAGTCCCTTCTATAAAATTTACTGTAGAGGAAGAAAGAAATTGTAATTTGAATTTTCTTGATGTAACTGTCCATAGAAATGATAGAAATTTCACCTTTTCAGTCTTTCGAAAATCAACTAATATTGCCTCTTTTGTTCATTACTACTCCAATCACCATCAAAATGTTAAATTCTCTGTTTTTCTGGGATGTTCCTAAGGGCTTTACGTGTCTGTAGCCCGCAGTTTATTGACGCTGAAATTAAAACTATTTATGATATTGCATTGAAACTTAAATACCCAAGAACTTTGTAGATGTGGCATGGAAAAGAGCTAGAAAAACATTTTATTCAACTAATGACAAACTTGAATTTAGTAAGCATAACATTCTAAAATTACCTTATGATGAAAGGTTTTTAGATATTCCTAGAATTTTAAAGCTTTTAACATAAATGTTGTTTGTCAGTAATATTAATGTCAAGAGTTTAGTAATAAAAAATTCTCCTAAAGATCTTCCAGGCTGCATATATGAAATTCCTTGCAAAAAGTGTGATAAAGTCTATTACGGACAGACCGGCAAATCTCTTTCACAGCGTCTCAAGCAACATCAATATTCTGTGAGAACTGGGCAAATATCGAATGCATTATTTGTACATATGAGAGATTTAGACCATCCTATTAACTGGAGTCAAGCAAGAGCCTTAGTCCCATGTAATGACACAGTTAAAAGGAATATCATTGAATCTTGTTTTATCAAGTCAAATAATAGAAATGTTCTAAATTTAAGTCTTGGTTTATTTAAACTTGATGTTTTCATAATTAAAAAAGTTGTAGATAAATATAAGCAACAAAATTAATATATTTAGTTTTTACATGTTTTGGACTGTAAAGATACTTTGTAATTTCGGTTAGGGTCAGAATCTGTTTAAGTTTGTGACCGTGTGATATCCGATAATCCTGGATTATCCCTTTTAATTTTTACCCTTTTGATAATTAACCATCTGGTATTCCTGATCTTGTTTGTACCTGAGGCCTTCCTCTCCAATTGTACTTTAGTAGCTCCTTGACGATGTCTGAATAAAGACGAAAGCGCTTGGATTTCTGACTATCATTTTCCCGTGGTATTCGCTTATGTATGTATATATGTATATCCACATTGTCTAGTGGACATTTTATGAGGTCTGCCACCACTTAGGTATCTGGGCGAGGCGGAGGAGGGGGGAGGGATTTGAGGGGTGTCCTGCCAGGTAAATAGGTAGGCAGTGTTCGGGCCAGTGTAACAGGGTGAAGTGTCAAAAGGGTGGAAAGAGAAGATACACAGGCATAAGAAGAAAGCAGGAGAAAGAAATAAAATTAAAAATTTAATGGTATAAAATGGATGAAAGCGCCCTGGAATTTATTTATTTATTTTATTTTTTTTGGAGAGGGCGACTGTGGAAGAAGAATGACACAAGAAAGAAAGACTCAAATTACAGAAGAGGTTTGTAAGTCATACGTAATATAAAACAAAATAAATACTAAAGTTTCGCTTATCATTATCACCACATCGAATGAAATCACCTCTGTCATCATGAATGGCTATCCTGTCTATTGGTCCAATGGTCAGGTTTAAAATTGTAAGAACAAGTAAATCAGTTTCAATAATACTGATTAAGCAGAAGAGTATAAAGTAACAACTCAAATATAAAGAAAAACGAGAGAGAGAGAGAGAGAGAGAGAGAGAGAGAGAGAGAGAGAGAGAGAGAGAGAGAGAGAGAGCCTAATAAGTAATTTAATTTACTCAGGTACTTAAGAGCCAACAAAATATAGCTACTACAAAAGTCAAATTAAAGAAAAGCTCCATGACAAGTCTCAACCAATGGAAAACATGACCAGGTTTTCGTGATCATGAAAGACCTGTTGCTCGTTGTTATGCAATGACCTGGAAGGTCACGGTCATACGCTGAAGTCAGAATATTGTGACAAAACATGAAGACTCGTAATGTGATGAAGTACGAGTATAATAAATCAGTATATAAAAAGCATTACAATGCATCACAACTCATTTCAAAAGAATTAGCAGATACAACACAATACGACAACATACCACAAGAGGACACACACTCGTCAGCATGTCATACTGACGAAATTGCGTCGATGTATGTTACGTCACGAGACGAGGACATAACACGACACGGATCATTTGTAAACATCACGAAGCACGGAATTAATCATGTAAAAACAAATGACAGTGGGTATGCGAGGCAGCCTACCCGAATTACGGGCGCACCTGTTGAGATGAGCCAGGTAAAATATTATGATACCGACCCACAAAATACTTTCAGTAGGCTATATTTCACCATTCCCTATTACGTGGGTCACCTATTGAAAGGTCATGTTGCCATCTGACCGAGGTGAAATATCATACAGAAAACGAAACCACAAAGCTGAATGATATATAAGTAATATAGGAAAATCTGCTAGCATTCTGAATAATATATGAGTAATATTTGACCAAGCCATTGGAACGCCATACAAGTAGGAGAGAGCTGGATTGACACTCATGATTTGAACAACGAATTTGCTAACTAAACATTCTCAATAAAAGGCAAAACAAAAATTCTTTCGAACTTCATTCAATTTTCACTCCAATTTTGGGGAGACTAAATTCTATGTCGTACGTATTTGAACAATGAAATGGTGTTATTTTTTTTTTCTTTTTCATCCGTAGAGTATATCTTGAGCCAAAGGGTTGGGTGTTTTCATGGGGTAGAGCGAAACCACGGTTCTCCTATCCGAAGAGTTCTTCATGAGCCATTTTGAGGTTCTTTTCTGAACTAGCGTGAAATATTTGGTGTTTTTCCCGTGGAGTCGTTAATGGTCATCGTATACATGAGGTTAAGATAAACGCAAAGTTAAGTTAACCCTTAAACGCCGGAGCGGTAAAAAAAAAAATGTCTCCCGTGTGCCGGAAGTGTTTCAGAGTGAGAGCGGAAGCGGAAAATTTTTTTTTTTCAAAAAATCACAGCGCGCTAAGTTTTTAAGATTAAGAGTTCATTTTTGGCTCCTTTTTTTGCCATTGGCTGAAGTTTAGTATGCAACCATCAGAAATGAAAAAAATTATCATTATCATATATAAATAATGCGATATATGATAGCGCAAAAACGAAATTTCATATATAATTAAATTCAAATCGCGCTGTGCGCAAAACGGTTAAAGGTAACGAGTTACTTTTTTTTTCGTTGTAATGTACACTAAATTGCAATCATTTTGGTATACAACACATTGTAAAACAATAAAAGCAACACAGAGAAAATATTATCACAAAATAATGCATGAATTCGTAACGCACGTACGTAAATCTAAATATTGTGCTAGAGACTTCGAATTTGTTTCAAGATGAAGATAAATGACTGAATACTACTAGACTGTAAGAGTTTTAGCTTACAGTTGCGTTTTTCGACTATTTCGGTAGAGTCAAAGTTGACCGAACGTGGTTTTTTTTCTATTTATCGTGATTTATATGCAAATATTTAAAAAATGAGAAAAGCTAAAACCTTCAATTATTTTTTGTTGTATTTTACATGAAATTGCGCACATTTTCATATATAAAACTTTATGTAACGGCTAATTCAAAATGGTGCAAATATTACCACAATCGCACGTATGATTTTTTTCGGAAGAGTTACCGCGCGGACGTAAAGAAAATGTTTTTTTTTTTCATAAATTCACCATAAATCAAAATATTGTGCCAGAGACTTCCAATTTGTTGCAAACTGAAGGTAAATGCTTGAATATTACTAGAATATAAGCAGTTTAGCTTACAATTGCGTTTTTTTACCATTTCGGTAGAGTCAAAGTTGACCGAAGGTTGAAAATTTGTCACTTATCATTTTTAATATGAAAATATTTCAAAATTGATAAAAGCTACAACCATGGGTTGTTTTTAGTTTGTATTGTGCATGAAATTGGGCACATTTCATATATAAAACTTTATGTAACGGCTAATTAAAATGGTGCAAACATTACCACAATCACATGTATGATTTTTTCGGAAGAGTTACCGCGCGGACGTAAGGAAAATGTTTTTCATAAATTCACCATAAATCGAAATATTGTGCTAGAGACTTCCAATTAGTTGCAAAATTAATTTAAATGATTGAATATTACTAAAATATTAGCGTTTTAGCTTACAATTGCGTTTTCGACCATTTCGATAGAGTCAAAGTTGACCGAAGGTTGAAATTTTGGCACTTATCGTTATTTATATGAAAATATCTCAAAACTGATAAAAGCTACAATCATAAATATTTTTTTGTTGTATTCTTCATAAAAATGCGCACATTTTCATATATAATACTCCATGTAACGGCTAATTTAAAATGGTACAAAAATTATGTCAAAGTGACGAAATAATTTCCGAGATGTGTCACAGATACTTTTTAGTGCGGCAAGAAAGAAATTCGCGCTTGCGCGCCTGCGTAACGATTGTAAATAAAACAATACCTTGATCCGTGAACTCCCAGCATCCCCCAAGGCGCGTGATTCAAGAGTTTTTGGCTGGTAGGCCTAAAAGTATTTTTCCGCGAATTTTTAAAAAAACTTTTGTATGTCGACGTAAAATACGTCCAGTCGGCACCCGAGAGACAAAAAATGTCGACGTAAAATACGTCCAGTCGGCGTTTAAGGGTTAAGTATATCTTAGTTTTACCAGACCACTGAGTTGATTACCTAGGGCTGGCACGAAGAATTAGATATTTGTACGTGGCCAGGAACCAATTGGTCACCTAGCAACGGGACTTACGGCTTATTGTGGGATCCGAACCACATTTCATCGAGAAGTGAATTTCTATCACCAGAAATAAATTCCTCTGATTCCGCGTTGGCAGAGCCGGGGATCGAACTTCGGACTACCGGATTGGCAGCCGAGCGCGAAAACCACTCGTCCAGCGAGGAACTAAGATAAAGGCAAGCTTGTGGGGTTTATCGCCTGTGACCCGAATTAAGGGTCGGGTGTTGAGGTTGAGCAGAAATGGGGTCTTTTTCCCTACTGACATGTACCGCTACTGTTGTACATGTCACATGTTCCTCGTTGGATGAGTGGATTTCGCACTCGGCTTCCAATCCAGTGGTCCGAAGTTCGATTCTCGGCTCAGTGAACGCGGAACCAGAGGAATTTATTTCTGGTGATAGAAATTTTTTTCTCGATATAATGGGGTTCGGATCCCACAATAAGATGTAGGTCCGGTTGCTAGGTAACCAATTGGTTCCTAGCCGCGAAAAATATCTAATCCTTCGGGCCAGCCCTAGGAGAGCTGTTAATCAGCTCAGTGGTCTGGTAAAACTAAGATATACTTAACTTTAACTTTGTACATGTTACACAGAAGTTGAGAATAAGTCGGCGACCGTAATGCTGCGTTTACACCTAGCGATTGGATCGATTCAATTTACGTAGAATTATCACGATTCATGATTCGTCATGATTTGCCACAGTAATTTTCAATACAACCGTTTACACCAAGCGAATCGAGTCATCTCAAATCATGCCGAATCTCTTGTTGGAAACGGTTACATTGAGGTTAGTTTAGCGAATCATGAATCCTGTTGATTCTCGTGAATTGAATCGATTCGATTCACTTGGTATAAACGCTAAAGAATCTTGCAAATGCTGGATGGTCTTTCGAAGCCCTAGTGAGGGTTACCTGTAAGTTGTTGAATTGTATTCAGTCTGTTGTGATGTATGCGAAAAGTTACCGACGTGTGTTTATCACATGTTGTCCTGTAGTGTGGAAGCTCCCTCGCCCATCAGAATTATGGAATCTGAAGAAATTTCTGTTAAGAGGGGACGCAGTGGTAAGGAAGCAGCCAGGTGTGTGATTGAAATGTTCCCTGAGGCCCCTTAAATCATTCAGTCTATCACCGTCGGACATCCACCTGTTTCCTGGACTTGACTCCCACCTGCATGGCCGCCATTGTGGGAGCGATAACTTAAGTTATCGATGTTAGGGAAGAACAATTGGATTCTTACAATGTGACCTTTTTCTGCACTGGAATAATAATGGTCCATCTTCGGGGAAGCACGTTCGTTGAAAAGGGGGGCGGGTGGGGTTGAGAAGGGTATTACATTTCTAAGATAATTCCGGAACTGCACAAATCTTGTCGCAATTTCTAAGGGCCTGTAGTTTTTTTTTTTTTTTTATTGATCTTCTTAAGAGATTTTGGGTTATTGTAGAAATTGGGAAATGTGGAAACGTCGATGACATTCCTTTACACTTAAGTTATCCATTAATACCATCTCCCAGTATTCAGCTTGAGCTCCGTTTAGTTCGACGACTAATAAAATGTTAATTTTGCAGACTATTTCATAAATGCAGATCCATTATATCGACGATGAAAGGCGACAGCAAGTCATGAAAATAGTAATTGGACTTTGCCTTCACTTCCAGTGACTTCAATTATTCAATTTCTGTTTTTCGTTCAGGTTGATTTTACCCTCATCTCGGCAAAGTGGTTAGAACTGTCGTGCCCTTAATAAACACAACGCCAGGCTATTGCTTTTAAGTTTACAGACTATAGTAGATTCATATCAACCGTGCATATGATGTCTAGGCCAGTCCCTCACGGCGCTCCTGATTTGCTGTTGATAAGCCAATGACAGGGCTAGAAACCACCAGTCTCTCGAGAGTTCGCATAGGCGGGATGTATGTGAACTCTCTCGAGAAACAGTTTCCAGCCCTGTGATTGGCTTATCAACAGCCAATCAGGAGCGCCATAAGGGACTAGCCTAAACATCAAATGCACGGTTGATATGAATCTACTATAGTTACGAGTGAAGTAGAACGAAACTGCACTACAGGAGACTACCCATACTTGGATATGAGTGACCTGACATATGCAGTATGGAGGTAACGTTCGAGTGCTGATATACGTACTTCTTTGTAAGATAGGAGAGTCATGTCAGTACAGGGTAATATGAGTCTCGAGAAGGTGAATTATGGTATCAAAGACTCTTTCCCGCCGTTCTCTGGAATCAAACAATAATTCGGTATATAGGGTGATGCCCAAGATTACATAATGTCAAAGAGATTGCCTTCAGGGCCCTATAACAAAGTCATCAATATAATTTCATAAATTTAATCGAAGACTTCCAGCAAGTTAAAGGTAATTTGACAACAGATATGACGACGAATTACGTTAAGAGAAGCGCAGAGCGCAATAATAATAACTACTGAATGGAATGTACATTTATTCTTGATGAAAATACTTATAAGAAAGTAAAAACAATGAGTGCTACTCGTATATTGCAATTCTTAGCGATAATAATATTAACTTACTTGCCATTCTAGAGCCTCAGTGAAGTCACCTAGATTCTTTGAAAGGAATAAAAAGCTGTAAGCAGTCATACTTTTTCTTGTATCATGGAATCTACTCTTTATTTAATGGCGGTCATAAAGAAAAACAAATAGAAAAAAAAACTTTCTCTCCGATTCTGATATGATAACCTTCACCTTGATCGTCACCAACATTTGTTTAACTGAATGCTCCTCAATTATCACGCTAAATCATCGGCATAAAGGTGATGGCAGGATCCTTTTATAGCATATTTTAATCCATGCAGAATTTACAGCAAGCTTCATTTGTTGAGGGTAAAGCTAACTTTAGTTTTATTTCGGAACACTTCAAAACGCCAGAGATAAATCCTGTCGATACTCCATTTCTTCTCTTGTACTTCTTTGAATAAGTGTTCTCACATCAGCATCCCTTCTGTCAGTGATCTATACAAGCTTGAGATAAAAGTCCCACAACGCACACACACACACACACACACACACACACACACACACACACACACATATATATATATATATATATAATATATATATATATATATATATATATATATATATATATTTTAGGGCTGTTGCCTTGTATAATAAGGCGCCCTATGAGCTAATGTTAGACTTGCGATAATCTTACGCTAAGTCGGTTGGTATTGCACTTCCATATTCATTGGAGTATCTTGGGGTTTGTAGATCACTTACGAAGTCGGTATTATCTTTTTGGTTATGACGACAATGTGTTAAACTCATGATTCGGTTTGATGAGGTTCTTGTAGAAAAAACACGAAGTATAAAAATACTTATATTCTCTGAGTTACATGGTGAAGATCAGGTATGATTGTACAAGTCTTCTAATGACAAAAGCTTGATCGCTTCTGCCAATGATGATGGCTAAAATTCTATTTCTCTCTACATGATAAAGCTTAGGTAAAGAGGTACAGGTCTTCTAATGACGATAGCTAACTCTATTCTGCTCTACTACCATCTAGGTTACCAGTCATAAAGGAACAGACAGTAGCTCGAACATACGAACATACAATCAGATGACATAGTTACTAATCACGTAGGCCGCTTGAGCTATAGGTCACGGTGTTTGTCTCAAGCAGGAAGCTTGGACGAAAGTTTATAAACAATTGAATGACTACAGGTGACGGCATGTCAACTTAGCCTACATACTTTATTGTATACGTCATCTTTAGTGTCTCTAGTCTGATCACATTCCTGCAAGCAATCTGGTTGACCTCTTTAGTTTTAGTCTTTTATATATATGGACTAACATTCCATATTTTTATTATGTAATCATTACATAAAAGCTCGGTCAGCTACCAAAACCAACTACTGAATATTACTCAAACTTGACTTGCATTTGACTTATAGGAGTGTGATACAGACACTATGTGAATATATATATATAATATATATATATAATATATATATATATAGTATATATAGTATATATATATATATATATATAAATAGGAAATACTTATAAGTAAAAAAGATTCATGGTGTACACAAATACAGATTCAAGTAATAAAATATTAGACATAATATGCAAATGATATTCGTAAATAATAGTGATCACTTGATATATACTGATACAGTTTTTCACTTCATCTCGTTAAGATACATATGCTACAGAAAATACTAATGTACTCTGATAATCGTATAGAACAAAGATTAACATGATAAAATCATATTTTAACTGATAAAAATTTCATATATGAATTGATAAAATTATTAATGTTTATGCTGATTGATTCGTTGATTTTTATGCTAACTTTTATATGTCTGCAGTTATTGGTAAGATAAAAGGTAACAGATTGATTATAGGCTACCTGATTTGTTTATACATATGTATATGGATTCATATAATTATGATTAATATATGTGCACTTTAAATAGATTCCTATTGCGTACACGCAAAAAATATATTTCGATTCTGTTATTTATGATCATTTATATATAGGATACATGATACTTTATATATAGGATACATGACCGAGGTTATACTACTTCACATTTAACTAGCGTTCGAACAACTTTTCGTCCATTACACAGTTCCAGACAACCACCTATAGCCAAATGAAACGGCCAATTCCATATGGTTAAAACAAGGGGAAAATTGCCTGGCGGGGTCCAACGTTCTATTTCGGCCTCATACTTATTCTCTGCATCCTAAGCCACACGATTACTTTCGCGATGAATAAAATCACCCCCAGCACGAGTCCTTCGCCAGCAAAGTAGAGTTGAATATCCTTCGGGTCGTAATTGTCGGAAATATGTCCCTTTTGTAGTTGATTTCTGACAGCCGCCAGAGCGTTCCGCATTAAAACGAGATTAACGACGGGATACGGTGTCGGTCGAAGAAGTCCATGATGATGCTTATTCCCTTCACATTGTAGGCGGTTGTTACTCGACTGCTGTCGTCTGCAGCAACGAACAATTTTTTGAAGTTGCGATGTGAAACTCTCGTACTGCAGGATACTGTAACCAGGTTCCATTAATCAGCCTGCAAGTGAAATTATACGTGTCACAAGGGCAAAGTAAATTCAGACGACATCCAAATACAGGGGAGGGGAGAGCCATTAAGACCAGACTTAACTCACATGAATTCGCTGATATTTTATGGAATTCAAAAGAGAGCTGTACAAACTTTTTTATCCATGGCATTAATAATGAGTGAACCTATCCAGGTCTATGAGGACTGTAAAAATATCCATAATTATAAAAAATAAACAGATATCATTACGAATCCCAAAGAAAATTCGATATTACTGGTAGTAAGTTACTAGACAAAGAAGTGGAAAACGGAGCTATTTGTAAGATTGCCAGGCAACATAAGAGTCAAAGAGAATATTAATCATGATTCTGTATTTCTCTATGCTAACTGAAATTAAGCTGTGATAAAATCTGATCCTATGTGCCCCTAACAAAAGTTTCATATTCAATTTTCTCGCGCGCATCCTCTGAGGTTAATTTTTTTAAAAACTTTATTAATAAGCTAGAGATGCAACGAAAGAACCCACTATGTAACTAATTTCTATATAAACTTTAGGTTTTTTTTTTTTTTCAAGAAAATGTGACGTTTTCCCATGAATGTGATTTACTTGAATTCTCATAGGCTAATGTTGCAAGTAAATTTTTCATATACATGTCTTGATACTTCTAAATGTCCGTTTACCAATGTCATAAGCTAAATTATTGACTCTAATTGTCTGAGGTTCAGAAAAAATTAATCCATTTTGCTGTTATAGAAATTCTGTTTGCTTATTTTGTTTATTCATTTTAAAACGATTGCAATCCTTAACTAATTCCATTGCACACACGGATAAGAATAGGTTATGGCATGTCATCTTGACCTATGAACCACATGTGAAGTTCATGAGCTAAGCATTCCTCTCTCCAGTCAACCTTCTTCACAAGCGGAGACGACACACACAGATGAAGCCTGTGTAAGCAGATTATTGAGGTTAAAAGGAACAAATGCTGATACGGCAATGATGACGTCGTCACTTGGCAGGAGATTGCTCTCAGCCAGCTAAGAGTTACGTTACTTGCTGTAATAAATACGACTTTAGGATAAATTTTTTTGTTTTTTAATTACTCGCAACCCACATGAGAAGAATGTCTGAAAAAAAACAGTACCAAAATTGAACAATATATTAGTTTCATGTTGGAAATCTGCATGATTATGTTAAATTAAATATTCCTTATTCAAACTAATGAAAAAGGTTTCCATACAAATTCTATATATATTATTAGCCCTGTATAAGATTCATATAGGATTATTCCATAGATAACATTTTCACTTCTAGACTTCCTGACTTTAAAATCTCTTTTATTTTATTTTATTTATTTATTTATTTATTTTTTTTTCATTGACTACGAATATAAATCACCGGGACAGACAATATGTCAGTAGGTTTTGATATGTGTTTGAACTTTTAGCTTATTTGTCATTACTAAAGCGTTAAGTTAGAGTTCAAATCTTTACGCATATATATTTGGATATTTAATTAACCTATGGTTACGTTTTGCTTATTGATTTTATCGTGATTCCTTTTTTATTATAATTTGTAACCCTTCCGACTTCTTACGGAGTGTATTATATTGACTCCACTTGTATCCATATTTTATTTTATTATATTTATTTATATATATTTTATATATATATTTGATAAATTAATGGTGGTTGGCTTGAATATGTGGAAAGTGTTCTAGCGCGCGTACCGTTATAAGGCTACTTGCGGTATCATTTCTACAGATACAAGATATTAATGATAAAGGTATTTAAAACCGCGAGAACCGCTATAATCCCATTCGGATCCAGTATCACGAATGTAACTCATAAGACATTGACACTTTCCTATTTATCTCTTATTCTACCAAACCGATTGAGTGGGTGATAAAATATATTATTGGTTTTCTTAATGGATAGGAGTTCACACAACGTGTTAAGGAGATTATTATTGATTTACACCACCCGAGTCACAGATTATTATGTGTTGAATTCCATGTTTACTGATTTAGCTCTCATAAATAATCCTAACGCACTCAATTGCGGTGGTTGTTTTTAGTGCTATTAATTCTATATAACGTGTCAAGGAGCTATTAACACTAAGAAGTGTTTATTCCCTCTGTCAGACTCGTAATTCTGTTAATAATCCTACGTATATTCTTTCAAGGATTGATTTGGCACAGGATAGGCCCCTAAACTGACAGGTGTCTTAGTGTATCCCTTGTTTTCATGACACGTGTTACAATTAGTTATGTGCTTTTTATATCTGTAAGCATCGTAGGCCAGTAAAACAGTGATTTGGCTTTCTGTGACATAATAGAGAACCCTGGATGACGGAATGCAACCAGTTTAGGACGATTGGTATGAAAGAGATTATTACTACTACCTGGTCGTTAGTCACCTGCTGTGTTCTTCGGGTTTTCCTCGTCACGGACCTACATATAATATTACATTTGATTACATAATTCTGATACACATACTTTAAATATACTTTTGCTTTAGGGTTTCTGAAAAACTTCGAAATGTTTATGTTTTTTTTGCTTAGCGCTGACACCCTGTTTTGCCGTTTCGAAGTGTTTAAATTTAATTGTTTTGTTAATTGCTGCTGACCCTGTTTTCGTTCGAAGTGTTTATTGTTTTGTTTATCGCTGTTGACACTTTATTGTTTTGTTTATCGCTGTTGACACTTGCTTAGTTCAGTTTGTAACAGTTCTGCGCTCCGACCCAGATATTCAATGCTCGCGATCTCTTGGGTTAAGGAATTTTCTTGTTTAGATACGGTTTTAACAATAGGCACGGATGTTTCTATATCTTTTAGTCCAATTAATGGTTCTTTGCTGTATGGTGCGGGATTGCGGGATAATGCGTCAGCTATGATATTTGCTTTCCCAGGTAGATATCTTAACTTGGCTCCAAAACCTGAATGATCATTTGTCACCGAGTTCCTTTTGGACTGTGATTAAAGCCTTTGAAAAACTCGGTAAGTGACTTATGCTCAGTGAGGACTTTAACAGGATAGCCATAGATTATGAACTTAAAATGTACTAGTGAGTTAACAATACCTAGCCCTTCCTTGCCTATTACTACATATTTACTTTCAGAGGGCTTTAGTTTACGTGAATAAAAAGCTATAGGGAAGAACTGTTTATCATATTACTGAAGTAATACCCCTCTTACCCCTTGGTCTGAGGCGTCTGTTGCAATAAAAAAAAAAAAAAAAAATTCCTTATTTAAATCAGGGATTTTTAAGTTAGGTGAGCTGCATTATTCCGCTTTTAAGATATCGAACGCCTGTTGATACTTTTTAGACCATAATAAATCTACGCTCTTCTTCGTAAGATCTGTTAAAGGAGCTGTCATGATTGAAGAGTTACATATTTACATACGATTGTAATACCCACTACAGCGCCAAAGTGCTGTATCCCCCTTTTCCTTTTTATGTTAATAGGTACCGGAAGTTATGAATAGCCGACACCTTACCATGGACTACTTTAAGACCTTGACTAGACACATAAAACCTAGATAAACATGTTCGGTTTTTAAAAACTCACATTTAGATATTTTACTCTGAGATTATTTGTCTTTGTCTCTGTAGCACTAGCTCTAGTTTATGTAAATGTACTTCTAAGGTATTTAGAAAAGATTATAAGACCAACCATTAGGCATGTTGGGTATCCCCTAAAAGTCTCCAAACACTATATTGTAATTGGGGCGCAACGTAAGCCGGAGGCATACGTAAATTTTGATAATGTCCCCTGAGTGTGCTGAAAACGGTGTATGAGGTACAATCACTTAGGTAATGGTATCTGGTAAAAGCTTTTAAGTAAGTCCAAGCTGGTGAAAAATAATTTATTCTGGCGTTTGAGGGAAAAATTATATGGGCTATTTGATTTCCTAATGACTCCTATTACTAACATTTTATCTCTATTTTGAAATTTCATTGAGAGTCTATACGAAGGTACGTATATAGCTTTATGTTTGTCCTTAGACCGTATTTTGTTTTCAATGACATCCGTTTTTCTCCCATAGATCACTCGCTAGTGGAGAAACTTCCTGGTATTCAGATAAAAGATAAAAAAAAATTTTTGCTGAATCACCTCTGCTTGAATGACTTTACGGATATTACTTTAGATAGAGTATGAGAGATTCATCTACGACTGGTTGGGCGGGATTAAAAATTAGCAACAATAAAAAAAAATGCGATATTTATATGTATAGGTTTTGTGGATTACTATATTAACTTGTTGCTGCGAGTCAACCGTGTCTAGGGCTTTGTTCGCGGAAATCATTATATTTCAGAGTGTCGGGAAGGATTAAAATTTCAGATCCCAGAAAAGTCTTTTTACACGCACTAAGACATTCGAGGGTGCATGCTTCTCGAGATTTTGCGTGCAAACTGCGACTGCGGGTGTGGGAGAATTCTGTTGGGTCGTTGAACAATGTTACGATTTATGAGACAAATGTATAGTTCCTCTATATAAGTTATTATTTGATTAACTGTCTCTTTTTGTTCAAACGGATTTTAATATGTTTGAAGGTTTATAGGATTTTCCTTTGATAAACATGCCTTATTTTGCAGGATGTAAGATAATATTTTGTATACCCCTAGATGGATCTTACAATTACACTAGATACAGATCAATGTTTTTTATAACTATAGAGGTATCTGTAAGCGCTCGCTCATCCAGACTTCCCATTAGGGAAGTTCGAACAACAGACGGTGAGTCCGTAAATACAGGATATTACGTGTAATAAAGGAATAAAACAAGATATTCTCATTTTTACGGCGCGTACAGTCGGGCTTAATCCACCACTACTTTTAATAACTTATTGTATTAAAATTACTAGAACCTGCTCTGATTACTTGATACGGTCATGTGATGCATAGGGAAATTCCTTTTTAATTTTTTCAACATCGCTCTCCCTTTCCGCTGAAGTCGCTTATATGGAATGTGCTTTGCTTTGAAAACTCGGCAGATTTAACTGACCTTGACCGCTTGACTGGATGACACAATACCCAAGTGCTTAAGCACGATTTGTTTGTTTCTGAAAGGGCTACTGTTTACCTATTTCTTTTTGTAATAATTAGGATCCTTCTCTTTATTACCATCGACAACGTATTGTATGTTTTTAGCATTATGTTGCTGCTAGTTATGTATAAAACAACGAACATATGAATGACGAACAATAAAGAATTGAGCGATTACTATTAAAATAAGTTATCTCTACTGCGTTATCGTGTACTTGCTGTTGTTTACTTCATTCTTTGCTAAAATTTGAAATAGTGAGGGATCCTGGTCAGCGCATTTAGCCCAATGAAAGTTTTTTTATAGACATGTTATTCCTTGCAATCCAGCCGTATTTTTTAAAAGTTGAGTCATTGAGGTTAGATTTTTTTATATAACTCAAAAAACTCAAGGCTAAAACTGCGATCGGGACTTTGCAAAGGAGCTTTTATTGTTTGACCCGAAATAGTGTTACCTCTAATTTATCTAGATTTGTACGGGTGTTCCACTTGTTTTTGTGTGTTTTCTAATCACTACGGTGCCTAACGACCCTATCCATGCATCTGTATAAATACAGACGTCCACTGGTAAACGCATATTCACTGTTTAATATGATTTGTTATGTAAGGGATTAATAATCACCCAAAATGATAAAATTAACATAGTATATGATTATGATATTTCAGTAGAACTTCTGGAAACAGACACTCAAAGATAAAAACTCGCAGTAGCGAAATCTCAATGATGTAGATAATTTCTGTTAAAAAAGTAAGAATTAAGGAATGTCTCGTAACTTCAGCCACAGGAATAACGAAATTCGACCTGCAAAGGAAACACTCAGTTACTCCAAATGAATAAAAAATTGTACTTAGCTTGCTTTTGTGGGAAGTCACGGTGTTCCGATAACGACACACGGCCTTGGTCCTCCTTCTGTTTTTAGCGCGTTGTTTGGATGATTCGAGCCCTTGAAGATCCGATGCTGCAGACGCGTTCGGTTTGTTTCTTGAAGTGCCGGAAACGCTCAATAACGATGTTTTCTTGAATGATTCTAATGAGAGACGAAGCTTGCGTTGCCGTAGGAAAAAGACATGTCGGGTTTGTTTCTTGAAGTTCTTCACCACTGAAATTGTTCACTAAACGATGATACTAAGTTGCTTGAAGAATCTCTTGCTTTCGTCGTCGTTGAAGAGTTCTTGTTGTTTTCTGAAGTCGCTCACTAAATGATGATAATAAGTTGCTTGAAGAATCTCTTGTTTTCGTCGTCGTTGACTTCTGATGCGATTCATGTTCATTATTCTGGTTGTAGAGTTCTTCTGGGACGCTGCCACCCCTTTTAGGGCTGTTGCCTTGTATAATAAGGCGCCCTATGAGGTAATGTTAGACTTGCGATAATCTTACGCTAAGTCGGTCGGTATTGCACTTCCATATTCATTGGAGTGTCTTGGGGTTTGTAGATCACTTACGAAGTCGGTATTATCTTCTTGGTTATGATGACGATGTGTTAAACTCGTGATGATTCGGTTTGATGAGGTTCTTGTAGAAAAAACACGAAGTATAAAAATACTTATATTCTCTGAGTTACATGGTGAAGATCAGGTATGATTGTACAAGTCTTCTAATGACGATAGCTTGATCGCTTCTGCCAATGATGATGGCTAATTCTATTCTCTCTACATGATAAAGCTTAGGTAAAGAGGTACAGGTCTTCTAATGACGATAGCTAACTCTATTCTGCTCTACTACCATCTAGGTTACCAGTCATAAAGGAACAGACAGTAGCTCGAACATACGAACATACAATCAGATGACATAGTTACATATGAACATACAATCAGATGACATAGTTACTAATCACGTAGGCCGCTTGAGCTATAGGTCACGGTGTTTGTCTCAAGCAGGAAGCTTGGACTAAAGTTTATAAACAATTGAATGACTACAGGTGACGGCATGTCAACTTAGCCTACATACTTTATTGTATACGTCATCTTTAGTGTCTCTAGTCTGATCACATTCCTGCAAGCAATCTGGTTGACCTCTTTAGTTTTAGTCTTTTATATATATGGACTAACATTCCATATTTTTATTATGTAATCATTACATATATAGTATATATATATATATATATATATATATATATATATATATATATATATATATATATATATATATATATGTGTTATGGCAGGGGTGCTTGACCTGTGTACACACAAATGTTCAACATGTTGAGGAATATGAATCTTCCTTATTTTTATATCTCGCTGTTAGAATTATCACAAGCTTTAATGTGTATTTAATCTCTTTACATACCACCCTAGATTTCGCTGCAAAATAATAACGTTCATTTGATGTTAAATCTTTTTTTTAAGAATGTCAGGATTAGTCTCATAGCAGAGAAAAAAAAATTCGACGAAATAAAAAATGAATATAGTCCGAACGTATCGACGAAATCTAGGCCAATCTTTTATATATTTTTTTTCTTTATATTTTGTCCGTACCAGAGCTGTAATAGACGGGAAAAATCCTGCTGTAAAAATGACTAAATCTGATATCGCAGAATTACCTGCGAATTCTATACCGTTTTGATGGGTCTCCTCTGCTTTTTTTTTTTCAATATTTTTTTTTGGATATTGGGGAAAGAGATGAGAGCTACAGATATCTTCCTCCCCAGCCCCTACCTCCACCTCCCCCCCGCCCTCGCATCCTCCTCTCCCCTCCCCACACTCAAAAATTCGAAGGTAAAAAAGTGGTTGTCGGAAGCAACTTGATATAAACCGCTTTCAATCCGTTGTAGTGTAGATGAAATCTGCTCTCTCTCTCTCTCTCTCTCTCTCTCTCTCTCTCTCTCTCTCTCTCTCCTCTCTCTCTTGAAAACCCTTTGAAAATGGAACATAAAGATGAAGATTTTTTGGAAAGTGGAAGATTTCTAACCGTGAAAACTTGATTATGTATGGAAATCAGAAACTAATATGACCGGAGGATGTGCATTTTTGCTTGGAATGTGTGATAATTAATCTTATGTGTGTTGTACTTGTTGTACAGATAATTGAATATAGTATGTATAGATGCATTTTACAGAAGGTGGATGTGTTCATCGTGCAGTTTTTATTACATACACAATATATGTTCTTCTATGTAACGTTTATATATATATATATATATATATATATATATATATATATATATATATATATATATATATATATATATATGCGTATATATAGTTGTGTGTATACATGAGTTTGTATGTTGTCCCTTGAGTCCTATCTTGCAAATTGCATTACTGGTTCTATTGTAAATGGAAGGCGTTTTGGTTAATCAGTATTTTGTTTCTATTCCTTCAAAATTACAGCTTTGAAGATCAGAAGAACAGGATTTCAGGACTGTTGCCTGAAAATAATAGATGCCTATTTTACATTAGCGTTTAAAAAAAATGATTTCTTTATTTTAGGGAGCATATCATTGTTACCAGTATGATTTAGAATGAGAAAGTCATACAAGTGACTGTAGGACTGAAAGGGTTAGCCATGTGGTGGTCTATGCCAGGTGGATTAGGTTTGTTAATTAAGAAGCATTTATGTAACAAGATTGAGAGTGTATAGCATAGAAGAAAATTTGCTGAGAGTGCTCAAAAGATTTTACAATGGAAGTGAAACCGATCTTAGATTATGTAAATGTCGTCGTGACTGGTTTGATGCGAAAGTTCGTCCGAGGAGGTGTGCTATGCCTCAGTGGGTTTTCAGTACCATTAAGGCTGTAGTTATGTGGTAAGTCAGAGAGAGAGGGCAGTGGATGCAGTCAGAAAGTTGTAGGACGAGAAATCAGTCGTGAATGGAGAATGGAGTGGCTGATGTTTGTTGAAGATACAATGCCCACTGGGCATAGTAAAGAAAAACCAAAAAGACTAGGGAAAGAATTTGAAAGCATTTGCAGGAGGAGAAAGCTGTGAGTAAATGTCAGCGTGAGTAAGGTTTTGAGGGTAAATGGAATCCAGTAAAATGAGTCTATAAATGTGAATAGGAATGGTGGAGAAATGGTTGCAGCTGATTAGGTTGACTTCATGGGTGCAAATATACTGGATAATTACCATAATAGAAGAGATGTGTCACATTGTATGTGAGCAAGAAAGATAGCTAGTTGTGTGCAGACGAGTGGAAAGAGACTCGAATTCTGCACGGGAGCATATATGGGAATGCATGTAAGTATTTTTGAGTTAACGGGACTTTATAAAAGTAAAGTATGAATGATGAGTGTGATTGAAGGAAAATTAGTTAATGCTATTTTACTGTAATTGCAGAAACAAGTCAGGACGTCTTGTGCAGTTGCTGAGAATTCGGTACAAAATACTTGCACAAAAGGCCCAAGGTGTCAGTTCTCACAGCACACAATTCACTACTCACTCCTATATTGCAAGCATTATTAAACTTGAGGGCTTTTAAGATTGTTCCATTTCAACACCTCTTCCATCTCATCTTAGAAGTACTTTGTAAGTCTGTTATCCTTCCAACACTTTCGAATGATGTGCCCCCTCTTCAAAAAGTATCAGCCTATATACTCCTCACGAGCGTTAAAAACCTTGATATACTCATTTATGTTAACCTATTTCCTACATTGTAGTATTATGGATAAATTTCTCTCCCCCTTCAACCCAATCTCAACAACATACACTAACCTAAAAATTCGTTTCTATACCTTTGACATTTTCTTTCATTCAGATTCATCGCCCACACATATCCTTACATGGAGGAAAATTTGCTCAATAGTGCGTTCATACATTACAACTTTTGCTTCCATTGACTCCCCTCTTCGCCTATTGACTGTTTTTAAACTCTGGCATCTTCTTTTCTTCACCTATTCTGTGGTTCATTTCTTTCATTATATACAGTATATATTATATATCATATATATATATATATATTATATATATATATATATATATATATAATATATATATATATTTATATATATGTATGTATTATCTATCATATCATATCTCGTCCTTAAACTTGTGAATATGAGAAATTTCTTCTTGCGTTCTTCAGCTTTGCAAATATTTTAGGAGAGAGAGAGAGAGAGAGAGAGATGAGAGAGACGAGAGAGAGAGAGAGAGAGAGAGAGAGAGAGACTTTATGGCAGTATTGAATATCATTACGCAGTTATTCAGAGGAGTAGGAACATTTATTCTTCCGCCCCTTTCGTTGCGTTTCCTCTTCCTCTTTACTTTCACGCTATTTCTTTTGTGGATCGAAGTCTCTTTGTTAGTGGCGCTCTTTGTTTTTTCCAATCAGTTGGTATAACAACATCAATCTTGTCTATACAAATTAAATAATATATATCTATATATATATCTATATATATATCTATACATTAAATATATAAATAAATATATATATCTATCTCTATAAATATATTCATCTAGAAATATTTATGATCTATAATCTCCATATGAATATATATACAGTATACAAATGAATATATTATATATAATATATATATATATATATATATATATATATATATATATATATCTCATACATATGTGTGTGTAGTATATTATATATATACATATATTATATATTATTAATAGATATATATATTATATTATTATATATATTACACAATATGTGTATGTATGTACGAATGTGTGTAATATAGTTTCGGTTTGTAAAAATTGCAATTGTCGTATCAATTTTACGCGTATTTTACCTCATTTTCCCATCCTACGGTTACATTTTTTTTACGAAGTATTGAAGAGAATGAAAGACTTTCAAACTGTCCACATTAAATTCCTTTTGTATCTTCCTAACTTCCTCCACTTCCATTTTAACTCATCTTTGCTAGCATTTTATTCATACACACACTTTCATCCTCTTTTACCAGTCTTTACAGTCTCTCTTCACCTTCACACATTATATTGCCTGTTGCAGATATAGTGACCTCTACACTGCATTCAGAACTCGTATTGTTATCCTACTTTCTTAACCTTTTATCCTTGGTAGATTTCGTAATATCTTTCTTAATTCTAACCGTAAAAGTATCAAATATTCTTAAAGACTTAATGCACCTTAAATTGCACCATACTTTTTAAAGGTCTTTTTATATCTCGTACAGCTTTTTTCCTTCTATTAAGGTTCTCAAGCAACCGCGAGTATGACAGCTGATCCAGACTAAAACTCACACTACCATTTCCTTTAACATGCGTAACCTTTTTAGTCAGAATCCTGCAAACATCTTCGTATGTTTACTAAATTTATGGCAACCGTCTGCAGTTATAAGTGACGTCTCTATCACTTTTCATTTCTTCATAGGGACAATGACTGATCTCGTCCTTTACTTGGATCTTTTCAATCATTCAGACATTTTAGAACTTGGGTTGCCACTCATTATACTATCGTTACAGTTCCAAGCCATCTCTCCCATAATCTAATCACTTTCTTCTGTCTTATTTTAATCATTTTAATTGCCCTCGTTGCATCATCCTCCGTCACTGCCACGAATATGGGTATATATACTTGAAGCCGTTCTACTTTTATATCTAGAATTATCCTTTCCTTCGCCCTGCGTCATTAATCAGCTTTTCAGAATACGCGTGTTTGTTCACCACATAAGAATACATTTTCTTCAAGCACAGTCATTCAATTTGCCTATTTATTGTGAAATCGTTTTGATCATTTACCTTGCAGTCAGTATTAATTTTGCCTGTTACAGCTTCATTTTCTTCCTAAAGTAAATTTATCTCAACTTCTATCTTCTTCCCTTAAGCTTTTTCCTTGGCTGTATTATTCCTGCTCTCTGTAGACCTTCACAAAATACTCTCTCTTGTCCTGTAAATACGCTTCAAGCAGTTTTTCTCTTCACTGTACCTTCTTGCATGAACCCATGCACATTTTTTTCGTTCCGTATTCCTGTACACAAATGCCTACAAACACTCTATGATTCCCTTTTGACCCCTTTCTTGAGCGTCACTCCCATTCGGTTCCTATCATTTTTGTATTTCAACATTTCTTCCTTTTTTTCGCTTCGTTTCCTTATATCTTTCTATCACTTCTTTCATTAAAAGTCGGTATATAGATTACTCTCATAGCCATATTTTAAGACGGTATTTTTTAGTAAAACGTACCTCCGATTTTTGACATTTGCTTGAGCAAGAGAATGACCAAGTATACATGCAGCCACTTGTCTTTTCATTGTTACTTCTTCTTCTCCCCAGCTAGATACCATTTTTATATGACGTCGCCATTTTGGATGAGCTGTTTCCATCTATTTCTATCCAGCGCTTCTGCCTCATCAATTCCCTTCTCATGTAAGTCTCCTCTCACACAGTCTTTCCGTCTCTTTCTTGGTCTCCCTCTTCTTCTTCTTCCTTGAACCTCCATCCCCATAGTATGTCTCCCAGCGTGGTCCTCATCTCTCCTCAACGTGTGTCCATACCATCTCAGCCTTACCTCCGACACTTTCTTTGATACTTCCACCACCTTAGTTGACCTTGCCTTCTCGTTGTTACATATATCATCAAATCCTCTTAAAATTTTTCACCTGATCTTTTCTCCACCTACTCACGAACCTCATTGCAAACAACAAATTTCCAAAAAGCACTTGCTTTGGAAAGAACAACAACCCGGAAAATACTACGTAGTCGCTGTTGAAACATACGTCCCTCGAAATTGTGTATGGCAGGGCAGTTTTCGTATACTAATGCCGTTCCAGAAAGAGTTTACATAGACATATATATAGGTATATGAAATGAATTTTATATATATAATATATATATATATATAATATATATATAGTATATATATATATATATATATATATATATATATATATATAATATATATATATTATACATATTTATATATATATATAATATATATATATATATAATATATATGATAATATATATATATAATATATATATATAGTATATATGGTATATATGTATAATAGATGTACGTATGTGTATATCTATATGTATATACGTATAATATAATATACATTTACATGTACATACACATATACATGCATATAATATAATATATATATTAATTATATAGAATTATATATATCTAATTATAATATATTAAATAATATATATATATAATATTATTATAATATATATGTATAATTCATGTCATATACCTACATATATGTCTGTGTATGTGCACTCTTTCTGGAACGGCATTAGTATATGAAACCTGCCCTACCTTACACAATTTCGAGGGACGTATGTTTCAACAGCTACTACGTAGTATTTTCCGGGTTGTTGTTCTTTCCAAAGCAAGTGTTTTTTTGGAAATTTGTTGTTTGCAATGAGGTTCGTGAGTAGGTGGAGAAAGAAATGAACCACTGAATAAGTTAAGAAAAGAAGATACCAGGGTTTAAAAACGGTCTGTAGGCGAAGAAGAGAATCCATGGAAACAAAAGTTGCAATATATGAATGCACTATTGAGCCAATTTTCCTCCATGTTAGGATAGTGTGGGCGATAAATCTGAATGAAAAAAATGTAAAAAGTATAAAAAGGAATTTTTAGGTTTGTGCGTGTTGTTGATATTGGGTTGAAGGGGAGAGAGATTTATAAATAATACTACAATGTAGGAAATAGGTTAACATAAATGAGTATGTTAAGGTTTTTAACTCGCGTGAGGAGAATATAGGCTGATACTTTTTGAAGAGGGGCACATCATTCGAAAGTGTTGGAAGGATAAGAGACTTGCAAATTACTTCTAAGATGGGATGGAGGAGGTGTTGAAATGGAACAATCTTAAAAGCCCTCAAGTGCAATAATGCTTGCACTATAGGAGTGAAAAGTGAATTGTGTGCAGTGAGCACTGACACCTTGGGCCTTTTGTGCAGGTATTTAGTACCGAATTCTCACCAACTCTGCACAAGGCGTCCTGACTTGTTTCTGCAATTACAGTAAAATAGCATTAACTAATTTTCCTTCAATCACACTAATCATTCATACTTTACTTTTATAAAGTCCTTTTAGCTCAAAAATACTTTCATACATTCCCATATATGCTCCCGTGGAGAATTCGAGTCTCTTTCCAGTCTTCTGCACACAACTAGCTATCTTTCTTGCTCACATACAATGTGACACATCTCCTCTATTATGGTAATTATCCAGTATATTTGCACCCATGAAAACAAGATAATCAGCTGCAGCCATTCCTCCACCATCCATATTCACATTTATACACTCTTTTTACTGGATTCCATTTACCGTCATAACTTTACTTACGCTGACATTTACTCACAGCTTTCTCCTCTTGCAAATGCTTTCAAATTATTTCCCTAGTCTTTGTGGTTTCACTTTACTATGCCCAATGGGCATTGTATCATCAACAAACATTAGCCACATTATTCTCCATTCCCGACTGATTTCTCAGCCAGCAACTTTCTGACTGCATCCATTGTCCTCTCTCTGACTTACCACATAACTACAACCTTAATGGTACTGAAAACCCACTGAGGCATAGCACACCTCCTCGGACGAACTTTCGCAACAAACCAGTCACGACGATATTTACATAATCTAAGATCGGTTTCACTTCCATTGTAAAATCTTTTAAGCACTCTCAGCAAATTTTCATCTATGATATACATACTCAACACCTCTCCTTGAATTCTTTACCGTAAGCTTTTTCAACATTCACGCAAGCCACATGTAACATTTTGCCTGCATTCTCAGTCTTGTTACATAAATGCTTCTTAACAAACCTAATCCACCTTGCATAGACCAACACATGGCTAACCCTACCAGTCCATCAGTCACTTGTATGACTTTCTAAATCTAAATCATACTGATAAGAATGATATGCTCCCTTATATATATATATATATATATATATATATATATATATATATATAATATATATATATATATATATATATATATGTATATATATATATATATATATATATATATATATATATATATATATATAAAATATATATTTCTTCTGAATAATTTTTGTTAAACGCTACTGTAAACAAACAAGGCATCTATTATTTTCAGGCAACAGTCCTAAAATCCTGTTTTTCTGATCTTCAAAGCTGGAATTTTGCAGGAACAGAAACAAAATACTGATTACCCGCCAAAACGCATTCCAGCTTCTATCTTCTGGCTATCATCAGGGCTACAGTAGATTTACAATATAAAACACCACTGCAATTTGTAAGACAGGACTAAAAGGACAATATACAAACACATGTACACATCTATATATATATATATATATATATATATATATATATATATATATATATATTATATATATATATAATATATCATTGAGCTACAAAATTTAAATTTCCTTTAATATCTAAATTCACTCTACCTCGGAATTGATATATTTCATATATGTACCGAAGGGGAATTTTTTTAGTTGATAACAATTTCGGCCCCCACATGGGATCGAACCACTGTCCAAGTGGACGGGAACGAAATCAGGACCCAGTGACGCTATCAAGTCAGGCTAACAGAGACGTATAATATATTATATATATATATATATATATATATATATATATATATATATATATATTATATATATATATAATATATAATATTATATACTATATATAATATAATATATATATATATATTTATATATATATATATATATATATATATATAATATATTACATATATATATATATATATATATATATATATATATATATATATATATATATATATATATATATATATATAGATATATATACATTACATAGATGGACATATATGTTTATAAGTTAATACAAACTGTTTACGATGAAACTCTACCCACCTTCTGTAAAACGCATCTATACATACTACATTCAATTTCCTGTACAAACATACAAGAATAACAAACAAGATTAATTATCATACTTTCCAAGCAAAACTGCACATCCTCCCGTCACATTAGTTTCTGATTTCCAGACATAATCAAGTTTTTATGGTCAGATATCTTCCAGTTTCCAGAAAATCTTCATCTATATTTTCCATTTTCAAAAGGATTGAGAGAGAGAGAGAGAGAGAGCAGATTTCATCTACACTACAACGGATTGAAAGCGGTTTATATCAAGTTGCTTCCGACAACCACTTTTTTACCTTCGAATTTTTGAGTCTGGGGTGGGGAGTGGAGGATGCGAGTGCGGGGGGAGGTGGAGGTAGGGGCTGGGGAGGAAGAGTATCTGTAGCTCTCATCTGTTTCCCCAATATCACAAAAAAATATTGAAAAAAAAAAGCAGAGGAGACCCATCAAAACGGTATAGAATTCACAGGTAATTCTGCGATATCAGATTTAGTCATTTTTACAGCAGGATTTTTCCCGTCTATTACAGCTCTGGCACGGACAAAATATAAAGAAAAATATATATATATAAGATTGGCCTAGATTTCGTCGATACGTTCGGAGCTATATTCATTTTTTATTTCGTCGATTTTTTTTCCTCTGCTACGAGACTAATCCTAATATTTAAAAAAAAAGACAACATAAAACGGACGGATAATTTTGCAGCGAAATCTAGGGTGTTATGTAAAGAGACTAAATACACGTTAAAACTTGTGATAATTCTAACAGCGAAATATAAAAATAAGCAAGATTCAGAATCCTCAGCCTGTTCAACATTTATGTGTGTTTTCAACACAGGTCAAGCACCACTGCCATAACACATAAATATATACATGTCTATGTGTGTGTGTATGTGTGTGTGTCTTTGTGTTTGTGTGTGTGTTGTGTATGTGTGTTTAAAGCTACTCTTCTGGTTGATTTGGTTTTCAATTAAAATGGAAAATAGAAAGTTAATCACAGCGCTCTCTAGAGGACGGGACTTATATCTCAAGCTTGTATAGATCACTGACAGAAGGGATGCTGATGTGAGAACACTCTTATTCGAAGAAGTACAAGAGAAGAAATGGAGTATCGACAGGATTTATCTCTGGCGTTTTGAAGTGTTCCGAAATAAAACTAAAGTTGGCTTTACCCTCAACAAATGAAGCTGGCTGTAAATTCTGCATGGATTAAAATATGCTATAAAAGAATCCTGCCATCACCTTTATGCCGATGATTTAGCGTGATAATTGAGGAGCATTCAGTTAAACAAATGTTGGTGACGATCAAGGTGAACGTTTCCTTAATAACCGTCATTAAATAAAGAGTAGATTCCATGATACAAGGAAAAGTATGACTGCTTACAGCTTTTTATTCCTTTCAAAGAATCTAGGTGACTTCACTGAGGCTCTAGAATGGCAAGCAAGTTAATATTATTATCGCTAAGAATTGCAATATACGAGTAGCACTCATTGTTTTTACTTTCCTATAAGTATTTTCATCAAGAGTAAATGTACATTCCATTCAGTAGTTATTATTAATGTTGCGCTCTGCGCTTCTCTTAACGTAATTCGTTGTTACATCTGTTGTCAAATTACCTTTAACTTGCTGGACGTCTTCGATTAAATTTATGAAATTTTATTGATGACTTTGTTATAGGGCCCTGAAGGCAATCTCTTTGACATTATGTAATCTTGGGCATCACCCCGTATACCGAATAATTGTTTGATTCCAGAGAACGGCGGGAAAGAGTCTTTGATAACATAATTCACCTTCTCGAGACTCATATTACCCTGTACTGACATGACTCTTCTATCTTACAAAGACGCATATTAGTACTCGAACGTTACCTCCATACTGCATATGTCAGGTCACTCAAATCCAGGTATGGGTAGTCTCCTGTAGTGCAGTTTCGTTCTACTTTGCTCGTAACCATAGTAATTTCACATCAACCGTGCATCTGATGTGTAGGCTAGTCCCTCACGACGCTCCTGATTGGCTGTTGATAAGCCAATCACAGGGCTGGAAACTGTCTCTCGAGAGAGTTCACATACATCCTGTCTATGCGAACTCTCGAGAGACTGATGGTTTCCAGCCCTGTCATTGGCTTATCAACAGCAAATCAGGAGCGTAGTAAGGGACTGGTCTAGACATCGTACTTCATCATATTACGAGTCTTCATGTTTTGTCACAATATTCTTACTTCCGCGTACGAGCGTGACCTTCCAGGTCATTGCATAACAACGAGCACAGGTCTTTCATGACCACGAAAACCTGGTCATGTTTTCCATTGGTTTAGACTTGTCATGGAGCTTTTCTTTATGTTGACTTTTGTAGTAGCTATATTCTGGTGGCTCTTAAATACCCGAGTGAATTAAATCACTTGTTCCAGTTTACTTATTCGGTTGTCTCTCTCCCTCGTTTTTCTTTACATTTGAGTTGTTAATTTATACTCTTCTGCTTAATCAGTATTACTGAAACTGATTTTACTTGTTATGCCCGTGTTCTGACAATTTTAAACCTGACCATTGGACCAATAGATAGTATAGCCATTCATGATGACAGAGGTGATTAATTCGATGTGGTGATAACGATAAGCGAAACTTTAGCATTTATTTTGTTTCATATTACATATTACTTACAAAACTCTTTGTAATATGAGTGCTTCTTTCTTGTGGCGTTCTTCTTCCGTAGTTCCCCCCCCCCCCCAACCCCCCACAAAATTAATATAAAATTCTTGGACGCTTTCTTCCATTTTATACCATTAAATTTTTTTATTTCTTTCTTTCTTCTGCTTTCTTCTTATGCCTGTGTAACACCTCTTTCCCCCCCTTTTGACACTTAACCCTGTTACACTGGCCCGAACACTGCCTACCTATTTACCTGGCAGGACACCCCTCTACCCCCTCCCCCTCTGCAACGCCCAGAAGCCTGAGTGGTGGCAGACCTCATAGAATGTCCGCTAGGCGATGTGGATATACATATATACATACATACATATGTAATGGATAATTACATTTTAAATAGTAATGTGAAAACATTACTTGAGAAACATAGATGTTACGTAATCAAGTCAGGAAGTCATGGAAGAAAGTCTGCCAAAACCCACAGCCCAGGATGCGTGTGAATCTTAGCTAAGCAAATGTATGAAAAACATCAACAACCTCCTTCCGTGAGAACCTACTTAGTCTCATGGGCTGACGTGGATTAGTCTAGATAAGTTATGTTCGTTCATATACCTGTATTTTTTGATTAGGTTTGCTCGCCAATGATTTGTAAATGAATTGTAACTCAGACTTCCTCTCCAGCTCTTGTCTCATACACACATTCAAAAGCACTTCTCTGCAAGCTATCTCAAGGTGTAACTTTTAAAAAAAACAGTATATTTTGCTACTCGGTGTTTCCACGACTTACCCTCTACCCAGTGAAGAATGTAAATATCGAGTTAAGAGAATATCTTCGTAGTTCAACTGAGGAAGGAGACAGAGAGAGAGAGAGAGAGAGAGAGAGAGAGAGAGAGAGAGAGAGAGAGAGATATCACCCACTGATGTTTGCGCTATGCGAAACAAAATTACCAAACAGGTAGTCCGTGTAAACACGGCTACCGATAACACATACATACATACACACAGATATATATATATATATATATATATATACTATATATATATATATATATATATATATATATATATATATCCCACCTATACCTAATGGTCCATATTAACTGCCTGTCAGTTCAAGAGCCCGAATGATTGTCTGAATGTTTAAGAGTGCTGGTCAAATATATTATTTTTCAACGAGCAACGGAATCTACACAAATCAAAGTATATAACTGATCACGAAAGTTTGGAAAGTGAGAAATGTTCCACTTTCCTTCGTGGCTTATGCCTCTATATACAAATCAAAGTGAGCACAAACAAATACTTTCAAAAGGTTTGAGCCTGTGAAAACTTCCTTCTTACACAGACACTCATAAACATCCACACACACATATATAGTATATATATACACAAATTTGTGCATATATACGTATATATGTATACAGTAGTACGTAAGGTACAACTTCTCATATGACTTGTGAGTCTTAGTTGACAGCGTCCTGCCTTTCAACTGAAAGACCTGGGTTCGACCCTGATTTGAGAAAGAAATTGTGTCGATTATTTCATAATACACACCACAGATATATATATATATCTATATATATATTATATATATATATATATATATATATATAGATATATATATATATATCATATATATATATAGATATATATATATATATATATATATATATTCATATTTATATATATATATATATATATATATATACTTTATATATATATATATATATATATATAATATATATATATATATATATATATATATATATAAATATATGTGTGTATGTATGTATGTGTTAGCGGTAGCCGTGTTTACATACGGACTACCTGTTTGGTAATTTTGGTTCGCATAGCGAACATCAGTGGGTGATCTCTCTCTCTCTCTCTCTCTCTCTCTCTCTCTCTGTCTCCTTCCTCAGTTGAACTACGAAGATATTCTCTTAACTCGATATTTACATTCTTCACTGGGTAGAGGGTAAGTCGTGGAAACACCGAGTAGCAAAATATACTGTGTTTTTTAAAAGTTACACCTTGAGATAGCTTGCAGAGAAGTGCTTTTGAATGTGTGTATGAGACAAGAGCTGGAGAGGAAGTCTGAGTTACAATTCATTTACAAATCATTGGCGAGCAAACCTAATCAAAAAATACAGGTATATGAACGAACATAACTTATCTAGACTAATCCACGTCAGCCCATGAGACTAAGTAGGTTCTCACGGAAGGAGGGGTTGTTGATGTTTTTCCCACACATTTGCTTAGCTAAGATTCACACGCATCCTGGGCTGTGGGTTTTGGCAGACTTTCTTCCATGACTTCCTGACCTGATTACGTAACATCTATGTTTCTCAAGTAATGTTTTCACATTACTATTTAAAATGTAATTATCCATTACATATGTATGTATGTATATATGTATATCCACATCGCCTAGTGGACATTCTATGAGGTCTGCCACCACTCAGGTTTCTGGGCGAGGCGGAGGAGGGGGAAGGGATTTGAGGGGTGTCCTGCCAGGTAAATAGGAAGGCAGTGTTCGGGCCAGTGTAACAAGGTTAAGTGTCAAAAGGGGGGAAAGAGGTGTTACACAGGCATAAGAAGAAAGCAGGAGAAAGAAAGAAAATTAATAATTTAATGGTATAAAATGGATAAAAACGCCCTAGAATTTTATATTAATTGTGTGTGTGTGGGGGGGGGGGGCCTGCCGAAGAAGAATGACACAAGAAAGAAAGACTCACATTAAAAAGAGTTTTGTAAGTAATATGTAATATGAAACAAAATAAATGCTAAAGTTTCGCGTATCATTATCACCACATCGAATGAATCACCTCTGTCATCATGAATGGCTATACTATCTATTGGTCCAATGGTCAGGTTTAAAATTGTCAGAACACGGGCATAACAAGTAAAATCAGTTTCAGTAATACTGATTAAGCAAAAGAGTATAAATTAACAACTCAAATGTAAAGAAAAACGGGAGAGAGAGAGAACCTAATAAGTAAACTGGAACAAGTGATTTAATTCACTCGGGTATTTAAGAGCCACCAAAATGAGCTGACTACATAAAGTCAACATAACAGAAACAGCCTCCATGACAATTGTTCACCTAACGGAAAGCATGACCAGGTTTTCGTGATCATGAAAGACCTGTTGCTCGTTGTTATGCAATGACCTGGAAGGTCACGCTCGTACGCGGAAGTAAGAATATTGTGACAAAACATGAAGACTCGTAATGTGATGAAGTACGAGTATAATAAATCAGTATATAAAAAGCATCAGAATCCATCACAACTTATTTCAAAAGCATTAGCAGATACAACACAATTTGACAACATACCACAAGAGGACATGCACTCGTAAGCATGCCATACTGACGAAATTACGTCGATGTATGATACGTAACGAGACGAAGACATCTGTTTGCTTCGTCCTCTTGCGTTATTAGGTCTTGTTGCTTCCCCCTCTTTGCTCTTATTTTTTTTGCCTGATGGTGTTCTCCCTTCATTTCAACTTAAATGGCATTGGGAGTTTCAGTAATCATCTCAGCGACCTGAAAACCTATGGATTAGTCACTAATATCTGTCGTTTTCTATTATTTCTACATGTCACCCCCTTCCTATTGGGTACCAGTGATGTCTTTTTTACAGAAAAAGTGGTATTTACACCAAGTGGTCCACAGGTCAGCCGTTAAATCACCCCAGTATGCAATTTCTCTTTAATCTTCTTAATCGGTGGTTGGAGGAAGGTTTTTTTTATAATATCTGACACAATCCTTTTGAAAGTTTCATTGTTTCTCTTTTTAATCAAAACTGATTCTACCTTCTGACTTTTGAGCCGACAATTGCTGTTATAAATGATATGATTTGCAGAAAATTCCTTCTTACATAAAGCTAATTCTGTTCGGTGACTGACACCCCGATGGCAATCGATGCGAACCTGCAACAGCCGACTCGAATATCCGACATAGGTTCCCAAATTACATTTAGGACAAGTAAACAAATATACCGTTGAAGATCGCATCAACTGCGGTAGGGTGTCCTTGAACTTGAAAAGACTTCTGATTTTTAAGGAGTTTTAGAAGATAAAATTAAATTTAACGTATGGGTGCATACTGCTAAGTACGATGGTGAGATCTCGTTTTACAATTTTGTATGTTGAATAAAAAGGCAAGGATATATACAGTTCTTTTTTAGGTACATTAAAAGTGGGTGTTTTCGGTTTAACAATGTCATTTAAAAACTCTCTCAAGATTTTCTCAAATAGGTGGGATGGGTATCAGTTTCTGCTAAAATAGTTTTGCAAGAAAATTACTTCCTCATGGAATTTGACCCAATTGCATGATAAATTATAAGCCCTACACAATAATGTCTTGCATGCATTAAGTTTAAAAACCAATGGACAAAAGCTAAAGAAATTTGTTCCCAAACCAGTAAAAGTCTTCTTTCTAAAAAACACCTGTTAAAAATTTATCATTGCATCGTGAAATTGTTATATCTAAAAATGGCAGTTTGTTATTCGATTCTATGTCCATAGTAAAATGTTCGGATGAAATGAGTGTTAATGAAATTAAGGAACAAATGTGCATGATCTTTATCTTTAAAAAGTACAAACGTATCGTCTAGGTATCTTTTATAAAAAAAAAAATGGATTTAAAAGATGAAGGACACTGAAAGAAATAGTTTTTCCAAGTGACACATGAAAAATTGGCAAATATGTATATGATAGATATATATATATTATATATATATATATATATATATATTATATATAATATATATATATAATATATATATATATGTGTGTGTGTGTGTGTGTGTGTGTGTGTGTGTGTGTGTGTGTGTTATACATTTTTCTGCCTGTTATAAATTGTAATTTTCTTAACAGTTTTAGGCGCATTTTACCTCATTTTCCCTTCCTACGGTTACATGTTTTTTACGAAGTATTGAAGAGAATGAAAGACTTTCAAACTGTCCACACTAAAATTCCTTTTGTATCTTCCTAACTTCCTCCACTTCCATTTCAACTCACCTTTGCTAGCATTTTTCTCATACACACACTTTCATCCTCTTTTACCAGTCTTTGCAGTCTCTCTTCACCTTCACACATTACATTGCCTGTTGCAGATATAGTGACCTCCACACTGCACTCAGAACTCGTATTGTTATCCTACTTTCTTATCCTTTTATGCCTGGTAGATTTCGTAATAACTTTCTTAATTCTTACCATAAAAGTATCAAATATCATTAAAGATTTAACGCACCTTAAATTGCACCATAATTTTTAAAGGTCTTTTTATATCTCATACAGCTTTTTTTCTTCTATTAAGCTTCTCACACAGTTGCGAGTATAAAAGTTGATCCAGACTAAACTCACTCTACCATTTACTGTAACATGAGTACCTTTTCAGTTAGAATCCTGCAAACATCTTTGTATGTTTACTTAATTTATAGTAAGCGTCTGCGGTTATAAAAGTGACGTCTCTATCACTTTTCATTTCTTCATAGGGACAATGACTGATCTCGTCCTTTACTTGGATCCTTTAAATCATTCAGACATTTTAGAACTTGGGTTGCCACTCATTATACTATCGTTACAATTCCAAGCCATCTCTCCCATAATCTAATCACTTCCTTCTGTCTTATCTTAATCATTTTAATTGCCCTCGTTGCATCATCCTCCGTCACTGCCACAAATATGGGTATATATACTTGAAGCCGTTCTACTTTTATATCTAGAATTATCCTTTCCTTCGCCCTGCGTCATTAATCAGCTTTTCAGAATACGCATGTCTGTTCACCACATAAGAATACATTCTCTTCAAGGACAGTCATTCAATTTGCCTATTTATTGTAAAATCGTTTTGATCATTTACCTTGCAGTCAGTATTAATTTTGCCTGTTACAGCTTCATTTTCTTCTTAAAGTAAATTTATCTCAACTTCTATCTTCTTCCCTTAAGCTTTTTCCTTGACTGTATTATTCCTGCTCTCTGTAGACCTTCACACAACACTCTCTCTTGTACTGCAAATACACTTCAAGGAGTTTTTGTCTTCACTGTACCCTCTTGCACGAACCCATGCATTTTTTTCGTTCCGTATTGCTGTACACAAATGCCTACAAACACTCGATGATTCCCTTTTGACCCATTTCTTGAGCGTCACTCCCATTCGGTTCCTATCATTTCAGTATTTCAACATTCCTTCTTTTTTTTCGCTTTGTTTCCTTATATCTTTCTATCACTTCTTTCATTAAAACTCGGTGAATAGATTACTCTCATAGCCATATTTTAAGATGGTATTTTTCAGTAAAATGTACCCCCGATTTTTCACATTTGGTTGAGCAAGAGAATGACCAAGTATACATGCAGCCACTTGTCTTTTCATTGTTACTTCTTCTTCTCCGCAGCTGGTTACCATTTTTATATGACGTCCCCATTTCGGATGAGCCGTTTCTATCTATTTCTATCCTGCGCTTCTGCCTCATCAATTCCCTTCTCATGTAAGTCTCCTCTCACACAGTCCTTCCATCTCTTTCTTGGTCTCCCTCTTCTTCTTCTTCCTTGAACCTCCATCCCCATAGTATGTCTCCCAGCGTGGTCTTCATCACTCCTCAACAGGTGTCCATACCATCTGAGCCTTACCTCCGACACTTTCTTTGATACTTCCACCACCTTAGTTGACCTTGTCTTCTGTTGTTACATATATCATCAAATCCTCTTAAAATTTTTCACCTGATTTTTCCTCCACCTACTCACGAACCTCATTGCAAACAACAAATTTCCAAAAAGCACTTGCTTTGGAAAGAACAACAACCCGGAAAATACTACGTAGTCGCTGTTGAAACATACGTCCCTCGAAATTGTGTATGGTAGGGCAGGTTTCATATACTAATGCTGTTCCAGAAAGAGTGCGTATACACAGACATATATGTAGGTATATGAAATGAATTATACTATATATATATATAAATATATATATATATATATATATATATATATTATATATATATATATAAGTCATATCACATTTCCGTGATTCATATACATATATCGAGCTACAATGTCCTTTAATATCTAATTCGCTCTACCTCGGAATTAATATATTTTCTTATATGCTTAACCGAAGGGGAATTTTTTCTCGATAATAGATTTGCCTGGACCAGGGCGCGAACCTATGGATCCTTTCAAACCCAGGAACGTCAGTGAAGCTTTTCCTACTACACCACCGCGAGAGGTTAAAAGTTCATGTCGCCTCTCACCCTCATATACCTTTCGCGCGCAGGTAATTAGTTGGTTTGGAGACAACATCAACAACCCATCGACTCCGGTAGTGTTTGTAGTGCTTTTGACAGAACGTAGCCAATCTATAAGTCATATCACATTTCCGTGATTCATATACATATATCGAGCTACAATGTCCTTTAATATCTAATTCGTTTAAGCCTCGAGTCCATCCAGATTTGCGTTGGTTTCCCGGCTTGTTGGGACACTTATTGGCTTTTTGGCTTTTTGCCCAGTCTTTTTACATAGATGGCACAAGAACTGCCTTTGGAATGGTGCTGGTGTTTGGATGAGTGGTGGCAGCAGTAAATCCAGGAGGGTTAATTTTCCTACTGAGTGAGCTCAGGTGGGTCTGGTGTTTCCCACTTGTCAGGTAGCCAGGAACATTCAGCCACCGTTCCAGGTCGTCATTCATGGAGATAGGTGTAGTAGAAGTGAATGTAATCTGTCTTCACCCTCAAAACAATAGAGAGATGGCCAACAATAAAATAAAAATCCCACACCTGGACAGGATTAAGATGTTGACACAGTAACTTGGAAACTAACCCTTTTGCTCTTACGTACCCATATACCCTAGCTAAATCACTGATTAACGTCCAACAAAATGCAACCCCTAAAGACATAGGAGTATACAAAATTCCTTGTCTTGACTATGACCACCAATTCTGCATTGGTTTTACAGGTAAATCATTCTCCTAGAGATTAATACAACATAAACATTCAGTTATGATTGGACAACAGAGCTCAGGTATTTTTAACCACATGAGTAACCATAATCACAGAATATACTGGAATTTATCATATCATTTATAGCAGCAATTGTTGGCTCAAAAGTCAGAAGGTAGAATCAGTTTTGATTAAACAAAGAAACAATGAAACTTTCAAAAGGATTGTGCATCTCTGATATAAACAAAAACCTTCCTCCAACCACCGATTAAGAACATTAAAGAGAAATTGTATACTGGGGTGATTTAACGGCTGACCTGTGGACCACTTGGTGTAAATACCACTTTTTCTGTAACGTTACTCATCCATTGCCTACCTGAAAAGACAGCTGGTCTCTTAAATATAGTATTTACTTTCTACATTTTGGCATTTTTATGAACTCCTTTTACTAGATGGAATTATGTTTTAACAGAATACACTTCATAATCATATATATATATATATATATATATATATATATATATATATATATATATATATATATATATAAGATATATATATTGCAGAAGCCAGGTACTATGTCGTACCTCTAAGTAAATGGGGATACAATCCACAATGAAGTGAAATCTATTGTAGTTTTAAAATAAGTGATCCTCTGTAGTTTAAAATATATATTTCTACAGGATTAAAGCTTTCGACCATCAACTATGGTCGAAAGCTTTAATCCTTTACAAGAAAAATATATTTTTAAACTACAAGAGGATTTTACTTCATTGTGGATTGTATCCCCATATATATATATATATATATATATATATATATATATATATATATATATATATATATATATATATAAAAAAGTCATATCACATTTCCGTGATTCATATACATATATCAGTGGTGTAGTAGGTTAAAAGCTTCACTGACGTTCCTGGATTTGAAAGGATCCATGGGTTCGCGCCCTGGTCCAGGCAAGTCTATTATCGAGAAAAAATTCCACTTTGGTTAAGCATATATGAAAATATAATAAGCCGAGGTAGAGCGAATTAGATATTAAAGGACATTGTAGCTCGATATATATATATATATATAATATATATTATATATATGTATATATATATATATATATAATTATATATATATATATATATACATATATATATATATATATATATATATATATATATATATATATATATATATATATATATATATAAAAATATGAATGATTGCATGTGAATGTGTTCATGTTCCAGCATGTTTTTGAAACACATTGAGCAATTTCATCCTAAATTGGTATAGATATGGCTTCCTATTGGGAAAGAGAAGAATACTGTAGGGGTAAGACATCACTGTTACCAAAGAGGAAGGGATGACATGTAAAAATAACAGAAACGACAGATATGATTGACTAATCCATAATTTTTGAGGTCGCTGAGATGAATAGTGGAAACTCCCAATGCCCTTTAAGTCGAAGTTCAGCCTGATAGGAAGTAGGGGGGCAGGGAAAGGGTTAAAATTAGAATGCCAAAATGACAGATATTAGTGTCTAATCTATAGAAGTGGAGAGATCAAGAGATAGAAAGAGTAAAGTGGGTGTTAGGGAGGAGACAGAGGGAAAGAGAGAGAGAGCGAGGGAGAGTGTTCATTGGTTGTCATTCAGCATTTTTCCAGGCAGTGCCAGCTTGGTCAGCTTATATATACGCACACACACAAATATATATATATATATATATATATATATATATATATATATACACACATACATATACATATATGTATGTATCTATCCAAACACAGCATGCGAGTGGTTGTTTCTGTAGCAATTTTCGTAAGAGTTTCTGTCACCTTCAAACATAGTATAAAACAGTATATATATATATATATATATATATATATATATATAGATATATATATATATATATATATTTTATATATATTATCATGTATTAACGTAATTGGCATTGCTTTTGCTTTATTTTTATCTCAGCCTTGTTACTGCTTTTGTTATATTTTGTTGTATATAAAATTTAGCGTAAGGAAATTAGTTTTTAAGGCTTTAGTTTTAAGCTTTACTTTGGTCTCGGCTGAGCGTCAAGCGAATTGCTTGTTAAACCTCGCCCCGCTTGTTTAAATGTTTGTGAGCATCTTATTAATGCTAGTTTTTTGTTTTGTTTATCTTTTGAGTGGTTGGTGAAAAGGACACCAGTGAGGATATTGGAGGGGCGCAAACTTTTTTCCCGATAACAGTTCGGGCTCGCTATTCTCCCCGCATGTTGTGCAGCTGCCATATTTTTTTCTTAATCGCCCTTCGAAGGATTCGACGTTGTCAGTATTGAAGGCGCAGGGGCATTTCTGCCATCTGCGGTGACTTTCCCCCTTACTGTGTGTACTGTCCTGCGGGCTCTGATATCGGCGCTGGATCCCGACAGAGTGGACGTGGGAGGGACATCACTGTGTTTGCCTACGACGTCCTTCTGAGCTGCAGCGGTGGGGGCATTGAGGCCCGTGGAAGGTGAAACAGTAGGGCGGTTGCTACCAGGTAGGGAATTTCCCTTGTGTTTTTGGTCGGGAGCACGACAGACAACTTCCCCATGGTATTGGTAACCTGTGTAGCTGCACGCCCTTCAGATAGCTGAGTATTGGCCTGATACGTGGCATTCAGTGGATGTAAGAGATCACGGCTCCCTCTGTATTTCGGCCTACAGCAAGGCAACTGTTCAGCCTGAATCATTTGGGAATCATTCATCCCTTATTCAGTGTGAGAAGCTCTTTGCGTACATTTTTATATTTATAGATATATATATATATATACATATATATATATACATATTATATATAATAGATATATAGATATATAATGCCAAATCTGGTATAATCTTGTCACGAGTGATGCTGTAATTTTCGTTATTTCTTGTGGGTATTTATATCTTTTAATGGTTTTTGATATTTTTTATATTTAAGATTTAGTTTATAATTGTAGGTAGGAGAATTAAGTGTTTGCCCCCTGTTGTCTCTTACGTACTTCTTTCCTTTCTGCTTAGTTATAGGTATTGTTTAGGATATTTATGTTGATGTTGGGCCCATTTTGCTAATTTATGCAGTATATTTCTCTATTTTCTGACTAGGGTTTAGTGTTAGTGTTTAGGAACTCCTAAGGGAGTAGTAAGGACTAAGCTGTGTCCTGTATAGTCACAAGGCTGACTTTATTATTCTTTTGCTTTGTTTGTTAATAAATATTGTTGAGTTTTCCTGTGTGTTTTTGTCTCCGCTGACTGAATTTATCTGGATACTTGGTAAGATCACTGTCCTCTCTATTCTTGTGCAAAAGAACTTGCACCCCGGCCCAACAAGGGTCATAACATATTTGGCGACCGTGACAGGATAGAGAGCTCGGGGTATCCGGTATTTTGGTCAGTGGAGCGACACTCAGGTGGGGACGCTTCAGTTATTTGGTTACTGTTTTGATAGTGTTGCCTTCCCCCCTGAATTTATTATTTGTTTAAAATGGAGAGTTTATTTTTGACCCAGCTGAGTTTTTGTGGGGTCGGCTGATTGTCTTAAGCACTTACCAGTGTTAAACAAAAAACATTTAATTGAATGTGCTAAGTGGTTGGGTGTTCCGCTGAAGTCAGTGGACACTAAGAAGGAAATATTGGTGGTGGTTAGGGATAAGGTCAACCAGGACTTGGCAGAGGCTGAGCATTTAGTTAGTGATAGGGAGAGTGATATAAATAGTATTGGTGAAGGGAGTATAAATGATTTAGAAGAGGATAGTGTGAGTGTGAGAGCTGGCCTAACCCTGTTCGAGGATCCTCCTCGTACAGGTACCATTTATAAGGGTCCTGCAAACTTAACTGAATGTATCAAATAAGCTTTCTAGCCCCCCCCTAATTCTGTGCCAGTTGAACCCCTGGCCCCTGTAATGCTTTGGGTGACTCCAAGGAGGAGGTGGAATACAAATTAATTTGCAAAAGAATTGAGTTAAGGAAGATTGAATTTGAGGAGAACGAGCGGGCAAGGCGACACGAGTTGGAGATGGCTAACCTTAATTTGAAGATGGCAAGGTTACAGGGGACCAATATGGCCAGTTCCCTAAAGTAAATTTCAAGATAGGTTCAATCTAGGTGCGGCCACTTAAATTAGTGCCTGTATTTGATGAACAAAATGTCCCTGAGTTCTTCAAGGCATTTGAGAGTGTCGGCCACCCGATTGTCCCGGGCCTGGCCCCACAGAGATGTGGACGGTTCTAATCCAATGTAGGTTAGTGGGGCAAGGCCAATTCGGGTATACAATGCCTTGGAGGAGGGAGTAGCCCCGGGACTACCAAAAAGTAAAAAAGCTTGATTTTGAAAGCATATGACCTGGTCCCTGAGGCCCTACCGCCTCCAGATTTCGGAACTATATGAAACACCCTGCACAGTCCTTCGTTAGAACTTTGCACAAGTCAAGGAGGAACAGTTCGACGACTGGCTGAAAAGTCGTCAGGTAGTGACTTTCGCTGCGTTACGTGAACTGATGCTCCTTGAGGAGTTTAAGAAGGCCTGCAGCAGGGAGTTAAGGGTCCACCTTGAGGAGGTAAAAAAAAAAGGGGGGGTAAACATGAAAGTGAGTAGTGCCGCTCAATTAGCAGATGAGTTTGTGTTGACTCACCGTTCAGGTAGTGGTAGTTTTTAATTATAAGGTCTTGAATAACCCCTCATCTCGTTCCCATAGTGGTGGGATAGGGGGAGAGTTGAACCCCCCCCTTGTTGACTCCCAATATCTCTAAGAATATTAATGTTAATAATTCCTTTTCAGGTGGTAGGGATATGGGTAGAGTCCAAGGAGGTCCACCTCCCCCTAGAGTTTTTGTTAATAGAGACTTCCCAACTGGGGGAAATAACAGGATAAATAATAACGGAAACAGAGGATCAGGCCGTAGAGGAACATGTTTCTGGTGTAATAAGCCAGGGCATTTCCAAAGCCAGTGTAATGCTCGTAGGCGGTACCTAGAGCGTAATAATCAAAGTCCTGTAGCATTAGTTAATGATAGGTCAAATGTTAGTAGTAGTTCTGTAGACAGATCTGTAGTAGATAGTGGTAGTTTAGGAAATAGTAGTAAGTCTGATGCTCCTAATCCTCAATTGTGACTCAAGTATGACAAATATGTATGGCCTGGAAAAATGATTTTTGACTCTTGTGTTGTCCAGGTGAAGTTTTTTAGGGACACCGGTTCTGCCCGGTCGTTGGTCATGAAGAGGGCTTTGAACGGTTTTGAGAAGTATACTGGAAATTTTGTATTATTGGGAGGTTTCCCAGACTCTATTGTGTCGGCTCCTTTGGTTAATGTCCGTATGTCTTTTCCAGGGTATGATCGCATCACTGAGTTGGCTGTGGTGGATAGTCTACCTATCCAGGTATTGATGGTATCCTGGGAAATGATATGCTGGATAGTGAAGGACGGGAGATTTTCCCTATATTATCTGTAAAGGCTAGTCCCGTGGCTGTAATTACTCGGTCTGCAGCAAAAGCTGTTAGTTTACTTGATGTGGATAATGATGATGACTTAATGTTAAGTAGTGTAGAGTTAGATGTAGTAAGGCCCGGGTCAGTAGAGAGTAGTGGTAATGATACTGTAGTTAATGATATGAAAACTTGATGGGAAACAGAGCCTGCTTTTATTAAAGCTCAAAAAAGATGAGTTTGATTTTGATTTGGGTGATGTTGAGGATCTGACTAAACCTAGGTTTGGAGTTGTAAGGGGCTTATTATATAGGTTTAGTCGTCCCGCATCTGATAATTTGAATAAAACTGGTAGAGTGGAACAGATTGTGGTACCTTCTCAATTCAGAAATTCTATTTTGGAATTAGCTCATACCAATTTTTTTTCAGGTCATTTGGGTGTGTTAAAAACCTTCCACAGCTTGGTTAGGTATTTTTGGTGGCCTGGAATTAAATTGAGTGTGAAGCAGTTTATCAGAGAATGTGAGACTTGTCAAGTTATGGGTAAACCTAATCAGGGGATCCCTAAAGCCCCGATGCATCCCATTACCTGCCATAGAGTGAAAAACCATTTTCTGAGTTAGTAATTGATGTTGTAGGTCCCTTACCTAAGACTAAAACAGGTTACGTATATTTATTAACTATCATGGATAGAGCCTCTCGTTTTCCTGAAGCTATACCTATGAGGCGTATTACTTCCAAAGTTGTTTTCGAAAAAAACTCATTGATTTCTTTCCAGGTATGGTCTCCCTCGTGTAATTCAGACCGACTGCGGGACGAATTTCACGAGTAAGGTATTTAGGGGTAAGTGTGCTGAACTGGCCATTCAGAACATTACCAGCGTAACCTTATCACCCAGAGAGTCAAGGTGTGGTGGAAAGATTCCACCAAACCCTCAAGTCTGTCCTGAAGAAACAGTTATGATAATGGTAGTGATTGGGACAAAGCCCTCCCTTTTGCCCTCTTTGCTATCAGGAGCCACCCTAACTCTTCTACTGGAGTAGCTCCTTTTGAGTTGGTATTTGGGCACAAGGTTCGCGGTCCATTGGAGATTGTTTTTGAAATGCTCGAATCGAACCGGAAGGGTGAAATAAAAGTTGGAAGGTTTGTGGAAGACTTGAAGGGTAAAATGATTAGTGCTTGGAAATTTGCCAGGGAAAATTTGGAACGGTCTCAGTCAGTTATGAAAGGTAATTTTGACAAAAAGGTAAAGGTACGTTCATTTGAACCTGGGGAGCTAGTGCTGGTGTTGAGTATGGACCCAGATAGTTTTCTAGAACCAAGATATAAGGGCCCTTGGAAGGTTCTGAGGAAACTGTTAGAGTTTAACTATGAAATTGAGGCCCCCGGTTCAAGCCGTAAGTGTAGAGTATTTCACATTAACAGGCTGAAACCTTATCATGGTAAGCAAGGTGATCCATTAGCGATCGTGTACGAGCCTGTGTCTGTGGTAGTGGATGTGCCTCCAGAGGACTCAGATGAGTTAGGGTGTCAGGTTCCTTCAGATGCATTGGGTGAAAATATGCAAAATTTGGAAATGTTGCAAAGTAGTTTAGATCATTTAGATGTTGACAAACGGAAGGATGTGCTTAACTTAATTTATTCCTTTTCAGATCGCGGATGCTCCAGGTAGAACAAATATTTAAATCATGACGTTGATGTAGTGGTGCTTCCCCTGTGAAGCAAGTCCTTACCGGCTGAATCCAGTAAAATTGGATTTGGTCAGTAAGGAGATAGAGTACATGTTGAAGCATGACCTTATTAACCATCTGTGAGTCCCTGGAGTTCTCCTATCGTGTTAGTAAAAAAAAGCAGACGGTAAGTTCCGCATGTGCTGGACTACCGCAAAGTGAACAAATAAAAATACTAAAAATTATTCGTTTCCACTCCCTCGTGATTGATTTGATTGTTTTGGATCTGGATTGGTTCTGCCAAATTTATTACTAAGCTGGATCTTTTGAAAGGTTATTGGCAGGTTCCATTATCCGATCGAGCTCGTGAGATATCAGCATTTGTCACTCCATTGGCCATATACGAGTGTAAGGTTATGCCATTTGGAATGAAAAATGCAGCTTGTACTTTTCAGAGGCTCATGAATAGGGTAATTTGTGGTTTGGAAGGAACGGAAATTTATATCGATGACTTGGTGGTATATAGTAATGACTGGGATACCCACATGCTAAGGTACGTAAGGTTTTGAAGCTCTTAGGTCTGCAGGACTAGTTGTTAATTTGGCTAAGTGCGAATTGGGCCAGGCCAAGGTTTGTTATTTGGGTCACGAGGTTGGTTTGGGTCAGGTGGCTCCGAAACAAGCTAACCTCGAGGCTATTATTAATTTGAAAAGGCCAAGTAATGTTAGAGAGGTAAGAAGGGTGCGGGCATGACGGGTATTACCGCCGTTTCGTGCGTAATTACTCAGATCTTGCTCAACCTCTTACTACTTTATTAGAAAAAGGGAAAAGGTTCTTGTGGTCTGATCGGTGTGAAGAATCTTTTAATAAACTTAAATCTGTGCTAATTACTAACCTATTTTGACTTCCCCAGATTTTCAGAAACCTTTTATTATCGCGGTAGATGCCAGTGATGTCGGGATTGGAGGGGTCCTTTTCCAACGGAAGGAGGACGGTGTTCATCCTGTATCTTACTATAATAAGAAGCTTCTGGCGGCGGAAAGGCGTTACTCCACCATTGAAAAGGAAGCTCTTTCTTTGGTCCGCGCTCTTAACCATTTCAAACCTATGTGACGAATTTTTGTTTTCTTTCCGGTTGAGATTTGGACGGACCACAATCCTTTGGTTTTGCATCGAGCGGATGAAGGGAGCCAACCAGAGGATTTGCGTTGGGCCCTATTTCTGCAGGAATTTCAACCTAATTATTAAAACAAACGTAAAAGGGACAGACAATAAAATTCCTGACGCCCTTTCTAGGACTTAGTGTGCTTGCCTGATCCTTCTCGTACGCTGCCCTGCTCGTTTCTCCAATTAGGTTGTATGGAAAAAATTACTTTTGAATGTAGTATAGTTTAAGTAATATTTCAAGAGTTGTTTTGTAGATTTAGTAAGTTTCTGTAAGGTTTCTATGAGTGGTATACACTCTTGTATGTTATAATGGTTCATGATTCCTAACGAATGATTGATTTGTCCCGGTATACTAAGAATTTTGATTTGATTTATTTATATGACTTTTTGAACTATATTGTTGGTGTGTTGTAGGTTAAGGTGTATGCCTGTGTGTGTCTAAGTTTATTTAGGTTAAGCTAGGTAAGATGGTTTCCTTAGATTTGAGGATTTGTAACTGTTATGATCCTGTTTAAATTATTGGTATTGTTATGTTATGTCTGTCTTTTGCCATGCTTTTTCTTTGGGTTCAGAGTATGGTATTATCATTGAGCTTTAAAATAATGGTAAGCTATATAAAGCGTTTGGTTTGTATTCTCTCGTGGTATTTTCTATTGTTGGTATTTTAACACAATTTGGTTTCAGTTTATTGTTCTATTATTGTATGTTTGCCTGTTATTGGTTGTCTTTATTGTTCTTTCCAGGGGGGTTACAGGTTGTTTTTTTACCACAGTTGTAAAAAAAAAAAATTTTTTTGCTGAAATTTTTTTTTTCTTCGGGGAGGAAGGTATCATGTATTAACGTAATTGGCATTGCTTTTGCTTTATTTTTATCTCAGCCTTGTTACTGCTTTTGTTATATTTTGTTGTATATAAAATTTAGCGTAAGGAAATTAGTTTTTAAGGCTTTAGTTTTAAGCTTTACTTTGGTCTCGGCTGAGCGTCAAGCGAATTGCTTGTTAAACCTCCTCCCCGCTTGTTAAATGTTTGTGAGCATCTTATTAATGCTAGTTTTTTTTGTTTTGTTTATCTTTTGAGTGGTTGGTGAAAAGGACACCAGTGAGGATATTGGAGGGGCGCAACTTTTTCCCGATAACAGTTCGGGCTCGCTATTCTCCCCGCATGGTTGTGCAGCTGCCATATTTTTTTCTTAATCGCCCTTCGAAGGATTCGACGTTGTCAGTATTGAAGGCGCAGGGGCATTTCTGCCATCTGCGGTGACTTTCCCCCTTACTGTGTGTACTGTCCTGCGGGCTCTGATATCGGCGCTGGATCCCGACAGAGTGGACGTGGGAGGGACATCACAGTGTTTGCCTACGACGTCCTTCTGAGCTGCAGCGGTGGGGGCATTGAGGCCCGTGAAGGTGCAAGTAGGGCGGTTGCTACCAGGTAGGGAATTTCCCTTGTGTTTTTGGTCGGGAGCACGACAGACAACTTCCCCATGGTATTGGTAACCTGTGTAGCTGCACGCCCTTCAGATAGCTGAGTATTGGCCTGATACGTGGCATTCAGTGGATGTAAGAGATCACGGCTCCCTCTGTATTTCGGCCTACAGCAAGGCAACTGTTCAGCCTGAATCATTTGGGAATCATTCATCCCTTATTCAGTGTGAGAAGCTCTTTGCGTACATTTTTATATTTATATATATATATATATATATATATATATATATATATATATGCCAATCTGTGTATATCTTGTCACGAGTGATGCTGTAATTTTCGTTATTTCTTGTGGGTATTATATATCTATTAATGTTTTTGATATTTTTTATATTTAAGATTTAGTTTATAATTGTAGGTAGGAGAATTAAGTTTTCCCCCTGTTGGTCTCTTACTTCTTTCCTTTCTGCTTAGTTATAGGTATTGGTTTATATTTATGTTGATGTTGGGCCCATTTTGCTAATTTATGCAGTATATTTCTCTATTTTCTGACTAGGGTTTAGTGTTAGTGTTTAGGAACTCCTAAGGGAGTAGTAAGGACTAAGCTGTGTCCTGTATAGTCACAAGGCTGACTTTATTATTCTTTTGCTTTGTTTGTTAATAAATATTGTTGAGTTTTCCTGTGTGTTTTTGTCTCCGCTGACTGAATTTATCTGGATACTTGGTAAGATCACTGTCCTCTCTATTCTTGTGCAAAAGAACTTGCACCCCGGCCCCGGCCCAAGGGTCATCAATATATATATATATATATATATATATATATATATATATATATATATATATATATATATATACATAGCAGCCAGTCCAGTAGTGTTCCAGCCGATAAACTTGTAATTTAACTGCACGCCAGATTAGGTATAAAAAATAATGAAAATGGCTCCCCGGACCTTCCTAATGCTTACCTGTCAAAAAAAATAAAAAATAAAAAAAAATCGAGAGGGGGCCATAGGGCAAAAAATAGCAGGTACGGAAATCGTACAGGGTTCGCCATCCATGCGATGGAGCTGTAAACTCAGAGAGGGGGAAAAAGGCGTGGAAAAGAAAAAAAAAAAGAAGAATAACTAATCATTCTTTAGTAGCTGTGATGACATGAATCTGCTGTTGACGTCCTAACAATGGTAGGATGCAGGAGAGAGGAAGCAGGGGGGGAAAAACAATTGGCTGTCACCTACACCAGGCAATCAAGGGAAAGATGTAAGGGGAGGAGAGAGAGAGAGAGAGAGAGAGAGAGAGAGAGAGAGATGGGATATACAAACAGAGGGAGGGAGATATTCATACAAATACATTTCGGTACCTGTTTAACGACTCTCATACACTCGAATACAGAGGAATCCATACAGCACTACACACACAACTCGCTACCTGCTTAACGAATCACAGCAAGGAAAGAGAGGGAGAGAGAGAGAGAGAGAGATTCAGACGCCATACTCATATTCATACATTATAAACGGTAGTGACGTACTAATGCATACTTACATAAACAAGGGAGAGCAAGGGAAAGGGGTTCAGTGAGATACAGGAAGGTGAAAAAGAGCCATAAAGTCAGATAGATTTAAAGAAAGGAAAGCCTGTGTATGATACACATAGTACATACAAGTACATATTCAACGACTTAGGTATATGCACGCATGAGAGAGAGAGAGAGAGAGAGAGAGAGAGAGAGAGAGAGAGAGAGAGACTCACACATATACAGTCCACTCTACGATTCTCAGATATATAGACACACATGGGGAGGAAAAAGGAAAAATGGACCACGGCATATCTGGACGAGTACAAAAAATAAAATGGAAAAAAGCGAGATGGTGTTATGCAGGTATGAACAAACAGGAAGGGTTGGAAGGTTTTGCACAGTGGAAAGAGAGGAGGAGGAGGAGGAGGATGAAGGAGAAGAACTGGGGAGGATGGAGGAAGAATAAAAGGAGGGAATGGGAGAGAACCGAAAGATGATGATGGTGATCAGCGTGACAAGAGGGGAGGGCCAGGCTGGGAGAGAGAGGAGGGGGCTGGGGGTGTAGGGGGGTGGGGTTGGAAGTGAGGGGTTGGGCGAGAGAAGGGGTGGGAGAGGAAGAAGGAGGAAAGAATGAGGGACGCGAGAGATAAGGACCAGAATGCACACGGGCGTATATTTCAGCCGTCACTTGGGGTGCAGAAACAAAAGGCGTGATCTTTCAGTGACACTGTGAAACCAATCTCATTCAAATGAGTCCCGATATTTATCGAAGAGAGCGCTCCCTGACAACGTGCAACATAAAACTCTCTCTCTCTCTCTCTCTCTCTCTCTCTCTCTCTCTCTTCCCCTCGAAGATGGATTTGTTTTGTTTTTGTCATTACGACCACGGCGTTACTATTATTACCTCCAGCGAGAGTGTCAGTTTCTTTTGTTTTTTTTTTTTGTTATTTGTTCGCTCGTCCATCTGTGTGGCTGTTAGCTCTGCTTGCAGGATTGTGTGGAAACTAATGCACGGATTTGGAGGATGCCAGGTGGAAGCATTTATTGCGTTGGCCCCTTCCAGGTAATTTACTTTTGATTGGTATCTTTGGAGTTCCCACCATGCAAATCACACCATGTCTTCATCGATGTCCACTAAAAGTGTATATGATCTGAAGGGACTCAGCCAATGAATGCTTCCACCAGATTTCATCGATTTTCAATTGTCTGTTTTCGAGATAATTGTTATTATTATCATTATTATGCATTAGTGGTTAAGCTGTAGCCTTGATGAAGGTTTACATTCGCCTGATTACCCTTCATAATTATTATTACCCTCGACAAGGAGGTTATTTTTTGGCTAGTATGCCTGACTATGTGCGTGTCCTCCTGTCTGTATGTTAACAAGAAATAATTATGTAGATTTTTACTTAAGCAGGGTCGCCAAAAATGTTTTAATTGGATTTTTGCAGACGTTCTACCGTATGTGATCCTAGTGACTGGCAAAAGACGATATTTTGGGAACGATCCTAATTTGGATCAAGTGCAAGAAAAGTTCTTGTAAGATTCCTCACTATTTCGGAAAGATAACTTTTGAAGATATGGATTGCTTGGCCTTATCGGAGTGCGATCTCCGATACGATCTCCGAACACACCTAGTATTATTATTATTATTATTATTATTATTATTATTATTATTATTATTATTATTATTATTATTATTATTGCTGTTGTTGTTGTTAAGGATGATGGTTGTAGTATATCTTGATGGATCATACGTAAGATTAATTAAAGATGAGAACAAAGCTTGTTGTATTGATCTTTTATTCGGCCCTTTCAAGGAGTGACGAAATTGTTTTCTCATCACTATTTAAATTCAGCAGTATATAATTCCTCAAAGCCTACGGGACGGAATTCAGGTATTCACTGCCCAGATCTTTTTTGCAGGACGTTTCACCACTTCAATTCAGTGGCATCCATGTCGTAAATGGGGCCAATGTATCGTCTTTCCTGTTGGGCTTAAAATGGTCCTCAGTGCGATTGTTAGTGGGAGAATGATGTTTTGATTGGCTGAGTGTGTGAATGAATGGATCAAGGTAAGAGACTGAAACATATGCATGAATTATCCCAACCTATTTACAAGTAGCGGCTGCTTTTTCTGGCTAAGATCAACATCTGGAAGTTTTTAGTGTTTTATCAGTTTTGTTGCTACTGCTATTGATACAGAATGATTTCAAGAGAAATGTTACCAGTGATATTAAATTCCTAAGCAGTTTTACTTATATTAGCATACACCAAACCAAAGATAAATCTTCAGGAGTTACGGATCTAAAAAAAAAAAACAGTGGTTAAGTTAAGTGTATCTTAAGTTTAACCAGACCACTGAACTGGTTAACAGCTTTCCTAGGGCTGGCCCGAAGGATTAGATATTTTTACTTAGCCAGGAACCAATTGGTCACCTAGCAAAGGGACCTACTACTTATTGTAGGGTCCGAACCACATTATATCGAGAAATGAATTTCTATCACCAGAAATAAATTCCTCTGATTCCGCGTTGGCCGAGCCGAGAATCGAACTTCGGACCACCGGATTGGTAGCCGAGCGCGAAAACCACTCATCCAACGAGGAACTAAAAACCAGTGGTGAAGATACTCTGAAAATCATTTTAAGCATTGTTTGTGTGGTAGACTAACTAATATGGTGGTGTTATATTCTCTGTAGAATAGAGCTCAAATATTAGTATTAGCCGCTCAGCTAGCGCCTGGCGGCGGCCAACCTTAGGCTGGCATTGTTGGAATCGTAATATCATCGTTATTTTTCATCGCAGAAGAAAAGTAAGAGAATGATTTGAATCCTCATGA
>NC_087200.1:31992276-31997699 GCF_015104395.2 Macrobrachium nipponense
TTTACGTAGGAATAACAACAAAATTAGCACGCTGACTTGAAGTTCTCAGCGATCACTTATTCACTCTTACGTGTATATGTTTGTGTGTACTCTGCGCAAGCATAAAGGAGAGAGGAGACCGAATGTCTTCGCTTTGCTAGGCGTCTTTATTTGCGTACACGAACCGGATGAAGAGTGCGCTTGAGTGTGCGTCTAGAGAGAGAGAGAGAGAGAGAGAGAGAGAGAGAGAGTAGAGAGAGAGAGAGAGAGTGAGAGAGGGGCTGTATTAGAAGCAGAACAAAAGAGCCATCACCTCTTGAGTTAATACGTGGGAAATTCCCCAACGCCGTGGGATGCGATGTCAGTTTTATGTCACTTATTGGACAGGTGAAATGTGGAGGAAGGGAGAGAGAGAGAGAGAGAGAGAGAGAGAGAGAATATGTGGTTCCAGGAAGGGAGGCAGTAGAATCCAACAGGGTGAGACTTAGAAGCGGATCTTAGTTGTCCTTAGAAAATGTCTTTGTGTCTTTATTTTGGGAGTGAATGTGAAAAACGCTGTTATATCGATAGCGAAACGTAATTGGGTAAAAAATACCAGGGATAATAAAAGGTTTATCAAATAGATCCTCCTGTAATAGGACATAATGGTTGTTGCTCGAGTGATAGAAAGTGCAATACCCTCCCTTTGTCTAAGGTAAAAATGAACCCTGTAGGAAGCCTTTGAGAAGGGGGATATTTAATGATATAGTGTTCATTATATCTTCGTTACAAAAGAATTGCTGACGTCAAGACCGTGGATATCATCCGCTTCGTGATTAGTGGTTGTATGAAAAGTGATGGTAATTACATGTAATTGGAGTATATCTTTGTGATATCGGAAATTATTATTCGTTGATATCAAATGGAAAGATTATGGTGTATAGCTCTAAGTATTTTTTTCAATTGTCGTGATGGGTTAGGACGTTCAGGTCTTGAAAAGAAACGCCAGAAAGAGTGATCAATATAAAGACATAAATGATTTGTCGTTTGGAAAACGTGGAGGACTGAAGGTTTGCTGAAAATGTGTATAATTCGCGAGTGTTTGGACCAAAGATGAAACAAGTCCCAGAGAGTACTGACAGGATAGAGTAGAAAAGATGTTGGAATGATAGGATCTTACCATCCACGAAACGCAAGAGTTCCTGCTAGATAGAGGTGAATGATTCATTGTGTGTTGATGTGGTGAAAACACTTCTAACGAGCCATCTTGAAGGGTATTTGATCCTGCTGATACTTTCTTCATTGGAGCGTATCCTTGATGCAACTGTTCTCAGTCCATATATATATATATATATATATATATATATATATATATGTATATATATATATATATATTTATATATATATATATATATATATATATATATATATATATGGACATCGTACAGTACGATAATGGGCGACGGATAACGAAGATGCAAAGCACCGTTTCTGTCACTTCTGTGCAAAAGCCAGCAATAAAAAATTATTTACGCTCTGGTACGGCAATAGGACGGCGTGAATTACCATCGTATTTTGTTTTAATATACTCTTCAGGAGTGGTCATGTTCATCTTGGTCACCGGATTGTTATTTTTTATTAGTTCAATTGTTTTCAGTCTTCAAAGGACGTTGATCTGAGAAAAGGTTCGCAGTTTCTACTAAGGCAGACATTTAACAAGCAACGCCATAATGCAGTGATGGGACGAAGAGAATTTCCAAGCACCGTCTGCTATATTACAGCAATGACAGAAAGGAGTGAGGAGAAAGGTGACACTCTGTTCCAAAAGACCGTTGAACCGATTGCTTTAAAAGATGTTCCATATACCTGGGGTGAATTCAGTCGCTTTTGGGTCAGAAGATTTTCATATGTTCAAAGATTTGAAGAAATTTTTGCCGAAATCTCCAGAAATGTAACCATCGAGTCATCAGTGTTTTGCCTCTTGGGTTCAGAAGTGATGTGTGTTATTATTTTCTTGCGACCTTCGACCTTCAGTAACTAATTTGAAAGGAGCTTGAACTCAAGAGAGCACCATTACCAACATGGTGGAAAACCAAAGTTCTAAAGCACCACTTATATCACTACATCTCTTGATTGGCTCCGAAGGGAAGTAGGACCATCAGAGCACCTCACAAGGCTCACTGTAGGCATTACTTAGGGTTCTCTGCGGCGTCCCTTCGGCCTCTAGCTGCGACCCTTGTCATTCCTTTTACCTGTGCCTCCGTTCCCATCTGACTTTCCACTCTCTCAGAGTGCAACTGCGAGGCCTCCCTAATGTTACACCTTTCTAACTTCTTACTGTCAGTTTCCCTTTCAGCGCTGAATGACCTCATAGGTCCCAGCGCTTGGCCTTTGGCCTGAATTCTATATTCTGTTCTATTGTATGCCACCGTTCATATTCTTTCTTGCATCTTACTCTCCACTTTCTCCTAACAATTGTTTCAACATTATTCTTATTGCTGTAAGACCTCATAGGTCCCTGCACTTTGCCATTGGCCTCAATTCTATGTTCCATTTCCGGTTATCTCTTGAATGGATGTCTTTCAAAAATGGCAGTTACCCCAAGGTCAATTCTGGTGCACCTGTTGAAAACACCAGTTCAGTAAATATCACTGAACAGATGACCTTTATGACTCTCCACAGGGACTTCCAAATGTTGAGCACAGTAGGCCTCTCAGGAGGAGCGAAGATTCCACATCGACCGTAACTTTCTCCGCCTCCATCCACTAAGAGCAGAAAAGTAATAGGATTGGTTTAGTTTTTTATTTTCTTCTTCGGTTTGTCACGGAACGAGGTTTAAAGTTAACTGTGCCAGTAGATTTCTTATTTCTGTCAGGATTTTTACTTTCAATAACATAGCTAACTTCCATATGAAATAGATTTAGTGCTAACAACATTGTAGACCATTCCACCCCCCCCTTCTCCCCAAAAAAAATCACTTGTCCATCTAACCTACTGAATGTGCAGCTTAAAACTAGAGCAATATATTATTATCTCGAGAATTTTCCTAAAACTAATCACGTGAACATAGCTAAATTTGTTATTGTTATATATACTTTATAATTATATCATTGTTGGGTTTTCTAAAACTATTCTATGCCTGTTCTTGCTAGAAAAGAAGGCTGTTATGATTCACTTTTAAGAAGAACCAGATAGGACCACCGTACGAATTTCATGCACCGCACACCGGTGGGCAGCAGTCAGTGGCGAACCGGACTTCATTTTGATTTTTATGACCCTGGTTGGTGCAGAGAGACGAGAGAGAGAGAGAGAGAGAGAGAGAGAGAGAAAGGTTAGCCGACTCTCATTGGCTTGGTGGGGGACGACAAAGAGTATGATATTGCCTCCTCCATCAGATGTTTGAATATTCATTACTCGTGACCATTCATCAATGGGCTCATTCGTGCATTGACGTGGGGCGAATCATCATCCTCCTCCCTCTTCCCTCCTCCTCCTCCTCCTCCTCCTCCTCCTCCTCCTCCTCCTCCTCTCTCCCTCCTCCTCCTCCTCCTCCTCCTCCTCCTCTCCTCCTCCTCCTCCTCCTCCTCCAGTTAAGTATCTGAGTGTTCGCGTTTTATACCCTGTGCTGATGATTTATTTTGATACTAAATGTTTTTTATTATTTTTTATTTCCTTATCATATTTTTTTATTTTTACTTTTTCCTTATCCTTGCGTTGTGTATCTGATACAGATTATTATTAATGGAGAATGAATGGGCTTTGGTCCTTCCTGGAGACGAAAAGCTTCGAAAATACTAGTTTTTTTGCATTAACAAGATTCAATTGATTGGCTTATTGGCACCTCTCTAAGGTCTCATGTTTAAGTCTACGCAAGATCTCGGGAATCTGTCTTCGAAATAAGTGTAATATTGTATTTTACGTTGTACGGAAAAAAGCTCGTCTGCGAAGAGGTTCGTTTGAATTTTCGGATTAACGGAATGTTTAAAAAAACACCTATTATCATTCGAGATTAAATAGCCTTAAATATAGATATTTTGAATGTACTAACTAACATAACCTGTTTTACAGTAATCATATTTAGATTCTATACAGATATATTATATATATATATATAAACAAAACCAACGAGCTATAATATATATATTATGTATGTATATATATATATATATATATAATATATAATATATATATATATATATATGGGCTAATATATATATATATATATGTTATATAATGTTATATATGTATATATTATATGTTATATATATATATATATATATATCATATATATATATATATATATATATATATATTATATATATAATGTGTGTGCGTATGTGCGTGAGGCGAATATTTATTAAAAAGGAAACAAAGCCACTCGATTCTGGGCCATTCCATTGAGGAGTGAGAGATGTGTATTTCTGGTGATAGAAGTTCACTCTCGACGTGGTTCGGAAGTCACGTAAAACCGTTGGTCCCGTTGCTGAATAACCACTGGTTCCAATGCAACGTAAAAGCACCATACAAACAAACAAACAACCAAGCTGTCATGCGATTAACAATGACCCGATTAAAGACACACGGAGAGTTATTGACGTAATTACTTATGTAAATAAAAGAAATAAAGTATTGAAAAAGATTTCAAATCTACACCATGACCAAGCTGACGTCATTTCTCCATTAGGTATATTAAGCGCCTCAGTGGCGTGGTTGGTATGGTCTTAGCTTGCCACTTCGGTGGCCGCGAGTTCGATTCTCGGGCATTCCATTGAGGGGGTCAGAGATGTGTATTTCTGGTGATAGAAGTTCACTCTCGACGTGGTTCTGAAGTCACTTAAAGCCTATGGTCCCGTTGCTGAATAACCACTGGTTCCATGAATCGTAAAGACCCCATACAAACATTAGGAATATTACACATAAATGTGATATTCGGAAATTAACTACAACCTTAAGATATGCTATGATTTTAATAGCTGTAACATTATCTGCCCCTCAGTTAATACAGCTTACTTTACATAAGAAAAGTCGTCAAGTGAAAAATGCACAGACAGAATTGAATTGACGCAAAATCTCACGAGAGAACTTCCGCGAGATTATAACTTTCGAGAAATAATTTACGCGAATGCCTCGATTCGCGTCATTTTAAATGGGTAGCTTTTGGATATTTGTGGCTCTAAGCATTCAGTTTGATATTTTTCCTAATTTTGTCACTGTTTCTGCCCATTACTCTTTCAGCATTCGTCCAATTATTTAATTCTCCAAGTCTGGTTAATACCTAAGAAACCGTACTTTAAAATTCGTCTTGACTCTTCTTCTCGTCCAGAATATATATATGATTACTATAAAGCAGGTTATGTTAGCAGGTATATTCAAAATATATATTTTGTAAGGTTTAAATACAATATTACACTTATCTTGAAGGCAGATTCCCGAGATCTTGCGTAGACTTAAACATGCGACCTTAG
>NC_087200.1:31998199-32005699 GCF_015104395.2 Macrobrachium nipponense
CCTCGAACGCCCCGAATGATAAGCTCAACTTGATTTGTGGGCCTTGGCCGCCGTCCAAATTCAATAACGGCGGTCAATTCCCGCCCTCCTATGAATTCTATTACCGATCGGTGACTGGCCGCCGCCGTCGGTTTAATCCCAAATATGCTGAGGAGGAGGAGGAGGAGGAGGAGGAGGAGCCGTTACGGAGATAACTACTTAATGCTCTCTACGTGACGCGGATCCTCATTACGCTTCCGAACGCATCATCATCATCATCATCGCACGCCCGCGGAATTACGTCGAAATGAACGGCGCTATTATTCGGGAGGGCGTGGCGAATTACAGGGCAGCGAGTTCATTTTCGGGGATTTGAGGCTGCGGGCGGGTGGCCCCGGGCGAGGGAATGGGGATGGGGGGAAAGAGGGTTATAAATTATTCCAGAACGAATGTTCGGGCGTTGGTCATGGATGCTAAAGTCCAGGAAGTCGTTTTTCCTCTTTTTTCCATTTCCCCTGACTTCTCCGTTCCTTTCTGAGGAGGAGGAGGAGGAGGAGGAGGAGGAGAGCCGCTCGACCGAGATATTCGTTCTGATGCCCGATGTGTCGCTGATAAGGAGCGGGAGGTTAGGACACGTTCCCGGCCTCAATAACTCACGTCCCTGACCTTTCTTTCTCACTCTAATTTATTGTCCTTTTTTTTTGTTTCTCTATCAAAGACATTAAAGGCTGAAAAGGGTTATATCTTTCTAGGCCTGTTAACCGAGGTTTTTATAAATAATTCGAGCACTGAAGTCAACCACAAAATTGCCATACACCGAACGACCCCTCAGGAGGGTAGTGGAGTCAGTGCACCTCGTGCGGTGCACTGTAGGCATTACTTAAGACTCTGCAACGTCTCTTCGGCCGCTAGCTGCAACCCCTTTCATTCCTTTTACTGTACCTTCGTTCATATTCTCTTTCTTCTATCTCACATTCCTCCTGTTACACCTTTCATACCTTTTTACTGTTAATTTCCATTTCAGCGCTGAATGACCTCATAGGTGCCATCGCTTGGTGTTTGGCCTAAATTTATTATTCAATATGTTCTACACTCTGAACGAGTCTTTAGCCATCCTACGTCAGCAACGGCTACGGCATCAAGATAGATGTCACGTAAATAATATGCTGACAAAGCCAATTACAAGTTGAAGAAATAAATTACACGTAGGAATTTCCATTTACTTTATGTACATAGGGATTTATGTAAAAATATATTGCTTTATATATACTATGGCTATCATAATGTTAATAATCGTCTCATTGTCACTTTTCAATCAAGTCTTAGTATTTTTAGTATTATTAGTAATAATAGTCCTATTTCATGACAATGTCATTCAATCGATACCATGTTAGGCTTTTAATCAAAGTGTGACCACTCACAACTTTCACTTTATAAAATCATATTCAGAAGCCTATCTTATAATATTTGATGTAAAGTGGAATGAATAAATTTCAGAAGGCTTAAAAATATATGAGAAAAGTATTCTCATATAAAAATAGCTATATAAATATATCAAATTACCACGTGGCAGTAATATGTACGGTATGTACTCCTGGTTTGATATTCCGTCGGAAAAGGAAAAGAACTGTTGGTTCTGGCCAGCATTAGGAAGGGTGGCCTTTTTTCTTTTTTTATAAATATTAAGGCATTGGGGTTTATACCTAGCTATAGGAGGAAAAGGTAGAGATGAATGATAAAAATGAAACTGCATTAGTGGAAGTATACCTTCTACATCTACGTTTATCTCTCTATTATTAGCAATCGTTGATGTCAGCAAAAATCAGTTTCACAGTTAATCATGCATAGTGGTAAGTGGATAGTAACCTTTGGGTCACTAAACTTGTGTTTACACTTATAATTAGATAAGCTGTCACTCCTACTTGAATAACAATACGAACAGTTCATCATTCTCATGATCATAAAATAGAAATAAACGTACCACGTACGAAATGAAATTAAAACTAAGCTTTGTTCAGTTGTAAATGTTGATATTAACGGACAATTTGTAAACGCCAAAACGTTACTTTCAGTATTATGGTTACCCCGAAAATTAGAAGGAAAAATATATAAATTCATTTCCGTAATGCCAAGCTGGCAGTCTCGACTGATAAAGCTTTAGCTATACACACGAATGTTCATATTAACAAATCATAATATTTCCAGCCACAATATTGTGAAATCCAAACAGAAAGTAATGCCACAGCTGACATTAGGCTTTTACTGTTTTTTTTTTTTTTTTTTTTTTTTTTTTTTTTTTTTTTTCAATGTTTTGGCCGAGATAGATAAATAGATAGACAGATGCCCCACGCGCTTTTCCCGACGTCCACTCTCGTCACCGTCCACTTTACGATATTTTTTACGATTTCTCCCTTTTTACAGCGACCCTTTTCTTTTTTTTCTTCTTCTTCTTTTGCCTCGGTTCACGTAGTAGCGTACGAGAGGGAATATATAATTCCACGTCCCGTCATGACGTTTATTTTTGCATCAACCTTTTGCTTTCGCGCTATGAATATTTCATGGTTTAAAATATAGTGTGGAAGTGCTAGCTTCCAAGGGGAAAAAGGAAATGGGTTCTGTAATTTTACAGTTGTAGGCTTACAGTCTCCTTTATATTTCATTCTGCATTCAATTTTGACTACTTGAAACTTTTTAATTTACACTTTTGTTCATTTGTAACTCTGTAATACTGTTTTTTCATTTATTACTGTGGTCCTGTGTAAACGTGGGTAAATATCTATTTGAGTAACGAGATCCTGTATGAAAAAATTTAAACGTTACTCTCTCTCCCTCTCTGATTAACGTAGTTCTGTGTGAAAGCATATAAACGTCTCTCTTCTAGATTTAACTTGGTTTTGTATGAAAACATTTAACGTTTTCTTTTCGAGTACGCCGGTGCTGTATAATAGGGTATAAATGTTTCATTTTCTAGTTAAAAGGATTCACATATATATATATATATTTATATACACACACACACATATATATATATATATATAATATATATATATATATATATATATATACATATATATATATATATATACATATATATATATATATATATATATATATATATATATATATATATACATATATATATATATATATATATATATATATATATATATATTATATACATATATATATTATATATATCATACATATATATATATATATATCATATATATATATATATATATACATATATATATATATATATATATATATATATATACATATATATATATATACATATATATATATATATATATATATATATATATATATATATATATATATATATATTGATACCTAACCGTGAATGAGTCATGCAAGGCAATAAATTCACAGAAACAAGAGTGACAATTTTCTGTTCGCAGACGAGAATAGGATATTCAACTCAATGCTTTGATCGACCTCTGGCTTTGGGCAAATCATTAAGAACAAGACGGAAGATATTACTAATTCCCACATGGTGGGAAGAGGTAGACCAACAGGTGTTACAAGGCCCTCTGAGAGGAAAAAGAACCAACTATTTGAGACAAATAAGGGAAATAGAAAGCCAGTTTAAGATGGAGAGAACGAGGATCTAGAGAAGACCTACTTCAAAATCACTGACCGATAATTATTCAGCCATATGGCGGATGGAGACCCCTTAACATATAACAAATAATTCTAGCCAGGTAGGGAAAGGTATTTCAATGTTTTCATTTCTGTGGTGAAAAAGAGAATATGCCATTTCAACTAAGTATCAATTTTCTCAATAGCAGATTTAGACATCTGAAGTATACTCTTGTATGTATGTGATCTCTCCATGTCAAGTCAGGATTGACCTTCCTAATTTTCATCATAATCAAATCGAAGACTGAACGGTAGAGGCTACAGAGAAATAGGAGGTAAGTGTGTTTTAAAGGCATATGTATCATAATTAAATCAAATATGAAAAATGATGAACACATGATCGGAAACTGAGAGCAAGACTGACGAGCAAAGGAGGGCTGAGACATACGAAAGCGTTGGCAATAACTTGAATGGAATGAAAGAATTGGTGAGAAAGTAATGGTTTTCATCTACAAAGTGCAGCGCATTACTTCAAGCACAAATGTAACGTATTTGTTCATTTCCTTTAACTTCATGCGTTGGGCATTCGAATCTCCCAGGTACCGAATGGTTTATCAAATATAATTCCCCTTCGGTGACATTCCCGAAATAGAAAAGAACGGGTTATAAAACGACATTGTAGCTAAATGTTTGTGAATAACAAATGTCACAGTGATGGGATAAAAATCCATATATTACATATTGATATGATTGTACCTGGGAGTGCGCAACTGAGGATGAGAAAATGATGCAGATCTAATAATAGCCTTGGTCTTACACTTGTGGTCGCCGTAGATGGCATGTGTGAAATCGAAGAGATCCTCTACCACTTCCTCATCAAGGTCAAGACTATCTCCGCACCGTGAGAGCTGTCGCTATGCTACAGGGCTGCTCTTCACCTGGTCATACACCGACAACTTGCCATTGCCATAAAAGCTTGAGTTGGCATCGCATCCAGTCATACAGTGCAGCTGCACAATACAGCTGGCCATCTCATCTGTCACCTGGTCGCTGCAGATGATTGTTTTCTGCTTTCTCTTGACACAAAGCATGCCAGGCAACTGCTGTGAAATGATTGTTGCTGCGACATAAGTATCCGTATCAGCGGGCTCAATGACAACAGGACCAGTGAAACCAGACTCTCACAAAACTTCATAACCAGAGAAGAGGACAGTGTCAGCCTCAGACTGGTCAAAACTGTAGTTCTGCATTGATTGGTGGGTTGACAATTTGGTACAGTTCAAGCCAACAGAGTAGATAATCTGTGCATGAACACTTGGTGCAAGGTCAGCCAGATATCTGCATATCAGGTTTTGCAGCCACCTCTTGTTGCTGATGCTACAAAGTAGCGTGATGAATGCTCTGGCAGAGGAAAATGGGTAACCTAATTTCATGTAGATATTTGGGACATATGTACTACCCTGTACCCACAGATTCCTCTCATCATCTTTAGTTCAGTAATCTGGATCATATGGGTCATTCACACAGATGATTCTTTCAGCACTGCCATGTCTGGCAAGGATAATGGATGACAGCTTGTGGACATAGTCTAACCACTTGTATGGGGTACCAACTTGCCTATCTTCTGCCGATGGAACTGCCATCCTCTAGATCATATCCATGTCAATGAGTGCGATATAGGGTTCCTGCATATCTACAGGTTGCAGAGAAAACTTCTGGGTGACCTGGTTCTTCTGTGTTTTCCTGAAGGGAGGCAGTCATATACAAAATCACGACTGAGGGCCTACTGCAGCTTGGGTAACAGTAACATAAACACTAGACATTGGCTTAATTGATTATTTTTATCATGTCAAAAGAATAAAAGGATTACACCAAATGGGTTCGAGAGGGAAGTAAGGTCCCACTTAACACAGATTATAAATGACAATGATTTAGAAATTGAAGCAGATGAATAGGTGACCGGAGGGTTCCAGGCACATGGAATAAAATGATGGGGAGAATTTCCCCTAGAGCACCTGAGGAGAGAGTCCAGTGTCCATGGCTGCAATACTGCAATCTGTAATGGGAGTGATGGAGAGTTGAACAGATTGCACAAGGGTCAAGGGGGGATATACGTAAGGTACCTAACAACTTGACTTCACAAAGAAATGAAGCACGTTATTTACCACTGAGAAACACTCTTGGCTGGGGGTCCACATTAATACACAATTTTAACACAATACAGGACTCACTCGAGGAGTGGGAAGGAAAATAACTTAAAAAAAGTAAGATGGAACTGACAGCTAATAATCTTGGAATTAGCCCATTACCTTCTGTAGAAAATGTAGTCGTCTAACTCAAGGGCCGGCAGGGGAGGGACAAGTTAATGCACATCAAAGGTCACATTAGTTAGCAAACTACCACCTTCTCAAAAGGGTAGCTCAGAGAAATGCGTGAAAAGTTCTACGGATGTTCGTTGTTGTTGTATAAGATTAAGCCACCCTTGTGCTAGACAGGCTCTTGCTCCGGAGCAGCCCGTGACGGGAGGATGTCCGTCTAGTGCTCTGGCCTTTTATAACTTGGGAGATGGTGCGCAAGCATCCTGGCAGAGGGGATTGATTACCTGTCCTCTGGCGGGTCCCTGCCACGAGGTCTCCCTAAGTTAACCATGGTGGCTTGGGCTTTAAATATGGCAGCTGATCGTCCTCAACGAGTGTCGGCATGCCCTTAGGCAAACTTTCTCCTCAGCCAGTGAATCCAAAAACAAGGTACCAGCAGCCAAACGAACAAAAAGAGATTGAAGGATTAAGCCATTGAAGGAAGTCGTGAGAGAGAGGGGTGAATTCGCCTGTATCTTTATAATGAATGAGAAAATAAGAGTATTTACTTTCTTCTGGGCTTCCACCAAACATATGTTAATTGGAAGAAGAGATGGCATATATGAGGGAACCTCATTATACTATATATATATATATATATATATATATATATATATATATATATATATATATATTATATATATATATTGTGAGGTACCGTTAAGATGTTAAACAATCGTTTGCTCATGGTAGGTTGTTGCCTCCTTACTTGTTCTTGTTTTTCTGTGGGGCAAGTTAACGTCTGCCATCTTTCCTTTGAGTTCGACAGTCAGGTTTAGTATGGCAGCGAGTCAGGTCCTCAGCAGCATAGCAGCATGGAGTCGTTTGCAGAGGGTATACCTTACCTGTTGCTTTGGTAGGCAGGAGGATGGTTAGATTGATCAAACCATAAGGTCATCTGTGGGACAGATTTGTTCCAGTTTGGCAGAAGACTATTCTGCCGTAATCGCCTATGTGATGGATGTGTTGTTCCAGTCAGCAGTTGGTTGCTGCTTCAGTGTTTTGCGGGGGAGATAGTCTGTCGGTGTCCATTCTCTTTCTTGACAGCTGGGGGTCTGTCTTGTTATTTCTATGAAGATTGTCTGCAGTTTTATGTACTGTGTAATGCTACCTTAGTTTAGGCTATTTTGGTGCTGTGTGAGTGTTTATTTTTGCTGCTAATTTATTATTGCATATCTGGTATGCTGCCTGTTTAGTATTGTTCATACTGCCTGTTTGGTATGATTATTAATTTGCTTATCATTTATGATGTATGTTGACTATTTGTGCTGCCTGTTATTTATTCAATGGTTTATGCTGCGTGTGAATTAGTCTTAGTAAAGCTAAAGTGTTTCTGAATCTGTGGTAAATTGTCTCCAGTTTAAGTAATATCTACTGTTTTAAAGTTCAATATTTTTACTTAACGAGTTTTTGGTTAATTAACACTAATTAGCTATATTTGAATTTTAAATTCATTGGACTGACTCTATTTGATTATGTTAATTTTATGTAAATTGCTTCACTTACTAAACCCAGACTCAGTTGTATAAATGTAAAATTAAGTTTTGTGGTTTTGCTCCGC
>NC_087200.1:32010699-32023199 GCF_015104395.2 Macrobrachium nipponense
CATTATAATAAAAAATATCAAAGCTCATTTTACACATTTTTACTAATAGACAGTCTTTAGGACGATTGAACGTAAGACTCATTTTGGAAATTATGATTTGTATCAAACTAAATCAAGGATAAAATTATTCACTTATTTTAGATACTATTTCCGTTCCATATCATAATCAACACGAATAAACCTAGAGAATCCAAGTTAAAATGCGACATACTTTCTGTTGTATATTGTTCCATATATCCTTCGTACAATATTCATGTTATAGGTAATCTGGCGAACCCTTCGCCTCATAAATGTAATTAATATGAGGTTTCAACTTTTATCAAAATAGTAAAATATATGTGAAATAGGAGTTCCCTGCAGTACAGAATATATATATATATATATATATATATATATATATATATATATATATATATATGTATATATATATATATATATATATATATATATATATGTATATATACATATCAATCTTATATATATATATATATATATATATATATATATATATATATATAAAAACTTGTATACCTTGATGGGTGGTTGTGTATTTATGTTCGTAGCTCGGTTATTCAGCAACGGGACCGACGGCTTTACGTGACTTCCGAACCACGTCGAGAGTGAACTTCTATCACCAGAAATACACATCTCTCACTCCTCAATGGAATGGCCGAGAATCGAACCCGCGACCACCGAGGTAGGACGCTAATACCATAACAACCACGCCGCTGAGACGCGTCAGAGCATATGTAAGACTCGACTAGCTTCAAGAAATGCAAGACGCTAACGACCTCATCCCTAGATACTTTAAGAGAAACCGAACCTCTACTTACGGGAAAGGTACATGTAAAAAAAATGTATATATATACATTTAAATTCCGGTACTTATTTGCATATGTAAGCAATACATTCTGGGGTTTACGTGAGTAGAGTAAATTATATGTATATATTCACGTGGTGTGGTAATTGTCTTAGTAGTTAGCAAGACAGATGTTATTTCAAAAGGGTAATCAGTGCCAAATGCGTAGATGAAAACTACAAGCCTGCCCAGTAAGTATTTTCGTCGCGTTAAGTACCCAAGTAGCTTTGCATATGTTTCTTCCAAGATTGGCAGGGAAGTTAACGTATACGTAACTAAAGGTGTGCTTTAGGGGGGAAAACATAACAACAGCAAAGGCAATATCTATCCTTTAAATACTAAAGCAGAATAGCTTCCATACTAAAAGCTACTAGCCTCGACAGAAGGACCTCACTACACACATTGGGCCACTCACCTCTTTGGATCTAAAGAACTTCCGACCGTAGTAACTCTCAAAACACAAATTTCACTAATCTGCCGTCAACCATTCCCACCGATAACCAAGCCATCCAGAAAAGCCATGATTTATGGTTTTTCTTCTCGGCCATTCTTATTCAATAAATAAAAAATCCTAAACGGAAAGAAACTGTGGATGATGCATACAAGTAAAAGCAAAATGATAAGAGCCGACCAGTAAACACATTTACATTATATATATATATATATATATATATATATATATATATATATATATATATATATATATATATATATATATATATATATATTTATTATATATATATAAATACCTATATGTATATATATACATATTATATATAAATTTATGCACATATGTTTATATAAATCTCTGACTCACATTACCCCCCCACACATACACACACACATATATATAATATATATATATATTTATATATATATATATATATATATATATATATATATATATATATATACACACACACACACACACACACACACATATATATATAAGATATATATATATATATATATATATATATATATATATATAACACACATACACATGAGAATCCATACACACACGAGGATACCGAAAGCAAGCACTAACCTCATGCAATCGAAAGCATCACGCATAAGTAGCCATCTCTCATTAGAAAAAAGAAAGAAAGAAAGAAAGAAAAGCACTATTCGGGATTTGAAAATATTAACGAAATGAGCGCGGGGACGAACACCCTAATCAGCTTTTAAATGCTGAAACCAGAAAGAACGTTTTACGTAGATCCGACGATTCTATTAGCTAATGAGGTTTTCAGCATCGTTTTCTTTTTTTTTCTTTAGTTTCTCCTTTTTGCCCAAGATAAGCGCTTTAATTACAGTAAGGAGGGCCCGGATCGTGGTCGTTGTGTAAAGTGGGAGATTAACTCTTAGTGCGCTATTTGATAAGATTGTTGTGCTTGTTTTTTTGTTTTATTCATTTTCAATTTATGATAGCTTCTCTTTGATCTTGGGTACATTTCAAAATTCCGCTCATGCATATGAAGACTACGTGTTTATTTATTATTATTATTATTTATTAATTATTATATGTATGTATGTGTGTATTTATATATATATAGATATATATTATTAGATATATTATAGATATTATATAATATATAATATAAATAATATATATATATATATTATAATAATATATATATTATATAGAATATATATTATACACACAGGGTGTCCATAAAGTCTTTCAAGTATTTTAGATATCTATTACTCGCAAACCATGTTAGGTAGAGGTATAAGGTTTTCAACAACAATAACAAGTCTTTTCGACATTACTAATAAATATCAACATGCGGCCCCTTTGTTCACCAGAGTATGTCTAATCGAAATTCTACTTCACATCAAGTTATCTCCAACATCTCCATAGTTACCGTTGCTAGAGCTGCTGTTATCCTGGCTTTTAAGGTCTCAACATTAGGTACTGGTGTACTGTACACTTTATCCTTGATATAAACCTAAACAAGAAAAAAAATTAAGAGGGGTACTGTTTGGTGAACGTGGTGGAAGGCGTTGTTCACAGCAACAACAGATGCATCACTCACACTGAGTCTACGTCTTCTCTTATAGTCTTCAACACTTCCAGACTGTGAACCTTTTATAACAATATTCAATGCTTTTAACATCTGGGTGGATCTCATCAATACTCATTTCAGAACTTGCGTTGAACTGCAACAGGCGATTTTGTTTCATGGCACCATATAGTCTGGTGGCAGAGGGGTGTAGGTGTGTTTTGGCGTACATACAATGTTTTATTGGTGATTCTGGTAAATCAAACCATACAGAACCCAAATCCGCGTGATGCCACTCTGTCATCCTTGAGCAATTTTTTTTACTGCCAAAATTCAAAATGGCCGAAGCCGAGATCACCGAAATTCGATTTTCGCCTATACCTTCGCCAAAAATGGACATAGAGATCTGATTTTGGTGTCTAAACTTATGTTTTAAGGGTCTGGGAATCCATTAGAACACACAAATAAACTCTATTTGCCTTCTGTGAATATAGATTTTCACATTTCGACGATAAAAGTGCTCAAAGTGTGATGCCAGTGATGGCTGCATAGGGTTTAGACAAATATGGGTTTAGCAAAATGTTTTATTCACACTTATATCCCACAGTTAAGCTGAAAACATATATATTCACACGCTACAGTTAACGTGATTAACAAGTCATAGGGATGAAAGAAACAAATAGCAGTCAAGAACAGAAACAGTCAAATGAACCAAGCAGAGATCCGTTGTATGCAAGACGGAAATTATATGCTAATTTGCAACATAACCACACAAATCTTGTGACAATCCCAAAATGTCATCATTAGTCTTCATCCGAATCCTCATTTGCCAGGACAGATTGATTTAGTTTGATCGTTGCCGCAGTTCTTCTGCACCGTGACATCCGCAGAAAACTTGAACACGAGAGTCTCGCTGCAGAACACCTGCACTTGGCAGTTGCGCAAGGCGGCACTGAAACGGCAGCCACATCTGATCATTGTGAGTACCCCTCATCCAGGGGGAGCTTGTCACATTCGGAGGTAAGGGTATTGGTACCAAATGTGTTTGATGTCTGGTCTGTTAGTCCCCCCACCCACCCGTTGTGTGTTGAAATGCTGGAGGGTCAACTTCAAATGCTGCACGCCACACTGCGGCTTGAAAATGGGCTCTGTGGACGTGTTCAGTGAACGTCTCAGTTGTTGTGGAAGGCTTCTTAAGCTGTGGTGCTGCCGTGAGTTTTTTGTTTCCCATCTTTTGTGACCAAATGTCGAAACGAACTGCTGTCATGTTGTCTCTCTCCTTTGATCCATAACAGGCAACAAGGAATGATGTCGCTTCTGATATGACGTCCGAGAAATCAGAATCAAGGTGACCGAGGTTCTTCAGCTGGTAGCCCATCATCAGCATTTTACGACCGTGCCTTTGCCTTATGCCCCACAGGTAAGAAAACCAGTATCACACCCTGAGATGACATGTGCAGCCAAGATCTCGGAGACAAAGTCGGTACACTTCTGGACTGTTGCCTTGATATCTACTGATGTTCTGCTATGACAGGTTCCTAACATCACTAGATCACAGGTGAGAGATTCGGACTTGAAGAAATGGAGCAGCAAAACAAACACGTCAGTGTTGTCTGAGATGACTCGGATGCTTGAAGCTCCTGTTAGGGCTATGTGAACCATTTGCTGGACAATCACAACATCTGCTTCCTCGTGAGTGGTACGAAGGTCAAGTCGCAGTGTCACCTTCCCGTTGGACACCTCAATGGGAGTTGGGTCTTGTCCAGTTATGACCAGACGGTTATTGGCTAGCAGTTCTGGATGCTCTTTGATGTAGGTACAGATTAGCTTGATAAGTTGCAGTTGTTGTCCCCCGTGACATTGAGGACGACCTTTTGAGCGGGGAGAGGTGTATGCAGGTCCAATTTGTGTCGACGGCTTGCCTCCTTGCCGGCACGTGCTGTGCGTGTTGCGTTCTTTATACTTTTCTCATAGTATCTGTCGAACACCAAGTATGTATTGCATGACTTCAACCTTTCATTCACGTAGCCAAGCAGGTTCAAGATGAAGTCCTCCACTGTTCCCTTGGTTGGCCACCGAATAACCCATAACACTGCACAACCGTCAATTATGAATGCATCTGGACTGGATGACAATCGATCGGATACCGCTACTTGGAGTTTCTTCTTCAGGATTGACTTTGTCTTCGTGATGCGCATGTCGCCGTTTTCCTCAAACATAGATGGAGGTGTTGCAGCTAGCTCAAACTTCATGACATCTTTGAGATTGACGTCCCTCACATGCTGAAGTCCCAGTACTCTCGAGTATATAAGGTTTTGGGTCATACACATCCTCTTGTCCCCGACTTTTACATGGCTTGCGGCTGGCGTGACATGGTGACAACTTTTTTTGCTGAGAGGTTTATGAAAGCACTCGGCCACCAATGATCCTTCATAATCTTTCATCTGTTGAAGCCCGATCTTTGCAGCAGTATCAGCATTCACAGCAGCTGGAGCAAGCTTCCCGGTAACGATATTGACAAGCTGGTCTGGGTGATCATCTGGATTCAGAGGATCAATGCACGAGACCTGCAAAGTTGTGTGTCTGTTTGTAACGATACTAGTTACGATGTTTCCTATCATAGCTGCAGGTAATGTGGAGTCTAATTTAGTGGAGAGCAGGGACAGCAGGTGCAGCAGGGTTTGGCTTGCATCATCCAGTGAGTTTTTTAGCTGACTCTAGTTTGGTATTTGGACTTGTCATGTTTGAGTGTCTTAGTTTCAGCGACAATGAGCTTTGCCACCTTCGATACTGCTGCATCGTCATCGTCTTCATCATTTGCCTGGAGCTTCAGAATGCTAGACGATTTACTCCTGAACGAGAGAATACTCGCTACACCCACCCGCACTGACATGGGACCAGAATATCATGTCCAAAATGTTGTGATAGTTTCGACATCAGATTGCGGCGCGTCAGGGACTCTCCTCCGTGAGCAATGCATTGTTCATGCAGTTCTATGGAGTTCCAGATGCGTGTACGGTCTTCATTTAGATCATGTATGACTCCGTTGAAAGCTTCATCTTCAACTTGTACAGGCTTATGAGAAGCAAAATGGATGTTGCGAGGACCACGAAAAGTTGACATACAGTCTTTGTGGTACTGAGCATCAGCAGCATGTAAGTCGCTGACAGCACCTTCCATCCTGATGCGTACTTGTTGTGCCCACTCATCATTTCGCGCATCACATGCTTTCAGGATAACATCCTTCAAGGTGTCTTGGTTATGTCCGCGATCAGCAGTTCGGCATTGAACGACACGGCGCCATCGTTCAGGGTTTTTCGAATCTGGTTCTGAAGAACACTGTTCACCACATATTAAACAATGCTCTTTGAATTTGAAGGGTGTGATAGTCGAACGCCGAGATCGTTTCACATCTGGTTCTTCTGATAATTTCCTCTGTTTTTGTAAGAAGCGTTTTATGTGAGTCTTTGATGTGTATGTTGAAGCACAGTTTCTATGCACGAACAATGATCTAGATGTATCTTGTACTGTGGATGTCAATGAAGCATGCAGCCCATCACCCCTACGTTGACTAGCAGCTACAATGGAATTGAGTCTGTCGGGCCCCGCAACTGTTAGAGGTGCTTCACTATCACTACAGTTCATGCAACTTTCCAAAAAGCAAGCGGTGTTGGGCTGTGATGAAGAATCCATCTTGTTTGACAGCCTGAAAATGAGGATACACCATCACCAAAGGAATATATGATAGAAAGCGAGTTTATAGAGTTATGTTATTAGGTTTCTGCAATAGTAGAAGCAATATTAGCATGATTAATATACGCCAGCAGTCAGAGGTACATTGTGTAGGAAATATTTTGAAAGCAACAGAGACCATGCCCAGAAGAACAACTATTCTACTATGCGTTCTATGCCAATGACTCTATTGTGCGTTTAAAACAAATCATCGAGGGGGAGATAGAATTTATTTGTGTGTTCTAATGGATTCCCAGACCCTTAAAACATATGTTTAGACACCAAAATCAGATCTCTATGTCCATTTTTGGCGAAGGTATAGGCGAAAATCGAATTCGGTGATCTCGGCTTCGGCCATTTTGAATTTTGGCAGTAAAAAAAATTGCTCAAGGATGACAGAGTGGCATCACGCGGATTTGGGTTCTGTATGGTTTGTTTTACCAGAATCACCAATAAAACATTGTATGTACGCCAAAACACACCCAGGCAAAAAATCCTCATTCTGCCACCAGACTAATAACACACACACTGGGCTTTCTCCTGCAATGACACCATTTCTGCTATTCTTGACTCATCAGGAGGAGAGAGTGATCCAAAGTGGCACCTGTAGGCAAACAAAAGAAACTTTAGTAATTGCTCAACAGGATGTGAAGGGTGACGGTCACCGTCAACAATAATTTTAAAGTTTTATATATGATATTATATATATATATATATATTATATATATATATATAAAATATATTATATACATACACACACCAATCTGCACTCCTGTATATAAACGACATACATATCTGCATACATAAATACATACCTATAAAGATATATGTATGTAGGTATATATATACATATATAATGTATGTATGTATGGATATATATATATATATATATATATATATATAATATATATATATATATATATATATATATATATATATATATATATATATATATATATATATATATGAGGCAAGAAAGGAAGCCAGCGCTGTGCAAAAGAGTGAAAACAGAATCCGAGAGTCTACCAAAGCAAAGGTGGAATTGTATGAAGGGATTCTGGTACTATCTTTCCTACAAGGAAGTGTTGTGTAAATGACACAAGAGGATGAAATACAAAATGGTTGAAACAGATGAGATGAACTGTATGCGCTGTAAATATAGCTAATGAGGTATTCGTTTCAGTCTGTTGGGTTTATAAAAATGAGTGAACAATGTGAACTGTAAGGGTGATGGCAAGCTAGTATATCGTTATTTTTATTACAACCTGAGCTGCAATCATGGTTGCAAAACAGAATGCCACAAGCATAAGCTTCCCAAAGCGAATTCAGAAGTAGACTAAATAGTACAAGAGAAAGAAAAATAAAAAAAATAAAGCAAATGGCAAATAAATTATGAATCAGTCCTCTTGAAGATTTATTAGAAAAACAGACGAAATCAATCATGACTTATACCGTGTTTAATTTTTCCCTGTGGTACATCAGCAAACAAGGCGGACGTACACAAAAACACACACACCAATAATTTGTGACAAAAAAGGGATGTTTGACCGAATAGGTACTGGATTGTAGTGAATATTGGCACGTAACTGAAAATAATACTATAAAAAGATGCCAATACTGTATCCATTCAGGAAGATCAGGAGATACTGAAGGCATTATGTAAAAGCGGAAATATTACGCAAAATATCCAACTCTTTCTAATGCTGTAAGAGTAAAAACTGAATGGGAGAATAATGGAAAAAAATGGATGAGAGTCCAGTTGTATTTATATGGAGAATGGAAAACTAGATACAGCAAGCGAACTGACTTGAGAATATAAGGAAAGTGATTGATTGTCATCCCAGAATGGAAAAATTAAACTGCCATTATTATTATGCTTGTTACTAAAACGTTGTATCTGCCAAAAATGGGAGTTACACAAAACGAGGGCGCGGAGGAAATACTAACAACAGCCGTTTAATTAAGCGACCTTAATCCTGGAACATAAAAGCTACGTCATGTGTACTTTAAGCAACGGAAAGTTTGGGACCCAAACAAGTAAAAATCTAAAGTAATCCTGTCTCCGATGTTTGTATGGACGGCGCTCAAAAGGACACTTCCTTTACAAGGATTTTTCTACAGGGATCAAAAGAACCAGCCCTCTTCTGTAGCCCCGAGGTCTCTGCTGCAGCAGTTCAATCTAATGTCCTTTTAGCAGGGGTGCGTGTTCGAAAACAACGACGCTGAACTGTTATTTATCTTTCTAAGAATTCTAAACTGATCGATCTTACGGTACGTAATTAAGCTTGAAGAATATAATCGTATGACAAAATATACTATCAGAATCCAGATCTATTTCTTTGCTGTTTGCTGAATTTTCCTCTCTATATTTAACTGCGTAATACAAGTGCTACATAGCAATATATATATATATATATATATATATATATATATATATATATATATATATATATATATATATATATATATATTTTTTTTTTTTTTTTTGTGTTTTTTTTTTTTTTTTTTTTATTATACACATAAAATATCACTGTAGACATGAAAGCTATATCAAATTTCACCAGTCTTGGAAGTGATCCTCTTTGGGTCTTCAGCAAGATTTACAACAATGAAATCTATTTTGTTGGGAGGCAAATTAGTATGCAGCGAATACACACAGATCAAGTAACCATAAATCTATAAAATATAATCGGCTATTACAGAAATGTCAAGGGAAACTAAGAGAAACGTATCCTTGAACACAAGGCTTTTACAATGAGTAGTAATGGAATACCACCTATCAGCTGCCTCTTACAGCTCAAAATAGCTACCTAACCAGTAAAACCTCACAGCATGAAAGACTTCTACTTAGGTTACATTCGGTTTGATTTACTCGATCAATTAAACGTTGAAAGTATAGATGTAGTAATATCAACATGGTTCACAGCGACTGATATCAGGATCTTTATCAATAAGCTCTAAAATATCGAAATATAAAAGGATAGAAAAAGGAAGAATTAAGAAAAAAATATTGTTTAAGAACAGATTCCAGATTAAAGTCGTGGTCTATTTCACCGGTTGTTAGTGAAGTTTCTTTAAAACACGAGAAATACTTGTTTGGATGAATGTCAAATTCACTTGGTCAAGTGATCATTTGACATACTCTCGATAACTGAAGCTAATAATATACTCTGACATTCTCTCGGCAAATGGAGCTAAAAATGTTATAATTTAACTTTTAAGAAAGCCAGACAAAAGGAAGTCATAGAGACATTTAGAAGGATAAACATATTGCTATGAATACGAATAAATAAACAAACTGGAAATAGGTAACAGCATAGACATTACAGGGGATATATCATTCACGACACAAAGTGTGTGTGAGAGAGAGAGAGAGAGAGAGAGAGAGAGAGAGAGAGGTGGGGAATAAATATTAGATATCTAATAATATGGCAGATGATTCAGAGAGAGAGAAAGAGAGAGAGTCAGAGTGAGCTATAACATAAGCAAAACAAATTATTCAGAGAGAGATAAGAGTAGCTAATAAAGTTTTTGGACGGGGAGAGAGAGAGAGAGAGAGAGAGAGAGAGAGAGAGAGAGAGAGAGACTGGGGGTGGGGGGAGGGGGGGGGGGGGGGGGGGGCAAAAATAGTTACGAAATAGGGTAGCTAATAAAGTTTTGAACTCTGAGAGAGAGAGATAGAGAGAGAGAGAGAGAGAGAGAGAGAGAGAGAGAGAGAGAGAGAGAGATTTCCCATCTCTCCCAGCAGCTAAGAAGTCCTAAGTGTTTCCCCAGCCGCTCCATCCCTTCGTTCGGTACTGTATGCTATGCGATATCCAACACAGCGTAATTTGTTAGGTAAACAAGTCGATATTTCAGGTTAAGAGGCTGGACTAACATAATTAAAGGGAACATAAACGTCCCCCGCCCTCTCTCTCTCTCTCTCTCTCTCTCTCTCTCTCTCTCTCTCTCTCTCTCTCTCGTCGTTTTACCCCTTAATATAGTTCCCGGGTAAATTTTTATTCATTGTTTAGTCCTTGCCGATATTGCTTTTGGTGTTCTTTTTATTTTGGCCATTATCTTTAAAGTTAATCATATTTTAACAAAGGTTGCCTCTTTTTGGTCACCGTATGCAATCATTCTTTTTCCACGTGATCAGTTTTAATAATATTTCTATTGGATTTTACTACTTTTATAATCTAGACAAATTTCTCTCTCTCTCTCTCTCTCTCTCTCTCTCTCTCTCTCTCTCTCTCTCTCCGTGTACTTGCCAATTGACCTACTTAATGTTGCTTATAAAATCGTTAAATGTACATACTCGACGTATTTGCAAGTCTACCTCGCTAAATCTATTACTTATTCATCTCCCTACTCATTCTATTTTACACTTTCTTCGTTGGTCTTTTTTTTATTTTACTTCTCATCTTCATTTGCCCGTTTCTCCTCTTCTTCTCCTTTGATGCATATATATATATATTATATATATATATATATATATATATATATATATATATATATATATATATATCTTCATCTCCTGTATATTTCTCTCTCCATTTGTCTTCAAATACCGATTCTAAAAAATAGAAATTTGAGTTCTTCATTTGACAGTTGATAAATTCTGTGGTTTCTCCTGAGTTTCTATATCTCGTCATTTATTCGCTTTGCGTCTCGTCTTTGCGTCTCCTCGTTCACTAAAAGAAAATGAAATAATAATTAAAATTCGACTTCTTTCTACTGTTCGTAACAAACAGCGATTTGAAAACTTCAGTGAAAATTCCGGAAGTTCCGTTCTAAGTCATTTGAAATACACATTAACCTTTTACGACTTCAGCAGCTCACTCCTCATGTCTTTTGCCTTGCATATTTCTTCTTTTCTTTCTAATTCATTTTCGATTTCTTCTTCTTTGTGTCCTACTTATCTAGCTCCTCCTTTGACAGCTCCTTATCACCTGTATCAACTTCTCCTTCCCACATTCTCGACAACGTTTTCTTTCCCTTATCACACTATAATCTCTTAATTTTCGTCTTTTGCAACTATTTTGTCTTCTCATATATGTTCTTCCTCTTTCTCTTCTCTTCCTCTCCTTCGACCGGCATTATGTCTCTTTTCTTTCCTTGCCCCTCTCTCCTTCATTCTACAAGTTTTCTTCTTCATCTTGACCAAATTCTTTTCCATCTCTTTTGTCTATGATTTATTCATGTTTCTCTCCTACTTATTCTCCACCTTTTCATCTTGTAGTTAGTTTTTTCTGCATATTTTTTATTAAGAATTCATTCCTCTGCAGATACAACTCTCTCTCTCTCTCTCTCTCTCTCTCTCTCTCTCTTTCGCTCTTCTTCATCTTCTTCTTCTTCTTCTTCACTGGCACTCGAACCACCTCCTTCGCGTCAGGTGTACTCGGAAAGATCCTCTTAATTCATCGTCTCTTTGATTTGGTCCTGAATGGATCCGGAAAATAAATGTTTTTCGCTCGTCGACCGCCGCGAAGTGCTACCGCTGAATTTCCACCCGATTTAGGGATTTTCCCTTCATTGACGGGAAGAAGGGGAGGGGGAGGGGGAGGGGGGGGGGGGGGGGGGGAGGGGGGGGAGGGGGGGGGGGAGGTTTCACCATATTAATTCTTGAGGAAAGAATTATAACAAATCTCCCCTACCTGACATCGGAATGGGGGATTTGAGGATGGAAACCGTTGGTGGATATTTCCAAATGATAAGGGATTTTCATCGGGTATTTAGGGGACGGAAGAAAACATTCCTTTCTAATACCCGGAGAATTTTAAAATCTCGCCAGACTGTTTTTCGTGGTCGTCACCGTTGCTTTAGGGATTGACGGGGAATTACACGGCACAAAAAGGAAAAAAAAAAACGCAAGGAAAAACTAAGAAACAGAATAAAAAAAAAATAAAACCCTTTGCCTTCTC
>NC_087200.1:32028195-32030695 GCF_015104395.2 Macrobrachium nipponense
CGGTCGAGAGCGAAAACATTTATTTCCGGATCCATTCAGGACCAAATCAAAGAGACGATGAATTAAGAGGATCTTTCCGAGTACACCTGACGCGAAGGAGGTGGTTCGAGTGCCAGTAGAAGAGAAGAAGAAGAAGAAGAAAGAAGAAGAAGAGAGAGAGAGAGAGAGAGAGAGAGAGAGAGAGAGAGAGAGAGAGAGAGAGAGAGAGAGTTGTATCTGCAGAGGGAAAATTCTTAATAAAAAATAGGCAGAAAAAACTTACTACAAGATGAAATGGTGGAGAATAATTAGGAGAGAAACATGAATAAATCATAGACAAAAGAGGTGGAAAAGAATTTGGTCAAGATGAAGAAGAAAACTTGTAGAATGAAGGAGAGAGGTACAAGGAAAGAAAAGAGACATAATGCGGGTCGAAGGAGAGGAAGAGAAGAGAAAGAGGAAGAACATATATGAGAAGACAAAATAGTTGCAAAAGACGACAATTAAGAGATTATAATGTGATAAGGGAAAGAAAACGTTGTCGAGAATGTGGGAAGGGAGAAGTTGATACAGGTGATAAGGAAGCTGTCAAAGGAGGAGCTAGATAAGTAGGACACAACGAAGAAGAAAGCGAAAATGAAATAGAAAGAAAAGAAGAAATATGCAAGGCAAAAGACACGAGGAGTGAGCTGCTGAAGTCGTAAAAGGTTAATGTGTATTTCAAATGACTTAGAACGGAACTTCCGGAATTTTCACTGAAGTTTTCAAATCGCTGTTGTTACGAACAGTTAGAAAGTCGAATTTTAATTATTATTTCATTTTCTTTTAGTGAACGAGGAGACGCAAAGAGGAGACGCAGAGCGAATAAATGACGAGATATAGAAACTCAGGAGAAACCACAAAATTGATCAACTGTCAAATGAAGAACTCAAATTTTCTATAGAATCGGTTATTTGAAGGGAGAGAGAAATAGAGAGAAATAGACAGGAGTTGAAGATATATAATATATAATATATATATTATATATATATATATATATATATATATATATATATATATATATGCATCAAAGGAGAAGAAGAGGAGAAACGGGCAAATGAAGATGAGAAGTAAAAAATAAAAAAAAGACCAACGAAGAAAGTGTAAAATAGAATGAGTAGGAGATGAATAAGTAAATAGATTTAGCGAGGTAGACTTGCAAATACGTATTAGGTACATTTAACGGTTTTATAAGCAACATTAAGTAGGTCAATTGGCAAGTACACGGAGAGAGAGAGAGAGAGAGAGAGAGAGAGAGAGAGAGAGAGAGAGAGATTTGCCTAGATTTTAGTAGTAAAATCCAATAGAAATATTATTAGACTGATCACGCGGAAAAAGAATGATTTTAACCTTTGTTAAAATGAAATTAACATTAAAGATAATGGCCAAAATAAAAAGAAGACAAAACTAATGAATACAAAGTTTACACGGGATTTATATTAAGGGGTAAACGAGAGAGAGAGAGAGAGAGAGAGAGAGAGAGAGAGAGAGAAAGAGAGAGAGGGCGGGGGACGTTTATGTTCCCTTTAATTATGTTAGTCCAGCCTCTTAACCTGAAATATCGACTTGTTTACCTAACAAATTACGCTGTGTTGGGTATCGCATAGCATACAGTACCGAACGAAAGGAGGGAGCGGCTGGGAGGGGAAACACTTAGGACTTCTTAGCTGCTGGGAGAGATGGGAAATCTCTCTCTCTCTCTCTCTCTCTCTCTCTCTCTCTCTCTCTCTCTCTCTCTCTCTCTCTCAGTTCAAAACTTTATTAGCTACCCTATTTCGTAACTATTTTGGCCCCCCCCCCTCCCCCCCTCTTCCTCTCTCTCTCATCTCTCTCTCTCCTCTCTCCTCTCTCTCCGCCGTCCAAAAAAAACTTTTAATTAGCTACTCTTATCTCTCTGTGAATAATTTGTTTTGCTTATGTTTTATAGCTCACTCTGATCTCTCTCTTTCTCTCTCTCTGATCATCTGCCATATTATTATTAGATATCTAATATTATTCCCCACCTCTCTCTCTCTCATCTCTCTCTCTCTCTCTCTCTCTCTCTCTCTCTCACTTTGTGTCGTGAATGATATATCCCCTGTAATGTCTATGCTGTTACCTATTTCCAGTTTGTTTATTTATTCGTATTCATAGCAATATGTTTATCCTTTTAAATGTCTCTATGACTTCCTTTTGTCTGGCTTTCTTAAAAGTTAAATTATAACATTTTTAGCTCCATTTGCCGAGAGAATGTCAGAGTATATTATTAGCTTCAGTTATCGAGAGTATGTCAAATGATCACTTGACCAAGTGAATTTGACATTCATCCAAACAAGTATTTCTCGTGTTTTGAAGAAACTTCACTAACAACCGGTGAAATAGACCACGATTTTAATCTGGAATCTATTCTTAAACAATATTTTTTTCTTAATTCTTCCTTTTTCTATCCTTTTATATTTCGATATTTTAGAGCTTATTGATAAAGATCCTGATATCATTCGCT
>NC_087200.1:32035695-32060695 GCF_015104395.2 Macrobrachium nipponense
ACAAAGGATTTATGGAACAATATAGAACAGAAAGTATGTAGCATTTTAACTTGGATTCTCTAGGTTTATTCGTGTTTATTATGATATGGAAGGGAAATAGTATCTAAAATAAGTGAATAATTTTATCCTTGATTTAGTTTGATACAAATCATAATTTCCAAAATGAGTCTTACGTTCAATCGTCCTCAAAGGACTGTCTATTAGTAAAAATGTGTAAAATTGAGCTTTTGATTGTATTTTTTATTTTATAATGGAAAATTAAGAACGCCATCTCTCTCTCTCTTCTCTCTCTCCTCTCTCTCTCTCTCTCTCTCTCTCTCTCTCGCTCCTCTCTCTCTAATCGTCTCCTTCTCTCTCCTCTCATCCTCCTTCGAAGCGTCCTCTACTCTCTCATCTCTTGCTCTCTCTCTCATACTGCAATACTGTTAATTTTCTCTCCATTCTCATTCTATAATGGTCTCTCTCTTAGTCTTATTTATACAGATTAGCATTTAAGTTTTGATTACTTTCCGTATGCCTCTCTCTCTCTCTCTCTCTCTCTCTCTCTCTCTCTCTCTCTCTCTCTCTCTCTCTCTCTCTCATTTACCGAGTTATGAAAGGATTAGTACGCACCAGATATTGTTTTTAGGAAGAGATCAATTACTCGATGCTCCAGTAGGCAAACAGCGGTTGTTTTGAGTTTTGCCCAGAGGTTATGACTGAAAACAATGCAAATAAAGGAGAGGAAAAGAAAAATACATCACTGCGTTTTCTGCTCCGAGAGGTTGTAGAGTTTTATTATTGCTTTCCAAACAAGGCCCTTTAGTGCTTTAAGTTCTTTCGGGTTGAGTCTTACTGGCAGCAATGAAAATTTTAGCAGTGCTCTGAAAGCTTTCCGTTAATTCCAGACGGAAAATTTCTCGATATAATTAAAAACGTGGAAAAATATTTAAATCAAAGTCAGACCAATTTCTACGTTAGTTGTGGAATTGAAGTGAATTGACGTGAATTGGTTACTGAAGTTTTGTATAAACTAACGTAATATAAATAACTGAATCCATTTGTATGTGTTCTGTGTGGTATATGACTAGGCGTTCCCACCTGGGGCAGCGGCAAGCGTGTCGGATGTCATAATCTGAAATGTACAAAAGCGAAAAAGAGACACTAGAACGACAAGAAACTCTGCACAACACTCGACCCATGAACACTGATCACTGTACTATTCAGGCACAATAAACTCACAATAAAAAGCAATGGGTGAAGACGGCGAACAGACAGCGTCGATACTTGATGGCGCCGAAAGCCGTAGCATACATTGACAAATTGTCCGTACATTAAGGGATCGGTTGCCTGATATGCCTTCTCCACTTCTTCTATCAAAGGCATCATCCTCCACCAGACCTCTTCTCTCCGTACCATATTCCTTACATCATCAGGCATGGATTATTGTTTGGCAAAGGGGTTTTTACCACCGCATCCCTTTGCTGTCATCAACCACAGTTATTGGTAGTGGGCTTCGCCTTTGGCTAAAAAAATCCACCTGCAAGGCAGCAGTTTCCACAGTTATTGGCAGTGGGCTTCGTCTTTGACTAAAAAAATCCACCTGCAAGGCAGCAGTTTCCACAGTTATTGGCAGTGGGCTTCGTCTTTGACTAAAAAAATCCACCTGCAAGGCAGCAGTTTCCACAGTTATTGGCGGTGGGCCTAGCCTTTTACTCAAAAGTAAGACTGCAAGGCAGCAGCTGCCCTTTTAGTCGCCTTCTACGACACACAGGAACTACGGTGGCAGTATTCTTACACCCCTACCACAGGACCTACACCGACAAAATCCTCTCGAATAAAAGGCTTCACGGTTACTCCAGTTTACTGTGTATGTTCGGTGTGGTATCCTTTATGGGTTGGAGATAAAGGAAACACCGAAATATGAAAAGTAGGATTTTAATGTGTAAGTGAAGTATACAAACTGACAGGACAGAGGTGTATATAACGAATGCCAGGAGGCAGAAGCACTCTGAAGCACTCCCGTACTGGCGAAACATTACTGCCAGACGAGCGAGGTTTGGTCATTACATATCTTACATAATACATTTAAGAATGACATACATTTAGCACATTAGTAGATACATGGACGTTAGATATAAGAGAACGTAAAACATACATATAAAGGTTCATAAATCATACTGAATATGTCTTCCATGCACACTCACTCAAATATGTATAGCAATATGTTCCAGAAGTTTTGGTTCACCTAACAATAAATTATTCGTTAAGAAATTCACAATTCCGTGAAAACAAATTGTTTAAAAAATATCCACAATTATATATAAAAATATATTTCCATGTAAAAATTTAAAACAAAGACTTTCGAACACTTGAACGGTGTTCCTCATCAGTGTGACGTTTAAAGAAAATGTAATGAGAGGGTAGTTTCTCCTCGAATAGTATCTAAAAAGGTGGGCGGCGAGAAAAAATAATAACAGGCCATCGTCGAAGTGCTGGTTCGTGTTTTACGTAACTCCCAATCTCAACAGGCTGTTGCGCCAACCTCCTCGATCTCCGCCGAACCTGCGAAGTTGCCTCCTGCTTGCACTGCATAGGTGCCATAGCCGGAAACATCCGCTGGGACGTCGGCTATCTGGAGGAGAGAGGGAAGAGGAAGCAGAGCATCAGGGTCACATAGGTCAACGTCGGTTTTAAAAATAAATTCTTTTAAGTATTGCCCGCCTGGCAAGAATGAAACTGTTTATAAGATGCTCTTCAGGAGGGAAACTACCCTCTTCATTACATTTTAACGTCACACTGATGAGGAACACCGTTTCAAGTGTTCGAAAGTCTTTGTTTTAAATTTTTACATAGAAATATATATATAATTGTGGATATTTTTTTAAACAACTAAATATTCTTTTCATAATATATAGTACAAGGAAATGTACATTATTACTTATTCGATTTTGGTTATTAATCACGGTTAACAATATAGAAAAGAATGGTGACTGAAAATACATAACAGTGGCGCGAATCTAGAATCCTTTTGACTATATACCACGTTCCAAACTTTCGTGATTCAGTTATACATATACAATCAGATTACATGACTATATATATATATTAGTATTAGGATAATATTAGAGTAGTATTAGATACATATTAATAGCATATGCATTTACCATCAATACCATACATACATACACACACACACACAACACACACACACACACACACACACATATATATATATATTATATATAATATATATATTAATATATATATTTATATATATCTATATAGTACCAGCCAGTGATTTTTATTCAGACCACACTTGATCTCAAACCGATGCCCAATCGTGAATTAATGGCAAAGCGCTTCTCTGAAGAAGGAATATACAGAGGAAACATTTTTCTTTCTGTCTTGACAGGTTTTCAGTTTACTTATGTTTTTTTTTTAATCTATCTTGCGCCTGTTGTATGGTTTCTGGTCGAGGGTGGGCCACATCTTATAGCTCCAATACCCGGTGGTTTTCCTGTAAACAAAAAAGTGTTTCTCAAATTTAGAAGCTGCAGACACACCCACACAAATTTATATTATTTATATACATTTATGCATATATATATATATCTTTATATATATTATATATAATATCTATATAATGTATAACCTATATATGATATTATATATATATATAGAATAATATATATATATATTATTAGAATTAATAATGTATAACACAGAACACACAACCACATAATTAATATTTATTTATATCATTTATGCATATATATTAATATCTTATTCTTATATAAGAGATTATATATATATATATTTAATATAATATATATTATATTATAATATAGTATATCTATATGTATGTATGTTTACGGCAACGTATCTATATCTTATATATATATATGTAGTGTGTGTGTGTATTTATATGTGGATAATATATATATATATATATATATATATATATATATCTATATATATATATATATATATATATATATATATATATATATGTATACCCTTCTTATTCCCTAAACTACACAAACTGGGAACTCTTACCTGTTGCCAACGGTGCCCTGTCTGTAAGATGTCACGAGGCTTATTAAGACTGCGTAAATATAAAAAATACTATTTATTTCCCAAAGCAATTGGTTATAACAAAGAACAAAATGATTAACAAGTCATAATGGCATAAACACCCAAATCTACCCATAAAGAAACCAGTAAGATAACATTCTACCCTCCTGACTAAGGTTACACTCTCAAACCCCGAAAGTCATATTGTTTGTCTAGTATTAGTCAGGTTAGAAAATCCCGTTTCTAATCAACCATGGAATCGGACCCATCTGTAATAAAGATAATAGGTATAAAAACTATTCCCCCACATCACTCTTTTCAAAGTATTTACGTAAAGTGAGTATTTTCACACTTCTCTCTCTTTTCCAAAAGGTAACAGTTTTTCTAAGTTTTTATGGAATGTGTCCTACCTTTTCGATGGGCGTTTTCTCCCGACACTCGGAGCAACCACTTGACGTTATCTCCTTTGCACAAAGAATGCGTCTTCCACAAGTACCCTGAACCAGTAGGCCTGTAACACGCGTACACACAAATGCACATGCCTCGCAAACGGGGGAACGACCTCTGAGACAAGTTGCTTGTTCAGCAAATACCTTTTTCTCCAATGTGAACTTGCAGCGTACCACCCCTTGTCTCTAGGCGAGTAGAGCTATGTGACTTTATTATCATACAAAACATTTTAAACATATTATTAGCCATTCCCCCTCTTTTCACCTCTTAGAGGAGCTCGGCTACCCCATGCTAGCTCCCGCCTAGAGCTAGATACACAAGCGTCTTACAATATATATAAAACCAGAGGCTGGCTATAAAAAGAAAATAATGCACTCCCGTCGCACACCATATCGGCAACTAATGCCCAATGTATCAATTTACCACATGACTTAGAGCCACCTCCGTTGCCGGAGCACTTGTGCTTCGTCGAATGCATAAAAGTTTAAGGACCCCAAGCACACAAATGGCGATCAGTATAGCGCCTAACATGATCATTACTATTGGTATAGTATAACGGTCATCGAAAAAAAAAGGTTCACCTTCACCACTATCTTCGAGTGGCGGGACAGTAACGGACTCCACTGTAGGCGGGATTCGAACCGCCTTATGGCTTCCGTGTAGGTGTCGGTGAAACACCTTTATCGACGAGTTGTAGACACGCCGACTAAGTACCAAGAAGAAGTCTGTAAGAATCCTGCAGGAACTGTCAAACAGCTGAGATCCCCGTAATCGAGCGAATTGTTGTAGACGCAGGTCGAGTACGTAACCCAACTCGAAACAACTCAGCACGCGCCATTATTCAGCGTCTGCGACCCTCGTGAGTGTATCCAACACCCTCCCGTCGCGAAACTGTAGATTCGACGTTTTCTACTGAAGTAAACGTGGTCACCACCCCGTTATTCTATGCAAGTGCTACTCGCACCCGCCTCATCGAAGACTGTAGACTCCTGATTTATCCCAGAAATTATATCGATGACATCTCATCCTTTGCCAAGGCAGTCCACAAAAATGCCATTCGTGTGTAGACTTGACTCAACCTCTGGTACTGTAGAACGAAGTCGTCTCCCTTGTCATCCTCACGTAGAGTTGGGAATTCTCCAAAGTCATTGTGTGTCCGTATTTAAAAGGTCTACATGGTCATAAAATAACTAAAGTCTTGTTTTACCCCACAAATTCGTCACTAATTAATATATTCAATCTACTAATCAAATATTTAAAAAAGAAAAAAAAATCCTCGCTAAACCAAATATAATCTTTACCTACTGAATTCTTACAAATAACCCCATATCTGACAAACACACTATCAAAAGAGAACTCATAAAGTCTAACAGTAAAAACCCCTTTATGGTTTATATAACTAGCCTCCATAAAATATAATGCCGAACACCCCTTCTATCCAACTCACATACCCTGACAAATTATATCTTCTATCTAAAAAAAAAAAAAAGGCTATTTAGAGCTTAACCCTCATTGCAACAGCTCTCGTAAGGAAAGAAAAAAAAAAGAAAAATAAATAAATAAAAAAAAGTTAATACAACAATAGTAAGTGAACTTTTCCCTCCCCATTACACAGCGCACATAAGAGAAAAGAAAAAGAAAACTATCAGTTGTTTAATCTTCTCGGACGACGTTAAGAAAAGAAAAAAAAACATATATATAATTCAACATCTTTTCCCAAAACGGAATGTGTACCGTTACAGAATCTGCTAGCCGACAAGAAAAAAAAATCCCCTTATATGACACGTTCTCGTGAAATGTCATAATCAGCATCTCCGAAAACCGTGCAAATCCCCGAGTCATCAATTCCAAAGGGAAGATTCGCAACCGGATTCCTTACAGCAACCCTAGCAAAAAAAGAAACCCACCTATGAACACGTCAGGTGCTTCGCATTGCAGCATATTCAGACTCGTGACTCTCAAAAAAAAAATGTTTAGTACTGAACTTCGTAAGCACACTCCGCAGAACCATCTCATTATACATAAACCATCATCTAAATAATAACACCACTCAGGTGATATAAATAATTCCTCTATTTAATTACTGACCCCACGCTAAAAAGACCATCCCGTTTCTCAGCTAAAGCAAAAACAAAAATTTGAAAAATATTAACCCCGAAATCTTACGCCACAACGCCGCAGATTTACATATAATAAGACTTCATTAGAAGGATATAAAGGAGAAGGAAAAAAAACAGAAAAATGAATGCAATTGCGCGATCATATATTAATTGCCACAACCAATTCTTTTCAATTTCGAGATATGTGTTAGCTTCGACTGACCTGTTCGTTCATTTAAAACTACAAACCTATTTCCAATTTTCTCTTCAATGACTTTAAAAGGATCTTCAAACTTCGGGCGGGCCTAGTTTGTAATTTAACTCTTTTCTCACGTTAAGTTTTAAAAATACCTTATCACCGACATTGATCTGGGATCAGATGATTTACTAATACTCTTCTGAACCATATCTCTACTTTGTGGAATCGAGATTACGGCTGAGGCATGCAGTCTCTCTCCTCGACTGTGGATATCAGCGCTTCAACCGTATCCTCCCCCTGGAGAGGCGTAGTTAACAAATCAAATGTGCTCGCGCTGGATTAACCAAACAAAGCTTCAAAAGTGGGGACATTTTAATTGAATCGGTTAACATTGGGCGTTAATGCTACTGTCTAACAACGTTAATATATCTGCTCCAATTTATATCTATTACCACCCTTACCGTTTTTGCTGAGCCGCTTTTCCGAGCAACTTTCCTTCCGTTTGCTCGTTCGCACAACCCATTAAGCCTCGGGTTCTGTATGGAAATAATTGTTACTTTCGAGCTAGAATGAAACAAAACACATCCAAGGTTTTAGATTTCACCTCCCCCCATATGTCAGTTTAATAGAAACTTCGGGTGAACCATATCTGCCCCAAACGCATCCATTGAAAAATGCTATGGCTATTCTTTGGCCTTTGGCCTTTATTTTTGCATTAAGTGGGAAAATTTCTTTACTATCCATTATAAGTTCATCTTATTATCACTAGCCAGTACTTCTTCGCATATCCTAGAACTCACAAAAATTCCCTAAAGAACATTCCATATGTATTCTCTAGAAAGGCCTCACCGTATAGGATACGATCCATAATTTGCATGACGTTGTACCTAGCAGGATTACAATGCGTTGCACAACCGGGGGGGGGACACCAATTCCTTACGAATTTAAATTTTCCACATACTTTACTATATTTGTTTTTTCCAAATGTATTTTAGCCCGAACGTCAGCATATGGTTTTTTCTATTCCCAAGTGAGGACTACCGAACCTGCAATGAACTATATCTACAACCAAAACCCTGGATAATTAGGACTTTTCGGAATTACGATCTTGTGTCGTATCTCCTTTACTTTCACTGCGGTTCTCCAACTTGATATTTAATTTTCCTAACCAACAGATTTTTTCCTTCTAACTCCAAACCCCTGAAAAAGGCAAGCTAAACAACGTTTCTTGACTAATTTTTAACCCCTCTCAGAATGCTTTCGCCCATACGGCTAAAAACCTCGTCTTCATCTTTGCCTATTAGCTTCTATTGAGAGGTATGATCCATTGTTTATGGCTTCGTTAGATGACCTGCGCGACTTGGAAACCATTCCGCGTCATGAAAACTCCTGCCTGAGAGCAATCAGCAACAACATTAAATTTGCCCCTCCCCTATTATATTTTGAGCTTTGGGGCCATCAAAATCTCTGATAGTTAGTAAACCATCGAGCTCTGTTTTGGCGGGAGACAAATCGGGCATTATAAAAAGAATCCAAAAGTAATTTGGTTGGTGGCCTGTAAGGAACTCTACTTTATTCGGCCCATCAGTAACATTTTTTAAAGAAAAATGACTAAGCCGACGACCCTATTGCTAAAAGGCTTCCTTAGCCTATGGTGGCCATGGACCTCCTTCCGTTTGCATGCCTTTTGTCCTGAACTTACTGCTAATAAAAGCGATAGGATGAAATAAATTTTTCCCATCAAACTGTTTGCATAAGGCATGCAACAAACCCCCTAATGCCGTCCTGGCCTTTGCTATTCAGTCAACTAATTGTAAAACTTCAAGGTTCCTTAAATTGCTTGAAACTTCACAAAACCGGTGGGGGATTCATTAGCGCATCTTTAAGCGTTTTTGAAAACTCTCCGACCTGGGTTGGGTTCCTTCCATTGAAATTGAACGTCTTATCGCACACCCCAACAATCAGTTAGGGCGGGGAGATGCTATGTTAGAAAACCCTTCCCTTTTACGAACCTAATCCTGAAAACAAACCGGCGATACCCAGGAATGACTTAACTCTCTTTTCTTTGATCTGGCCGGGGTGCGAAAATTCAGCCTATTACTTTGACTATTATCGTCATTTACTCTAACCCCATCCTTAAGATTATGAACTGGGACCTAAAAATATATATATGATGATCTGGATTTTTTTCAAGAACGAGCACTTGGCTAGCTTGATTTTCAACCCCGCTAATCTTAAGCCTCCTAAGTACTTCTGTAAGCCTGGGTGAAGACACTTCTAGGTTCGTTGCCGCGATCGTGTCCGTTGCGATCATGGATGTCATCCTATAACCACAAAAACAGCTTTTGCCCAATAACCCGTGGCAAAACTGAGTTTTTCACCAACCTGCCTGGTAAAAGTCAGCGGAGACTGCCCCGACAAAACCGAAAGGCCATTCGCGGTAAATTCATATGTGGTTCCCGTTGGGCCCTGAAAACGAAAAGGCTGGTATATTCCTTGCTACTACTCGGTGAGAGGGACCTGTAAGAAACCTTGCGGCCAAATCAATTCAATTTGGGCTATAAATTAATTTGTCCCTACGCGGGAGTTTGATGTCCCCCCCAATTTCCGACCAAAAAGATATGGTATGCACGCAACTGGGTAGAGGTGGCAGCTTTTGAACCTGGATTTTCGGTTTACTCATGTTTAAACGTCTAAAATCGACGCATACACGCGACCGAACCGCTCTTTCCTTAGATACCGCCCTAACAAGGGAAGTTTGATCTAAGGAGACACACTGGGTCTAATGGATTCCTTCCTTCCTTCCCATCTAATTAACCTCTTTCTCTACCTGTCCTATTCTCTGATTTTGAAAGGTATGTTGATATGGCAGGAATAATAAATAGGAGGGTTTTTGAGTATTGCTTCTCCAAATTTACCATTAATCTTCTAACACATTCGTCAACCCCAAATTTATCACCTTAGCAAGGCTACTGTATCCCCAAATTCTGCCAAGAGCCCGCTGTTATCGCTTCAACGTGTTTCGCATAGAAATCAGCAATTAGCCAAATGGTTCACCTTCAATGCTTTGTTTCCTTGCATTGTAAGTTTCGCCTCTGAAAACTCAGGTTTCTCCTCTACGATAGCCACAGAACCACTATCACAATTCCATTCTTGGAAATCTACTATATATGTGTTTTTCTGGTATCTCCTAGCTGTATCATTACAGTTTAATAGCTCCACCCACGTAACCCCATTCTTGGATACACTGTTCACCGATGCCGTGCTAACAACTCCTCTGAGCTTTTCGCTGTTTTCAATAACACTCACATCTGTGGGTTTTCTCATTTCCTTCAATTTAACTTTTACCATAATCTTTGAACCTGGTACTAACATAATATCTTCAAATAAAACACCTCTATATTTGTGGTTAGTATCTCCCCTTGCCACCGCCCCATACAAATTACCACCCTCAGTATTATCCCCAGCATTGTTAGTATCAGAAATAACATCCATATTAGTATCATCACCAGCATTGTTAGTATCATTGTTACCACTATGGACTCTGATAGAACCCCCGTAATCATCTCCCAGATCACCAACGTGTGTTTTAACATTACCTTTCCCCATAACACTTGTATCACCGCCATTAATACCACCAAGCACCTCTCCTCTTTCAATAACCTCCATGTCCTCCATTCTATTCACGTCCTCATATGGTATGAGATAACCCATTTTCCCGATTGTTATCCCATTAGCACCCGCATGGATTGAAATCTGTGTCTTCTACAAGCAGGATGACCCAACAAGATTTTATTACCTAAGGCAATTCCTTTTATTACCAAAAAAAGTTCTGTTAACCCTCTGTCACCGAGAGCAATCTGTATTTGAACACAACCCAGGGTGTTTAATCTATGGGCTTGCACATCACACACCGTCTCCGTTGAGGGCTGCAAAGGGTAATTGGAGAACATGGACTGATACAAATTATAGTCCATTAGATTTATTGAGGCCCCGGTGTCTATAAAAATCGGGATATCCACATCCCCTACTGTTCCATAGACTATAGGCTTGGGCTCTGGGGCGTCCCCCACGAGACCACAATGGCATGTACCAATCACCTGTGCCCTTTTTGTTGATCGGGCTTCCAAAAATTTCGCCGATCCCTTTGCCCTCTGGTTTGACCTGCCTGGGAAGTTCTCACATTATAATTACCAGAACCTTGAGGTGCAGGCCTCGCATCTCTCTGTATCTGAGACGGACAAGACTGCCAATAATGCTCAGTACTTTTACATATTCCACAATATTTAACCCTATTCAATTTCTTTGGATGTCCTGGTTTATTGCAGTTGAAACAACGCAACTGCTGTTGCTTTTGATCGATCGATCTTTTGTTATACTCAACTTTAACACAGACGATTAGGAGAAAGTTCTGTGTCTCTCTGTACTCTATCCTTCGGGCCTGTCCCGTTAAAAATTGTGCTATCTACGGTGGGACATTTAGACCTGTGTTTATCTATTTGGGTATAAAGTAATTCTTCGTCTGAGGTAGGCTCAACCTTTTCATCAAAGCTATCCACTATTGCATCGGGTACCTCGTGTAGGGGCAGGGAGATCAGTTTATGAACATTATTTAGAGGGAGATTATCCCCTGTAACCCATTTAGATGTTTTCAATTTTCCTACCCAATCTGCCACTGCGTCAAACAGCTTTGAACTATGTTCTACAAGGCTATTAGTGCCTTTCCGTAGTTTATAAAGACCTCGAAGGTCTCTCACCATATCTCCGTGTTCCTTTGAGCCATATGCTGTTTTCAAAAATGCTTGCAAGTCTGTCCAGGTACGACATTTTGTAAATTGGAAACTCCTTGACCTATGACTGAGGTCTCCCTTATTGAAATCTAGCAAAGCTTTCGCCTCTCTGAATGCCTTTACATCGTCTACTATATGCTTTCCCGCTAAATAGTTATTAACTCCTTCTATGAAGATATTTACAGGCTGTGACAATGCGCTATCCACAATCCCTTTGAACGGGCTGACCCCGCAGAAATGTTCGTCACGTGATGTAGCAGCGTCGTCGGTTTAGTATCCGCCATTTTATCTTGTTTCCCGAGGCTGTTTTTTCCGATACACTTCCCCGATCTCAATAGCATCAATGTATTTATATACACTAAACCCAATCAAGAAAAATCAACAGAAATTTTCCCCCAATAATGGATAACAAAAGGTAAGCGTGCCCCGTCCCCAATCACAAAATCAACCCCATGAAAAGGACAATAAAAAAAATAATAATAATAAGGAAGGGATAGGAAAAGAAAAAGAACGCAAATTTTTTCCGAGCTAACTCACCCCCCCCCCCCTCTCTCTCTCTCTCCTCTCTCTCTCTCTCTCTCTGGCGCGACTCGCCGCAAAAATCGCACTCAGGCAAGTTCGCCACACACAAATACAAGGAACATGAACAAGAACAAAAGGGTAAAGAAAATCCACAAAATAAAAAGAGAAAAAAAAATAAGAAAGAAAAAAAAACTCGAAAATACACTTACGTCTTCATATGACCGTAAACCGAATTCACATACACCGCAAACATGCGCGAACTGCGAAACACTTTAATATGTCGAAAATTAAACTTTTTCTCCCGTTTTTTTTTTTAAACACCTTTATTCCGTAATCTCAAGAAATCAACTGACTTGGCTTGGGAGAGGAAGACTGTCTGAGGAACAGCTTCTCTCTGTCGAATCAGCAGTAATGACCCTGAGTTGCCTGTGACATGATTAATAACCCCTTTTCCTATAAAAAAAAAAAAAAAAACGAAACCCCCTATTTCTAACTGGTCACCAGTCCCTTTGGAGCGTACCTACAGCTTGAAAAATATATAGAAAGCCTTTACCTCTGCCACCACTGTATACCCTCCTTATTCCCTAAACTACACAAACTGGGAACTCTTACCTGTTGCCAACGGTGCCCTGTCTGTAAGATGTCACGAGGCTTATTAAGACTGCGTAAATATAAAAAATACTATTTATTTCCCAAAGCAATTGGTTATAACAAAGAACAAAATGATTAACAAGTCATAATGGCATAAACACCCAAATCTACCCATAAAGAAACCAATAATATAACATTCTACCCTCCTGACTAAGGTTACACTCTCAAACCCCAAAAAGTCATATTGTTTGTCTAGTATTAGTCAGGTTAGAGAATCCCGTTTCTAATCAACCATGGAATCGGACCCATCTGTAATAAAGATAATAGGTATAAAAAACATATCCCCCACATCACTCTTTTCAAAGTATTTACGTAAAGAGAGTATTTTCACACTTCTCTCTCTTTTCCAAAAGGTAACAGTTTTTCTAAGTTTTTATAGAATGTGTCCTACCTTTTCGATGGGCGTTTTCTTCCGACACTCGGAGCAACCACTTGGCGTTATCTCCTTTGCACAAAGAATGCGTCTTCCACAAGTACCCTGAACCAGTAGGCTGTAACACGCGTACAAACGAATGCACATGCCTCACAAACGGGGGAACGACCTCTGAGACAAGTTGCTTGTTCAGCAAATACCTTTTTCTCCAATGTGAACTTGCAGCGTACCACCCCTTGTCTCTAGGCGAGTAGAGCTATGTGACTTTATTATCATACAAAACATTTTAAACATATTATTAGCCATTCCCCCTCTTTTCACCTCTTAGATATATATATATATATATATATATATATATATATATATATATATATATATATATATATATATATATATACAGAGAGAGAGAGATTTTGTTTGTTTCAGCTTTTTCGACAAGGGGGTATTATTTCATGTGGAATGTTAATGGCTTTGTAGCTTTTTCATAAAAATGAATGCATTAGTAATGAATAAGGAAAATCTTCGTGTTCCGCTGCTTTCTGACTCAGTAGAAGAGTCAATGTCCATCACCCTAACCTAGTCAAGCACCGAAATGGCAATAGAACAGCCATTAAAGGGGTTGATGAGGCAAAGCAAAACAAAAAGTACATTCTCCTTTAGGAAAGACTAAAAAAAAAAACTTTTGCGATGTTGTAGGCGGGTTGTAATTGTTTGTAAACGTTTTTACTAAGCTTTTCCTAACGCCTCAGTGGCGTGATCGGTATGGCCTTGGCCTGCCACCTCGGTGGCGTGAGTTCGATTCTTGGGCATTCCACTTAGGGTTTAGAGTTTGTATTTCTGGTGATAGAAGTTCACTCTCGACGTGGTTCGGAAGTCACGTAAAACCGTCGGTCCCGTTGCTGAATAACCACTGGTTCCAAGCAGCGTAAAAACACCCTACAAACAAACTAGGCTTTTCCCCCTTTTTTTTTTTTTTAAATTGAGTGGTTTATTTAATATTTAAAGGTTTTTAAAGGGTTGTTTATAATTTCTCATAAATAAATTTTTTTTCCTATATTCTAAACAAAAATAATCCATTATATGGTGAATGTAATTTGTGCATGAAGTTGGTTCATGTAAGTTTCTAGTACTTGTTTTTAAAAAAAAATATTCCATTATGTAACGAATGTAATATATGCATAAAGCCCTTTCATGTATTTTTGTAAGTGGTTCAAATCTTTTAATAAATAATGCTTTCTTTTTGTTTGTATTTTTATTTTCTCTTTCTTGTCTAAAAAAATACTCAGTGCATTTAGTCCTTTCAATCATGTTTCTTATTGATCAATTATTATCCTATCAGCGAATTGTCCTGTCCGTGAATTGCCTGTCGGCCAAATGCCTAAAGGCCAATTGTCTGTTGACGAAATGTGCGCACACGTTCATTTTCACCCAAGTTTCGTGAAGATGATTGAAAATTTCTCACTCCCTGAAGTACCTACATTACACCGACATTAAATGAATGTTTACTTGCAAAAATACAGCAGCTTGCATTCGTACAATAGTTGAAATTCCTAAGTTTATTTCATGTGTTTATACTTCTTACTCGTAAAACCTGTTTAAATGAACAGCAGAGACACATGATTATGCCATTAAAAAGGTAATGGGAAATTACTCCCTATGCGAGTTCATCTTTAATTCCCGTTGTGCATTAGTGCGTAGACTCTTTAAAAGTGTGAACAAGGCTCTGTACTTAGCATGTAATGCAAACACTATTTAGTATCATTCCAGAAATTATTGATATTAATGAGCACGTTCAAACATTTTACGCTTCTCGTCCGTGATTCCGTACGATGTGTATTATACTATCAAAGAACGTTCAGGGTATCAAAGTATAATATACTATATAATATATATATATATATATATATATATATATATATATATATATATACATGTGTGTGTGTGTGTGTGTGTGTGTGTGTGTGGTGTGTGTGTGTGTGTGTGTGTGACCCTAGATGGTGTTAACCATTCCATCCTCAGCAAGCCTTTTATGGATGAAATTAGTAGGTAGTTCACCAAGATGTCTGCGACCCTCACCAATGTTAAATAACAACCGTGTTCACAATTCTTTGCTGAGATCAACGGAGAAACGATGACTTTTATAACTAGGTTCCTGTAGAATTCTAGGCCGCTAAGTGATCGAACCCTGGACTTCATGCTGGTAAACCAATTTCCCTAACCATTGGGACAACTACCATATATATATATATATAATATATATATATCTATATATATATATATATATATATATATATATATATATATACATATATACATATATATATATATATATATATATATATATATATATATATATAATTGTAATGGACCGCCCTCGGTCCTGCAGGATCTTAAAAGGAAAAAGAAAATGGAAGTGGAATGACTGACAGCAGTTGGGACGAACAAAGGAAGAAGGAGCGGAGCAAAACCACAAAAATTGCCTTAATATTAGTTTATTTATGAAACTTAATTTTACATTTATACAACTGAGTCTGGGTTTAGTAAGTAAAGCAATTTACATAAAATTAACATAATCAAATAGAGTCAGTCCAATGAATTTAAAATTCAAATATAGCTAATTAGTGTTAACCAAAAACTCGTTAAGTAAAAATATTGAACTTTAAAACAGTAGATATTACTTAACCTGGAGACAATTTACCACAGATTCAGAAACACTTTAGCTTTACCAAAACTAATTCACGCGCAGCATAAACCATTGAATAAATAACAGGCAGCACAAATAGTCAACATACATCATAAATGATAAGCAAATAATATAACCATACCAAACAGGCAGTATGAACAATACTAAACAGGCAGCATACCAGTTATGCAATAATAAATTAGCAGCAAAAATAAACACTCACACAGCACCAAAATAGCCTAAACCAAGGTAGCATTACACAGTACACAGTACATAAAACTGCAGACAATCTCCATAGAAATAACAAGACAGACCCAGCTGTCAAAGAAAGAGAATGGACACCGACAGACTATCTCCGCAAAACACTGAAGCAGCAACCAACTGCTGACTGGAACAACACATCCATCACATAGGCGATTACGGCAGAATAGTCTTCTGCCAAACTGGAACAAATCTGTCCAACAGATGACTGTGGTTTGATCATCTAACCATCCTCCTGCTACCAAAGCCAACAGGTAAGGTGTACCCGCCGCAAACGACTCCATGCTGCTCTGCTGCTGAGGACCTGACTCGCTGCCATACTAAACCTGACTGTCGAACTTAAAGGAAAGATGGCAGACGTTAACTTGCCTCACAGAAAAACAAGAACAAGTAAGGAGGCAATAACCCACCATGGGCAAACGATTGTTTAACATCTTAACGATACCTCACAATATATATATATATATATATATATATATATATATATATATATATATATATATATATATATATATATATTATATGTATGTATGTATGTATAGTATAATGAGGTTCCCTCATATTATGCCATCTCTTCTTCCAATAAACATATGTTCGGAAACCCAGAAGAAAGTAAATACTCTTATTTTCTCATTCATTATAAAGATACAGGTGAATTCACCCCTCTCTCCTTCTCACGACTTCCTTCAAGTGATTAATCTTTCAATCTCTTTTTGTTCATTTGACTGCTGGTACCTTGTTTTTGGATTCACCGGCTGAGGAGAAAGTTTGCCTAAGGGCATGCCGACACTCGCTGAGGACGATCAGCTGCCATATTTAAAGCCCAAGCCACATGGTTAACTTAGGGAGACCTCGTGGCAGGGACGCGCCAGAGGACAGGTAATCCCCTCTGCCAGGATGCTTGCGCACCATCTCCCAAGTTATAAAAGGCCAGAGCACTAGACGGACATCCTCCAGTTACGGGCTGCTCCAGGAGCAAGAGCCTCAATTTCTAAATCATTGTCATTTATAATCTGTGTTAAGGGGACCTTACTTCCCCCTCGAACCCATTAGGTGTAATCCTTTTTTTCTTTTGATATGATAAAAATAATCAATTAAGCTAATGCTTAGTGTTTATGTTACTGTTACCCAAGCTGCAGTAGGCCCTCAGTCGTGATTTTGTATATGGCTGCCTCTCTACAGGAAAACACAGAAGAACCATGTCACTCAGAAGTTTTCTCTGACACCTGCATAATATGCAGAAACCTTTATCGCACTCATTGACATGGGAATGATCTAGAGGATGGCAGTTCCATCGGCAGAAGATAGAGAAGTTGGTACCCCATACAAGTGGTTAGACTATGTCCACAAGCTGTCATCCATTATCCTTGCCAGACATGGCAGTGCTGAAAGAATCATCTGTGTGAATGACCCATATGATGCAGATTACTCAACTAAAGATGATGAGAGGAATCTGTGGGCACAGGGTAGTACATATGTCCCAAATATCTACATGAAATTAGGTGACTCATTTTCCTCTGCCAGAGCATTCATCATGCTACTTTGTAGCATCAGCAACAAGAGGTGGCTGCAAAACTTGATATGCAGATATCTGGCTGACCTTGCACCAAGTGTTCATGCACAGTTTATCTACTGTGTTGGCTTGAACTGTACCAACTTGTCAACCCACCAATCAATGCAGAACTACAGTTTTGACCAGCCTGAGGCTGACACTGTCCTCTTCTCTGGTTATGCAGTTTTGTGAGAGTCTGGTTTCACTGGTCCTGTCGTCATTGAGCCCGCTGATACGGATGCTTATGTTGCAGCAACATTCATTTCACAGCAGTTGCCTAGCATGCTTTGTATCAAGAAAAAGCAGGAAACAATCATCTGCAGTGACCAGGGGACAGATGAGATGGCCAGCTGTATTGTGCAGCTGCACTGTATGACTGGATGCGATGCCAACTCAAGCTTTTATGGCAATGGCAAGTCGTCGGTGTATGACCAGGTGAAGAGCAGCCCTGTCGCATAGCGACAGCTCACGGTGCGGAGATAGACTTGACCTTGATGAGGAAGTGGTAGAGGATCTCTTCGAGTTCACACATGCCATCTACGGCGACCACAAGAGTAAGACCAAGGCTATTATTAGATATGCATCATTTTCTCATCCTCAGTTGCGCACTCCCAGGTACAATCATATCAATATGTAATATATGGATTTTTATCCCATCACTGTGACATTTGTTATTCACAAACATTTAGCTACAATGTCGTTTTATAACCCCGTCCTTTTCTATTTCGGGAATGTCACCAAAGGGGAATTATATTTGATAAACCATTCGGTACCTGGGAGATTCGAATGGCCAACGCATGAAGTTAAAGGAAATGAACAAATACGTTACTGTTAGAAATCAGAAAGGATTGATATTTGTGTCCGACTGTGGGGAATAGCCATTCGGTCGTTAGCTTCACTCGAAGCTTTCTTTTTTTTCCGAAGCTTTCTATTTTTCTTAATAAGTTAAAAGTAAACAACTTAATGCTACTTAGTATAGTAACTATTAGCGTTAATGATAAGTAAAATGAATAATAAAATTAAACTTATGAATTAAATTACTTAAACTAGTAATTGCCTAATAGGTCTTAATTGTTTTGTTTATTAAATATAAGTAAGATTGAAATTAAAATAAATTCCAATATAATTCCAAAATTGTCTGTATTCATATATTTTCGGAGGTAAATATGTGTTTATCGTTCGGTGAAGTAAGTGATTTTTTAGAAACGGCTAACTGGCTAACTGTCACTCGGTATTTCGAATGGTAACCAATATGGAACACAAGTGCGACGTAATTAGTAACTTATATTATGTATTATAATCTATTTCATGTTCATATATAATGTACTAGGTAACCCGTAAGCATCGATAACTTTAGGTGGGGTGTTATCTTTTAAATATTTGCAGGCTATTGATACTAAATCTATCGAGTATAATTAGTTAATCATGTCTGATAAAGAGGAAGAGTTTGTTAACCCTATGAATATTATATCATCCTTGAGGAGGATGCGGGGAATACACAAACGGAAAGTAACTATTTAGTTAAAGAAGCTAACGGAGCTTCATGGTGATAATAGATTGACTTCTTCCTTTTGTAAGACTCAAATAACTGAAATCGAAAAAGAGATCGAGCAGGTTAAACACTTTGATGAAAAAAATAATAATGTTTTGGAGACACATGAAATAATGAACAGTGATGAACAATATTATAATGAGGAGTTAGATAGTCAGGCAGAATATAGCATTCAGGTTAGTATAGAGCTCGACCAATATGAACAATTCATAAGTGAGTTAAGTGGGGCTTCTAGCAACTTATCTGCCGATAAAGTTTTAGAAATGATGTCTAGAATGAATATGTCTGATGGGAAACCCCCTCCTTTAGAATGTGGAAACTTTAGTGGAGAGGAGAAAGATAAATTTGCTTTCAATTCTTTCCTTAATCAATTTAATAATGTCATTGGGTCCAGAAAAAATCTGTCCGATTCTGCCAAACAAATATATTTACATGGGTACCTTAGGGGCTTTGCCTTGAAGGTAGTTAAGCATTTGACTATTTCTGACCGTAACTACCACTTGGCAATTGAAATGTTAAAAGAAGAATTCCTTGACGTAGATTATATTGTTGACGAGACTTTTAAGAACATTTTGAGTGCTGCACCAAGTGCTGAATATGATCAAGAATTCTCGTCGGTGAAAGTTTACCTCAACGAAATCAAATCCTATCTGCATGAATTGAAAGCACATAATATTGATTTATTGGAAGTGGGGTCCTCTGGGCATAAATTTGTGAGTCATATAGTATTTAATAAACTCCCCATACCAGTAAAGAGAGAGTTGGTTCACAAATTAAATACCAATTATCCTAATCTATCTGACATTCTTTCTAATTATAATGAAATTATCAAAACTTTATCTAAAACTGTTTCCAATAGAAAAAAAGACCCTCACTAAAACCTCTAGTAAACCTAGTCCTAGCAGTTCATTTAAACCTAAAGAAAATAAGGTAGGTGTAAGTACGATTCAAAATTTTAAATTTGCAAATAAAGTAACTAAGTTAATTTGTAAATTGTGTGCAGCTGAAGGCCATACTTTGGGAAAATGTGTTAACTTTAATAATTATAATGATAAATTGGCCAGACTGAGGGAACTTTCACTATGCACTAGATGCGCTGGTTCAGGGCACGAAGACAATGAATGTTACGGGAAACAAAGTAAGTTAAGGTTTGAATGTCTGTTGTGTAAAAAGAGGGAACACATAACTCCATTGTGCCCTTCTTTGAATAAAGCCGAACTAACTACTAAAACTAACGTAAGCTTATGTTTTGCTCAAAGAAGTTTTGATGCGTCTCACATTTTACCCACTATGACTTTGTATTTAAGAAATGGCAAAAAGGCTAGGAAAGTCAGATGTTTGTTTGACACTGGCAGTCAGCGGTCATATATTTCCGAATCTGCAGCTAAAGATCTTTGTCAGGATGTAGAGGCGTTGTATGCTTTGGAATGTGATGTAAGCACAATATATAGGGCAAGAAAACTAAGGGCTTCAAGCAAATGTCCACTGGAATAAATATAAACAATAATTTAATATTCATACCTTTATTAGTTGACAAATCGCTCAATATAAACTTTGAAGTGCCTGGCATGAATCAAATAATAAATAAATTTAAAGAAAATAATATTGCCTTATTGGATGAGACTTTTTGTGACCACAGAAACCATGAAGTATGAAGGTTGACATGTTGTTAGGAATAGATATCATTCAGTTTTTGCCTTCGGTAACTTGGACTAAAATGTTGGGTGGAGCTTGTTTAGTCGTAAATAATAGCTCCTGTAGGTAATGTGTTCAACTTTTTGGATGAGGCAGAGAGTAGAGCTGTTATGGACTCCATGGTTAATAAGAAAACACTGAATGTTAAGACAAAAAGCGTGGTAAATTTAGTAATGGATCCTCTAAAATCTTATTTCAATCCATTAGAACATATATTAGAAGACAGTGAGGTAGATAATGGATGGACTCGAACACCTTTTTAGTCTTGAATCCTTGGGAATAAAAAAGTGTGAAAAAGAATTGGTCTCCTTTGTAAAGAAAAAAACAAAATTGGACAGATTTAGAGAGGGGATCTCTTTTGATAATGGATTTTATCATGTAGAATTGCCCTGGTATACTGATAAAATTGACAGCGTCCCATCTAATCATTTTGTTTCACTTAAGGTATTAGACAGAACAGTAGAGTATCTTGGTAAAAAGGGTCTCATTGACAAATACCAGGAAGTTTTTGATAAACAACTCGAGGATGGTATAATCGAGGAAATTAAAGTAAGTCCTTCTGACTATCATAAGTATATATGGATTCCCCATAGACCAGTTATAAAATTAGAAGAGCAAGTTACCACAAAAATCAGGCCAGTATTTAACTGTTCTTTAAAAACTTACAGGGAATTGCCTTCACTTAATGAAGCAGCTTATCCTGGGATAGATTTAATGGGCTCAATACCGAAATTGCTCTTTTACTTTAGAACTAATAAATATGTAATGTTGAGCGACGTCAAACAAGCTTTTTTGATGATTAAATTAAAAAATGAAGTGGATAAAAATAGATTTTGTTTCTTTTGGAAACGGGGAAATAAATTAGTATCTTATCGCTACAAAACAATAGTTTTTGGTTACACTTCTTCACCTTATATATTAAATTTTGTTATGAAACATCACGCAGAAAGTTATCCTGATGATAAGTGTAAAGAAATATTAACTAATAACTTTTATGTAGACAATCTTCTTGTAACTGGTAACAACATTGATGAAATGAAAAATTTGTATAAGCAAGCTAATGATAGGATGGAACAAGTGGGCTTTATTTTAAGGTCTTGGAATTCCAATTGTGTAGAGTTGAGAAAAGAAATGGCGTCTGATAATAGACTTGTTGAACATTCTTGCGAAGAGGATAAAGTATTGGGTTATAGATTCAACGTAAATAATGATTCTTTTAGTCTTGCGCCTTGTAAAATAGACCCAGAAGCAGACACAAAAAGAAAAGTATTGTCACAAACTTCTAAAATATTTGATCCTTTGAATATAGTCCTTCCTGTAACAATAAGAGGCAAAATTTTAATGAGAAAAATATGGAAATTAGATGTTGGTTGGGATCAAAATTTACCTATAGACATTTGTGGGGAAATGAAAATTATTAGTAGAGATTTTGAAATGTTATCTGAACTTAAATTTCCTAGAGAGTCCCTTAATGAACTAGACTCATATGGTCTTCACATTTTTTGTGATAGCTCTGTGGAGGCCTATGGGTTTGTGGCCGATGCGGTTAATCAAAATGATAAAAGTTCTTATTTGTTCTCCAAATCTAAAATTGGCTCCACTGAATAAGAGAAATGAGCATAGTGTCCCCACTTTGGAACTAATGGAGTAATTCTAGCTTTTAAATGTTTACCTTCTTTACTAGAAGCCTACAATAATATAAATTTTCAATTCATTAATATTTGTGTTGATGCTCAAGTGGTTTTAAATTGGCTATTGACCAGAGAAACTAAATAAAATCTAAATTTGTTAGAAATAGAGTACTTGAGGCAGATGGTCTTAAAGTTGAAATATCTAAGCTATTTAAACTACCTGTCTTATATCACTATGTAAATACAGAAGAAAATCCTGCTGACATGATCACCAGAGGTTTATCCTATACTAAATATTTAAGTAAATCAACTTATTGGCTAGAAGGTCCAGAATGGTTGAGTAATGATTTTGACAAGTGGCCTCTTTACCCTTTATTGAGTATATCGCCTTACTATAAGCATCAAATAAGTACAGTATGCACTATGCAAATAAATAAAGTAAACGCTGGTATTCTCAATATAAATAAAATGTCAAATTATGAACAATTGTTAAGAATTACCAGTTACTTGTTCAAATTTTGTAGTAGATTAAAGGGTGGTGATCCTAAAAAGAAAGCCTTAGAGTATTGGGTGAAAATTGCACAGAAAGAATACTTTACAGTAGAATTAGAGTTTTTACAAAGTAGTGCCAATATTACTAATACTCAAAGGGTATAATTAGATCTAGGGGAAGAATATCTAAGTGTTTGTACTTTGACTTTGATGTTCATAACCCAGTATTGCTTCTTAAAGAGCATAGGTTCACCTCATTGTTAATAAAGCATTGCCATTTGAAGGTACAGCATTTGGGAATAGGCAATATTAAACTACCTTAGGGAACAGGGATTTTGGATTCCCAAGGGTAGGTCAGCAGTAAAGACTGAGCTGAGTAGTTGTAATATATGTAGGAAATATAATGCCTTAGCTTACAGATACCCGAAGTTTACAGATATGCCTACACCACAGATGAATTTAGTCAAGCCTTTTCAGCATGTAGGTATTGATTTCACCGGACACCTTTGGGTTAGGGATGAGTTGAGTAATAAGACCACAAAAATGTTCATATTAGTTTTCACTTGTCTTAACGTGCGCGCTGTGCACTTTGAATTGTTACCAGACATGTCCACTAAAAATTTTGTTCTCGCTTTCCAAAGATTTAGTAATATGTACACAATACCACAATACCTGTACAGTGACAACGCTAAGTCTTTTCTCAAGGGTGGAAGTATCCTTGAAAGGTCTTTGGAGTCGCAGGAATTTCAATCTGAATTAAGGAAATGTAATATCAAACACATTAAAATTCCTTTATATTCAGCATGGGTTGGTTCTGCTTGGGAGAGATTGATTAGAGTATTAAGAATTGTCTTTATAAAGTAATAGGAAGATCTAAATTAACTTACTTTGAATTATTAACTACCCTTTCTAATATTCAATTAGCGATAAATTCCAGGCCTTTAACATATAGATCAAGCTCAGAAAATTTAGAGTTTATAACTCCAAATTCCTTTATCAAATTGCATGGTAATTCATCCCTCATTTTGAGAAAAGATGATGATGTTTGGTTGGACGATTCTAGTCAACCTTCTTTAGAGAGAACTGTAGAAATACAGGAAGAAATTATTGAAAATTTTAAGAAATTGTGGTATGAAAATTATCTCTTAAGCCTGAGAGAACATAGCAGAAATTTGTACCAAAGTAAGTGGGAAAATAGAATTAAAGTTGGTGACATTGTCCTAATTAAAGCTATTAATAAGCCCAGACCATTTTGGATGATGGGTAAGGTATTAGAATTAATATTAGGATTTGACAATAATATTAGGTCAGTGAAACTAAAGCAAGCTAATGGGGCTATAGAATATCATTCTATTTGTAATCTTTATCCTATGGAACTGTCAGTGACACATGCTATAAGAGAAAGGCAAACCAGAGACAATTCAATGGAAATTGAGGTAGAAACAGGCAGTATAAATAAACCTGAATCTATTCACGTTAACAAGGCGAAAGGTCTGTAAGACCCAAGAGAAAGGCTACCGAAAGATTTGAAAGAATACTAAGGGAAAATTTAGATAATTTGTAAATACTGCTTTTCAGTATATTATTTACTGTATATACTAATAATCAAGTTTTTATTTTGACTAAAATGCTACACACTCGAAACTTTTTCAGTGTGAGGATATACTTTATTAAATGCTTTTATTCTTTAACTTTTTTAAACAAGGATTAAGGGCATTGCAAATAATTACTTTCTAGGTAATAAATAAATAAAACTAAATACGTAAATAAAAAGTAAAATTAGGAGATAGCCTATAGTAAACTAAGCTAAGTTAAAATTGGTGTAAATATTTAAATAAAATGCTACACTTAAAATAAAGTGAAGACTTAAGTTAAAATGCTACACTTTTAGTAACGTGAGGATGATCTAAAGTAACTTGGCCATACTTTTATTTAGCGTTGTTGGAAATAATTGTTTAACGCAGTAGCCAGTTTAAGGTGGCCTTAATAAATAA
>NC_087200.1:32065695-32080695 GCF_015104395.2 Macrobrachium nipponense
ACCGATCGGTAATAGAAATTCTATAGAGCGGGAATTGACCGCCGTTATTGAATTTGGACGGCGGCCAAGGCCCACAAATCAAGTTGAGCTTATCATTCGGGGCGTTCGAGGCGAAAGGTTGTGTTTGTTGGGCTGTCTGTCTGTCTGGGCGTGGGAGGTGGGTGGGTGGGTAGTGGCACGACGGCCGTGGCTGGTAGTGAGATGGATCCAAAGATCATACGGTGAATATTGAAGCCGGCCGGGTCCTTGATCAGGCTCTGACTAATGTCTTCTGTTCGTCTGGATCACTTGTGAGTGATCACATGCGGGCTGATCAAACGGGACATATTCATCGTCTCGCTTTTGGGGTGACTGGGGTCGTGTACGTACACTCGCCGTCGGACAGGGATTTCATAATCTCTCTCTCTCTCTCTCTCTCTCTCTCTCTCTCTCTCTCTCTCCTTCATGTCAATAGATGCGTTTGAGTGGAATAGAGAGAAGCTGATTTTTTCTCTCTGGAATTATGATGATAATACATAGATGTCCAATATAATAATCCCACAAGACTCTCTCTCTCTCTCTCTCTCTCTCTCTCTCTCTCTCTCTCTCTCTCTCTCTCTCTGTCAACAGATGCGTTTGAGTGGAAGAAAGAGAAACTGATTTTTTCTCTCTTATAATGAGAGAGAGAGAGAGAGAGAGAGAAACCGATGCTTTTTCTTTCATGAACTGCAATGCATTGATGTCCGATATAATCGCACATAACTAATATCTCTCTCTCTCTCTCTCTCTCTCTCTCTCTCTCTCTCTCTCTCTCTCTCTCTCATGTCAATAGATGCGTTTGAATGGAAGAAAGAGAAACTTATTTTTTTCTCTCTTATAATGCATTGATGTCCGATATAATCGCACATGACTAATCTCTCTCTCTCTCTCTCTCTCTCTCTCTCTCTCTCTCTCTCTCTCTCTCTCTCCCCTTCGTGTCAATAGATGCGTTTGAGTGGAAGAGAGAGAGAGAAACCGATGTTTTTTCTCTCATGAACTGCAATGCATTGATGTCCGATATAATCGCACATGACTAATCTCTCTCTCTCTCTCTCTCTCTCTCTCTCTCTCTCTCTCTCTCTCTCCTTCGTGTCAATAGATGCGTTTGAGTGGAAGAAAGAGAGAGAGAAACCGATGCTTTTTCTCTCATGAACTGCAATGCATTGATGTCCGATATAATCGCACATGACTAATCTTTTTCTCTCTCGCTTGTTCATTCCAAATATATCTTGGCGTTTTTGTTTCGTCCCTCTTGCCTCGGTGGATGACGAGTGCCTGATTTAATTACTGGGGACGTGTGGCTCTCTGGCTCTTTCCTAATCACATAATTACTTGTGCTGTTCGTTTGTTGCTTCTTGAATATTTGATGATATTTACTTGTATTTGCATATTACCAATTATAGACTTGTGGCTTTGTTTTGCATTGGGGTAATAACTTTTTGTTTATTATGCTTTATTTAAAATGATTCACGTAAGGTTTTTAACTGTTTATTAAAAATCACACTAGAATGAGGAATATCTTTTTATCACAACTACTTGTTTACGTCATTCTTACTTGTTTAATTATGAACTCAATTGGCTTTTGGATCTCTTCATTGCCTTTTTGTTCCTTGCCCCATACCGCTAAGGTTTGTGCCAGGTTTTCACAGTGCCCCTTTTAGCCAACTCTCAAACTTTCCCCTTTCATCCGCTTCGTTTATTTCGCAAACAAAACGATTCCTTCACCTTTAAAAAAAAAATATGAGGCACTCAGTCTGTTCCTTTATTTCCCAGATTCCTTAGCCTGTCTCCTTTAACTGTCATGTTTGTCATCACACAAGAAAAGAGGTCCTTTAACACGTCCATATATCTTATTTTCTCTTTCTTAGATATTTTTTCCACCATTTTTTTTACGGTGGCTGAGGTGGAGTTGGGCTTTCGTGACCGCTTCTGTTGCTGCGGAACCAAAGAAATACTGGGGCCTTTTATTCTTTGGAAAAACACAATTATTTCGTTACTTACATCTGGAAAACAAACATGAATAGCACTCTCTGAGAAGTTGGTAATTTATTTGCTAGGAAAACCGTTCATCTAAGTATGTTAAACCATTTATCTTTCATTTTTATTAAAAAAATCTCTACCTTACTACCATTCAGTGAGTGAGCCTTACGATATCGCCATACATTTCAAATATGGCTTCCATGGATACTCAAAGTATCATATATCTTAGAACCCCCCCCCCCCCCCCCTTACCTTCACTTATTCTATGACTCACCTCCTCACAGTAGGGATGTAGTGCTGTCAGTGCACCTCACGCTGTGCACTTTAGGCATTACTCAAGGTTCCAGCTGTAACCGCTTTCTTTCCCTTTATTGTAATTCCGTTCATATTCTCTTTCTTCCCTCTTACTTTCCACCCTCTCCTAACAGTTGTTTCGTAGTGCAACTGCCAGGTTTTCCTCATTTTACACCTTTCAACCCCCGTTACTCTCAAAAACCTTGTTACTCTCAATTTCCCTTACAGCACTGAATGGCCTCATAGGTCCCAGTGCTTGTTATTAGCCTAAATTTTACATTCCTTTCCTCGTCTCTCATCCTACTATTATCGGTTCACCGTGTGTTCCAGTCAACTGCTGTCATTCCTGCAAATTCACATTCAGTTTTCTAAATCTATTACTCTTATATCCATACTGTTACTCACATGTACCCCAGCTGTCTCCTCGTGTCAACACTGCCAAAATTCTTTTCTAGTGTCTTCAGTTTTAATCCGCTATCCAAGTTAGTATTTTATCACTTGCAAACATCAGCCATTCTACACTTTGCCCCATATTGACACAATACTCTCCAGCCCACAGATCCCAGCACACTTCCATGCATCCTTTGCTGTATTTACACTGCTTTTCCATGTGTTCTTTCATACTTTCTCTAGTGGAGCCATGCCGTTTTTCTCTATCAATCCTCCTGACAGCTGTCTCATATTCTCCAACAAAATCCTCAACATACAACAGTGTTATTCCCCCTATATCATATATATCTAAACAAAAAGGCACAATTGTTCCACACAGTCTCTTCTTTGGCACCTTTCCCTCATTGAGACGTGCCTTACACACCCTGGTTAGCCACCCATTGCATCATTATCATTGTACACTCATTCACAGACAGATTGTATATATATATAATATAATATATTTAATATATAATATATACATATTATAGATTATAATATAATATATATATAATTAATATATATATATATATACAATCTGAGAATTAAGATAATACTGGTTTACATGTATTTATAGCAGGCAGGGCGTGTACAATTGGTAGGTAAATACTATAAGCCATCCAGGTGACTGGACGGCTTATAGTACCTACCACCCAGGTGGCAGGTACCCAAACCAACATCCAACCCACGCCAACAACCCCGGACGGACCTAGAAGATCTCAACGCCTCGGCGACAGATTCCGTCACCATCCGACGACCAATTAAAATCCCTGCTTACCGACCTACCCACCGATTGTACACGCCCTGCCTGCTATAAATACATGTAAACCAGTAGTATCTTAATTCACTTAGTTGTATACTGTCATAGATGACTGCCTGTGCGCGGCCGACACGTCAGAGAAAATAAACCTAAGACAACTGAAATCTTTTATGTCCTTAGGAAACCTGATACACCAGCTATATGCCGATGAGAAAAAGGTAATAAGAAGAATTGAGAAAATTCTATATAAATTAAATGCCCCTGAAACATCTATCATATTCAATGCTACTGCCCTCAAAGAAAGCCTCCTTCCTAGTTATTGTTATTATTATTTCAATTATTATTATTTTTGTTGTTGTAGATTTATCTTCAACAATCTGTGTCTTTTATTATTTTCCTATGGGTAACTGACATGTTTCTCTCTCCCAAACAAAACTTGAAATGTTCACCTGATTCATTCGCACAGAACAAGTATATTTTATCGAAATTCCCATCAGGCCTGGAAAATAGTTTTATGTTCATGCACTCATGTAGGACTTATGTCGTTTTGTTAATATATTTTAAAAAATAGTATTTTTCATTCATACAAAAATAAATATTTCCCTATAAAATTTTTCCTTCCTGGGGGGGTGAAATGTTGGCTTTAAATCTTTGATGTATAACTGAATGAAATTACCAGAATTTTCCAATTCTTACTTGATTTGTTTTAATCATTATTTTTATATGTCGTCTTCCCAATTTATTCATAAGTATTTGGTGTTGCATTTTGGACTGACTCACAAAAAGGTCTGTTGTGCCTCATTCACACACATTTAACGAATAATCGTGTTATTATTATTATTATTATTATTATTATTATTATTATTATTATTATTATTGATTCATGAATGTTGTTTTTATCACAAGTTGGACTTATTGCTCTATATGATCCAGGAATTTTTTTTAAGAGGTAGAATTGCAGTGGGATGTCTTTATTTTGTTTTATTGAAATTTTGAGAAAACTTTTGACTTTTTAAAAAGTGAAAAGAAGGACCTCAAGTTTGTACTTATGATTTAAGGAAAGTAATGTGTTCTTTAATACGAACGTTATTATGTTTTTTGAATCGAAGAAAAAGATTTTTTCGTCGCATCTCTGATTTGTATTGAAAGACATGTGACTTCTGCATGGATGATAGAGATATAACGTATGCATTCTGTATATGTTAGACAACTTAAATCTTGTATAACTCAAGTAAAGAGTTGTCTTCTGTATAACTTTTGTTCCGAGAACTTTACGCGTCTCTCTTTTATAAAGAGAAATTTGGTGTTGTCTAAAATATATATATATATATATATATATATATATATATATATATATATAATATATATATATATATATATATATATATATTTGTCACAGTCGTCCAATTTGACTGGGTGGTTTTTATAGTGTGGGGTTCCGGGTTGTACCCTGCCTCCTTGGGAGTCCATCACTTTTCTTATTACGTGCGCTGTTTCTAGTAGCACACTCTTCTGCATGAGTCCTGGAGCTACTTCGGCATCTAGTTTTTCTAGGTTCCTTTTCAAGGATCTTGGGATCGTGCCTAGTGTTCCTATGATTATGCAGGACAATTTCCACTGGCATATCCCATATCCTTCTTATTTCTATTTTCAGGTCTTGATACTTATAAATTTTTTTTTAATCTTTCTTTCTCATCTACTCTGGTGTCCCATGGTATTGCGACATCAGTGAAACTTTCTTCTTGACTTTGTCAGTCATCGGCACGTATCACCCTATCTGTTCTTATACCGTAGTCCCAGACGATCTTTGCCTAATCGTTTTCTATCGCTCCTCAGGTTGGTGTTCGCACCACTTATAACTGCAAGGTAGTTGGCGTTTCTTGCACAGGCTACTGAATCATACCTCTTTTTGAGCTGGTTCTGTGCAAGTGCCGGGCATTCACGTGTTGTGTGGTTTTTTGGTCTCGTTTTTCATATTGCACATCCTGCATATGGGTTAGATGACATTCGCATCTTTTGTTCTTTGGATATATCTGGTTCTTAGGGCCTGATCTTGTGCCGCTGTTAGCATTCTTTCTGTTTCCATCTTGGGTTCTCCCCTCTGTAGCCATTGCAATGTTTCATCGCTGGCCAGTTCTTTAGTCTGTCTCATGTACTGTCTGTGCTTTGGTTTGTTGTGCCATTCCTCCGTTCTGTTTGTCATTCTCCCGTCTCTGTATATTTCTGGGTCCTCGTCTACTTTTATCAGTCCTTCTTCCCATGCGCTCCTTAGCCACTCGTCTTTGCTTGTTTTCAGATATTGCCCCAGTGCTCTGCTGTCGATGTTGACGCAGTCATTTTTGCTTAGTAACCCTCTCCCTCCTTACTTTCGTTTTATGTTTAGTCTTTCTGTATTTGCTCTTGCGGTGTAGTGCTTTGTGTATTGGCATCTGTTTCCTATTTTTCTATTCTATGCTGCGGAGTTCAGCCTTCGTCCACTCCACTACTCCCGCGCTGTATCTGATTACTGATACTGCCCATGTGCTTATTATTATTATTATTATTCAGTAGATTAAACCTATTCATATGGAACAAGCCCACAGGGTCCATTGACTTGAAATTCACGCTTCCAAAGAATATGGTGTTTATTACGAAGAATTAAGAGGAAGTAAAGTGAAACACAGAAAGAAGATATCTTACTTATAAAAATAATAATAAATAGAGAAGTAGGTAAAAAGTAATTAAATGCAAGAAGAACAGTCTTAGGGTAGTAATGAATGACGATAAACTTGTCGTTTGTATGATTCATTCATTATATAAATATATATATATATATAATATATTATATATATATAATATATATTATATATATAGATATATATGTATATATTATATCTTATATATATATATATATATATATATTTTTATATAATAATATATAATATATATATGATATATATATATATATATATATATACATATATATATATATATATATATATACCATATATATATATTATATACTATATAAATATATATATAAACGGTTAGTTATATTGAATGAACGATACAACTCTCGGCGCCTCCTTGGGTCAGTCATGAGAAGGTGATATCCTCCTTTAAACTTTTTTACAAAAAATAAGTATTTATTTACAATTCTGACGAGCGATATCTCAACATTATTTCATGTTATATATACACAGATGTCACCTAGCAACGTTTTATTTTATTTTTTTTTTTACTCGAAAATGAACGGATCTCGTATACCTGTCACATTCACACACGTTACTTTTTATTTTCATTGGGATTAGTTTTCGGTTTTTATTCATGTATTTATTTATTTATTTATTTATTTATTTATTTATTTATTTATTTATTCTGAGATTTATGCGTTTAGCTAAACAGTTCCTTTTAATATTTTTTCAAGATGAAGTTTTTTTACCTGTCCTTTCAGGCACATCCGAGAAAGAAATAAATTACTTGAATGTGAAAATGCTTTATAGTCTTTCCGTGTGTAGGTAACACGTTTCAGGATGATATGAAACAACTCCTGTAAAGGACATTTCTTCATTTTTATTTTGCTCTTGAAAATATGTAAAATGCTTCATTTTCCCCCATGGGAAATTGTTATGTCAAGTGAAATAGCGCAAATCTCGTGTTTATGGTTACCAGACTGTGTTTATGTGGGTGCAAAGCCGACATGTCATCTAGTGTTTATAATCTCCAATTTTAGCTAGTAGGATATTCCAAATGATTCCATGAATTTCTAAGAGGAGGGCCACCGTTCGACAGAAGGGACATAATTAGGGAAATTTGGATAATGTAATCGAGGCAAAAAAAAAAAAAAAATAAATAAATAAAAAAATAATTGTGATGGCTATATTCCATCTTGAAATGCCATGTACATAGATTCTAGTACGGAATTTCATAATTAGTCTTTCCAGCTGTGAAATGGAACAGTAATTATCATGGAAAATTTTAGATTCAATTTTCGAAGTCATTTGTATCCCGGTCAAACTGGCAATAATGTGTGAATGTAAAATAAAGTTCTTTGTTTATGAATATCCTTATGTGCCTGAATTGAATGAACAAAATGGGGTTGCTACTGTATTCTGTATGTAAATGTGTACAAAGCGTACGTCTTATAAATGTCCACTAGTCTTCTACTTCAATGTTCAACATTCAGTTTTCAAAATTGAATGTCCCTATTGTGCAGTGCTACATACTAAAATATCTGTGTCCTAAGTTTCAGGTACACTGTCTGTGAGTATATCCAAAAACATGTAGTTTGTGTTTATCCATAAGTATATTTAAGACTGTAAATGTCCAAAAGTGTTCAAGCCGTGAATATCAAAGATTGTCTAAGTGTACGGAGTCAGTGTCTGGAAATAAAAATCTTAGGAATTTAAAAAGTATGATGTTAGCAAACGTCTAAAAGAATGTAGTACTCAGATATATGCAAATAAAAAAGTGCATATTTAAAAGTTATGCAGTGTGTGGATGTCCAGAACTATGTGCTGCCTCAATGTTCAAAAACGGGTCATGTCCTTAATTTTTTTTATTGAGATGTAGCTGATGCCAATTCGTTATTATATCTGCAGCTGAATGATACGTCTTATCTTAATTTTAACTTTATTTGAGAGGTTGTTATGTTCCATCAAAATGACGAACTGTCAACTTTAGCCAATGCAAGGGCTTATATCGATGGACTTTGGACTAAAATAGCTCTTATGCCTTCGTCTTTTGTCTTTGTATCTGAAAATCTTACACCTGACAAAGCTCGAATTTATACAAGAAGAAAATCCAGTATTAAATAAAAAAAAAGTTTTCGTTTATGATGTCCTCAAAATTCGCTATTTTAGATATTTCTTGAGTCCTGTAGCATTTGTTTGGATTAAGAACTTACAAGGAAATCACGAAAGACACGACACACAGAGAGAGAGAGAGAGAGAGAGAGAGAGAGAGAGAGAGAGAGAGAAGAGAGTGTTGATGATGATGATGATGAGAAAAACGGAATACTATAAAGCATGAATTAACTGATTGGAACAGCTTCAACAACACTGAAAGATGAAAAGCATATGGTATGTATACATTGAGTATACTTATTTTCTAAGTAAAAAAAATAATGTATGTTTTATCAACTTCACAAGACAGAAAGCAGCTCCTATTTATGGTGCTTACAGGGAATCCTAAAAGGTAATGTGATTCTATCCACCGACTGTGAAGGAGGGATATTACAGCCATTACAGCATCACAGAGACCTCCCATAAGCCTTACCTCGCCAATCCTTCACCACAAAAGGAAGGAGTGTAATCCTTCGTAAATACGAAGAGAATCACAGAGCCATTAGCGGTATCAGATGACAGATGCTCACACACGTGTAATCCTTTATCATACCCACGCCATCGCTCTCCAGCGCCTATGATATATTACTCTAATTCCCCCCTCCCCCCTTCGCCCTGCTTCGTATTTAAGATTCTTCTATTTATTCGTTTTGTTCTCATTTTCCTTCCATCATTGTGGTTTTTGCTATCTTTTTTAGTCGCTCCCGATTTCCTTCACATCAAGAGTCGATCAGATTTTTGTCGGATAACCGGAGACGTAGATTTGGATGGAACGTTCGTCTTTCGATTAACGAACCTGACCAACGTTAATTTTGATCAGTACGTGGATGGGTAACATCCCAGCAAAGCCGGATGCCGTTGATTCGTAAAGCCCCCTAAACATCTGTGGTTCGGTAATTTTACTCTTAAACATATATATATAATACTATATATATATATATATATATATATATATATATATATATATATAAATATATATATATATATATATATATATATATATATATATATATATATATTTTTTATATATAGTATATATATATATATATATATATATATATATATATATATTATATATATATGATATAGTATATATATGTATATATATATAGTGTATATATATATGTATATATATATATATATATATATGTATATATATATATATATATATATATATATATATGTATATCTTTTTTATTACTATTTATCTCGGGCAATGTCCACCAGAAGCAGTTTTCATGACCGAAAACCAGCAGGCAAATCGGCAAGAAAGAAAATGATAAAGTTCCTGAACTAACAAGAACGTTTAGAAATTGATGAATATGTAGTGTTACTCGCCCACAGCATTTACAGACTTCACAGTTACCATAACTGTTCTGTGACTGGGAGTACGAGACAAAATATACCTCCTTTGGAATGGACACAAGAGAAAGCAAATGAGTTCGTCTGGGTCTTCTCGCCCCTATTGAGTTGGACTTGGTTTCACCCCTTTGACTACCTGTTTAATATTCTCTCTCTCCTCTCTCTCTCTCTCTCTCTATCTCTCTCCTCTCTCTCTCTCTCTCTCTCTCTCCATAATGCCTGAATATTCTAGTGAAAAATACTTACTGTGTACAAGCAGGAATCACGGCACGGACCTTTTGAATGCAAGCCTACAGCTCTTGAGCTCTACCACTTACACGCCACACTATCTTTATCTACTATGTATACTGTATAGTAGATACTAAGCTTGAACCGAATCTTTAAGCTTTCAAATCAGTATCCAAGTCTATATATATATATATATCTATATATATATATATATATATATATATATATATATATATATATATATATATATATATATATATATATATATATATAAAAGCAAACGTAATTTTCTACCGACCCCCTAAAGACAAGACCAGAGACACACCCAACAATAAAATAAAAATTCCCCACCTGGAGACGATTAAGAGAGTAACTCACACCCTTGGGAAATCCAACCCTTTTGCATTTACCTACCCAAATACCTTAGCCAAATCCCTGATTAACGTCCAACAAAAGACATCGCCCAAAGACTCTGGGGTATATGAGATCCCATGCCAGGACTGTGACCAATCTTACATCGGATTTACAGGTAAATCACTTCCCCAGAGATTAATACAACACAAACGGTCAGTTAGGTATGGACAACAGAACTCGGCTATTTTCAACCATATAAATGAAACATAACCATAGAATAAACTGGAATATGTCACGTGTAATTTATAGCAGCAACTGCCGGTACAAGAGTCAAATGATGGAATCGGCCTTAATAAAAGAGAAGCAGGTAATGAACATCTCAAAAGGGAATTGGACATCGGACATCGTCGACGCAGTGTTCATTCAACCAACGCTTAAGAAGATTAAAGGAAGATTATCAGCGGGGGTGACCTAAATTGGCTTACTTGTGGACGAATCTCTTGGTATAAATACCACCTTTTCTGTAAACTTTTCTCATTCATATACCTGAAGAGAGAGACAGCAGTCTCTGAAATATAGTACTTTTCTCTCTACATTTTGGTGTTTTTATGGGCTCCTTTTATTAGATATATATACATATATATATATATGTGTGTGTGTGTGTGTGTGTGTGTGTGTGTGTGTGTGTTGAGTGAGTGAGTGGGTGTAAGCTGGAATGTATGTATGTATGTATGTTATCTAGTAGTATATACTATAGTAGATAAAGTCAGAGCGTGTAAGTGATCTTTTCTTAACTAGAATATTCAGGCATTATGGATAGAGAGAGAGAGAGAGAGAGAGAGGAGAGAGAGAGAGAGAGAGAGAGAGAATATCAAACAGGTAGTGAAAGGGGTTAAACCAAGTGCAACTCAAGAGAGGCGAGAAGACCTAGACGAACTCATTTGCTTTCTCTTGTGTCCATTTCAAAGGAGGCATATTTTGTCTCGTCCTCCCAGTCACAGAACAGTTATGGTAACTGTGAAGTCTGTAAATGCGGTGGGCGAGTAAACCTAGTGCTAAATATTCCTCAATTCCTAAGTGGTCTCGTAGGTTAGGAACTGTATAGATGTTCTTATTTCTGATTTGCTTGCTGTTTTCCGGTCATAAAAACTGCCTGGTGGACGTTGTCTAGATTAAATATTAGTGGCTAGTTCTTTTAGGTGCGGTAATTTTTCCAAAACGGCTTATCTCTTACCCAAAGAAGTTTTTGTAAATACTTCTAAAACAACTAAGTTTCTGAACGCTCATGTCTTTCTCATCAGTCTGCTGTCCACTGAATTGTTTTCACATAACTGGAGATCAAGATTCCCTTAGACTCTGGTGAAATTAGCTTTTATTGTTTCATAATATCCACCATTCTTAAGTTTTGCCACAAAAAAAAAAAACAGGATTTTCGTTGCTAGGTTTTACACTTTATTTCCGTATCGTCATAACACCTTTTGCTTATTGTAGTAATGTAATTTTTTGCTCGTTTACTTTACTTATGTAATTTTGTATATGTTTACTGTGCTCATGCAATTTTTTTATCTTATTATTTCATTTCCTGATAACTCTCTGGAAGGAATCACAAACCTAAAGGATTATATTGGTCTCGGAACTCGTCCCTTATTCATTCTGTGTTTTACATTCCAATGGTCTCTCTCTCTCTCTCTCTCTCTCTCTCTCTCTCTCTCTCTCTCTCTCTCTCTCTGCTCCTGTCCATCACTGGCGCCACTTCCCATCTAGGTAAGTGCTTGACATTACTCCATTACCTTTTTCTCTGCTTACTTTTATTTATTTCTTTTACTCTCTCATCGTATTCTGTTTCTTTTTTATCATTTTTATGTAATGGTTTGCTTTCGCGCTCCACCGTTCATATATTCTGCTCTTTCTCGTCTGACCACTGGTCACATCCAGAACTTCATTCTCCACTTAAAAATAATGACATCATCCGTTGTTCAAAATATTTTAATCATCTTAAGTTTTTTCCGTTTTACAAATTCGATCAATTGTGTGGTTTTCATATCTATTTTACATAGCTTTACTGAAATTATTCATTATTTTACATACAAAAAATGATCTTACCAGAAATGAGAAATGAACACCGTGAACTGTAGCTTGCTATTTTTAAAGTCACCCCAGGTCAATATTGTTAAAAACATAAATATTTAAAATGAAAATATTTCTATACATTGAATTTATTTATTATTCTATACTTTTATCTGAGGTTTAGTAATATGTTTCATTTCAAAGACATTATATATATATATATATATATATATATATATATATATATATATATATATATATATATATATATATATCTATATATATATATATATAAATATATATATATATAAATATATAGATATATATATATATATATATATATATATATATATATATATATAGATAGATATATATTATATATATATATATATATATATATATATATATATATATATATATATATAATAGGAAAATTTCACAAGACGGTGGTAAGAACAGCAATGCTGTATGGTACGGAAACAGCAAACATGAGAAAAACAGAGCAGAAGAAGATGGATGTGGCAGAAATGAGAATGCTTAGGTGGATGTCTCGGGTGACAAGAGAGGATAGGATCAGAAATAACTACATAAGGGGGTCGACTAAGGTGGTGGAAGTATCAAAGAAAGTGCAGGAGGGAGGCTGAGATGGTATGGACACCTGTTGAGGAGAGATGAGGACCATGCTGGGAGACATACTATGGGGATGGAGGTGCAAGGAAGAAGAAGAAGAGGGAGACCAAGCAAGAGATGGAAGGACTGTGTGAGAGGAGACTTACATGAGAAGGGAATTGATGAGGCAGAAGCGCAGGATAGAAATAGATGGAAACGGCTCATCCGAAACGGCGACCCCATATAAAAATGGGAACAAGCGGGAGGAAGAAGAAGAAGAAGAAGAAGAAGAGGAAGATATAAATATATATATATATATATATATATATATATATATATATATATATATATATATATATATATATATATATATATATATATGTATAACAAAGTTCCAGCCAGGAAGGAGAATTGAAACAGTGGAGATGCTAAGTACTTCCGTCTTATTACCAAGACATGTTCATCGAAAGTACTTAGCATCTGAAGTGTTTCAATTTTCCTTCGTGGTTGGAACTTTGTATAATCATCACGTTTTTCACTTCGTGATTTAAAATCAAATATCATATATATATATATATATATATAAATATATATAAATATATATATATATATATAAATATATATATATATATATATATATAATATATATATATAGATATATATACTATATATATATATATATATATATATATATATATATAACCAGAAGTGTGTATAATCACATTCGTATACGATGATTGCATCCCTTTAACTTACAGAGCCAATACTCAGAAAGTTCTCTGTAATCTGGACGGCCTAATTCAGTACAATTATGATGAATAATTCCCTTTCCGTAATGTCTATTCCCTTTGAGATCGATAGATAATTGCCCCCTTTATCTTTCCATATTGCCTCCCCAGTCCTCCAACCAGAAAGACTAATTAGTAAAGGATAGGAAGAAAGATCTCGCTTGTTTATTTTCCCTCCGTTTTGTCTGTCTGTTATATGGAGCCCTTGAAAGCTTATTGAAGGATTTTCGTGGATAACCGACGTAAAGTAGGTCAAACATCGATTTTTCAAAACGTGGTTAGTGACCTAACCTACCGTAGCAAAGTTTAAGATACATCTCGCTCTGGAAATCGTGCAACTGAACGACGAGTTCCAGCTGAGGACGGAAGAATTGCACAATTAAATCATGCCAAGAAAACGTTTCGATACCTGGAAGCCAGAGAGGTAGTTTCGACATCCGAGAGACTAAACACCACCACCAGCCGCCTCTCGATGTTTCCCAGAAAAGCCGACGCTCGAGAGACATGCAGGGATGCTTCTTGCTGTTCAAGGGCGTTGGCTGCGGTACAAATACAAGAGGACAAATAATACCCGCGAAGCCTTACGCGCGCGTGTGCGGGTGAGCATGAACGCGCTCTCAAAACAAACTCTATCATGAGGCTTCCGGTCAGAGAAACGAAAAGGGAGTGACAAACAGCCAGCGAGAGATAGAAGAACACACAAACAACCACAATTTAAGAGTCCCTTGTAAACAAATCCTCCTACTCCCCCACCCCCCTTTCCCCCCATCCGATCCCTCTGCTCCTCACCCTTCTACCACCTTGTCCTCCTCCACCTCCTTCGCATACCCTACTTCTTCTTCCTCTTCTTCTTCTACTTTTTCTTAGGGAAGAGGAAGAAGAGACCAGAGGGCGCTGTTTCCCGGAACCCTTTCTGAGAACCCGCTTCTCCTCCTAATGATTAGCAAGAGATCCATCCAAAAAGCCTTTCAAAGATTCATAAGTAAATTTGGGAAACATGAATGATGGAAAAGGCAAAGATCAATATTTGTGGACTTTGATCAGAGAGAGAGAGAGAGAAGAGAGAGAGAGAGAGAGAGAGAGAGAGGGGGGGGGGTTGAATATTCGGGATCCTGGTAGGGCAACATTTACTAAAATGAATTTTTTTCTCTCCTTCCGTTGCCAATTAGTCTTTACGGGTGAAAAGGCTGGGAAGGTTAGAGGGTAGGTCACGGGAATAGGGAAATGATCCTGCAGGTACCTGGAACGGATTGGCGATAACGAAGTGGAATACTTTATTGTAATCGGT
>NC_087200.1:32085695-32088195 GCF_015104395.2 Macrobrachium nipponense
AAGCTCACTGAGCTTTCTGTCCAATTTATCTTGTGAGAGTTTTCACTTAAATGAATGAATATTGCATTGGATGTTTGCCCAGTTTTGACAGAATACTTGTGCTGTTTAATTCTTAAATCTAAAGCCTTACTTGATTCGCCGACATAAAAGAGGAGCAGTCCAAGAATGGAATTTTATATTTTATGTTGTTGCTTTCCAATGGGCTAAATTTTATTAACACTCCATTTAGTGTGCTACTATAGGAAAAAACCAGCTTGAGAATAAAAGATTTTAACAATTATTTTATGGTTTCAAAACTGTTTTAGTCATTTTGAAACCACTAAAGAATGTTCTTAGGAGTTTCTTTCTCCGTGTTACTCTCATAAAATTTTTATGGGCTTTTTAGCATAGCAAATATCTAGTATATGTGACGCATAACATAAATCTGTCCCTATTTTTCTTATGTATTAGACTTTTTGATCCAATTACTTTTGGACTGACAATGCGCAACGCTCGTAAAATCATAGAAGAAAACCTGGATAATTTGATATTAGGGCGGTGGCCTGAATAAAAATGGACATATGTTAAGTTGTTGGTTGGTTTCCTACGAATACTGATTTTTCATTGAAATGGTTCTCTATGTATTGGAACATCTAAGAAAGGAAGGCATTTGTCTTTTTTTCTAATTCTAAAGTAATCTTAATGGATGGTACCTGGTTATTCAAGTTAGAGGGTAAATCATTTACATCAGTACCAGCAGGCAGAACCCTTAAATATCGTCAACATATCCATACCAGTTTGAAGTAGTGTAAGTGATATTAGCTAAATATAGTTTTTTTTCAAAGAATTCAGTGTACACGTTTGAGGTTAGGGGGGATATAGGGTTTCCCAATGCTATACCAAACATTTTGTAGTAAAATTCACCATTAATAATATAAACTTGCAGTCACAAATGCACAACCTAGTAAGTGAAATAATATGACATACATGTTGAGTCAATTCTTGAGGGATTAGTTTGTTACTAAGGTACTCTAAAATAGAATCTATAGGAACTTTAGTAAAAAGAGAACGAACTTCAAACTAACAATAATATCAGTGGGACAAAAAGTTATTTTTGTTCAATCTATCAACTAAATCTAGCGAATTATACTATATGTGAGAATCGGAGATAGTTCCAAGTAACGGAGAAGCGCCTCAGTGGCGTGATCGGTATGGTCTAGGCCTGCCACCTCGGTGGCCGCGATTTCGATTCTCGGGCATTCCACTGAGGAGTGAGAGATGTGTATTTCTGGTGACAGAAGTTCACTCTCGACGTGGTTCGGAAGTCACGTAAAGCCTTTGGTCCCGTTGCTGAATAACCACTGGTTCCATGCAATGTAAAAACACCATACAAACAAACAAACAAACAAACGAGTAACGGGGACAAGAGGGTGGTAATATATTTAGAAAATTGACATGGTACTTAGTCAACAGTGCTGATAATAGGCCGCATAGTTCTTTTTTTATCTTTAATAATTTTTTCAGTTAAAATTTTTTATGATTTGATCAAGGGGATTTTTTGTTAGATAGTCGTAACATCATCCAGTAATGCTTGCATTATCAACCACGAGCTGTTGGGCCTAAACTTTTGTAAAACCTCTCAAATATTTACCATTGTTTTGGTAGGTCCACTAATTCTTCAACTGTGTTGGATTCCTGGTACATCTGTTCCTTTATAATCCCCATCTGTCGATTATACGAGGGTTCTCGTAAACTTATTTTTATATTTCTATCAGTAAGTCGAATGGCCTAGCAAACCACCACGTGTTTCGTTTTAGCCTTCTTGCCTTTATTTGTATTGAAAGATAACAGATAGATAGATATAACAAATGCATATATTTGTACTATTCCAGGGAGGTATGTATGGGTATGAAATTATTAGTTCCACGTCACTTGCCTCCTAGCTGATGGTATCTGATGTTCCTTGACTTTTGCTCATATATATATATATATATATATATATATATTATATAATATATAATATAGATATATATATATATATCTAGAATATATATAAATATATTATATATATCATATATATATAATACTATAGATATATATCATATATATAATATAATAGATATATATATATATATATATTGTTACGTATGAAGCCTGGCCTTGAAAGGCTCAAATACGTAAACAGAAATAATTGAGGGAAAGAACAGAATAAATTACTTGAACTTACCGTAAAAAGGATTTATAGTGATAATTTACTCTAGAGGAAAAGGTCACCAGAAACCCAGCTAATTACTTTACATCTATTTATTTACAAGATGCTGCTTAACAGCCTGGGAAAGTAAATGCAACTGGTCCACACGTGGACTAATAATCTCTCAGGGGATGATAGTTGGCTTAAAATGAGATTCACGTAAAAGCTGGTTTCGAAATCTTGCGGTAATGCAACACTTGCGGGCGAACAGACTTGGACACGTGACTCAGGGAATCTGGAAAACGATCCCAGATTAGACAAGATAAAAAA
>NC_087200.1:32093195-32108195 GCF_015104395.2 Macrobrachium nipponense
TCCTGGTGTGAAGTCTTGCTTTGTTGATTTTTCAAGCTATAGTTTTCTCTCTCTCTCTCTCTCTCTTCTCTCTCTCTCTCTCTCTCTCTCTCTCTTCTCTCTCTCTCTGCCTGGGCTCATCTACCATATATCACGCCCCAGGAATCGTATTTTCTCTCCACCTTACCGATATGGTGTGGACAGGATTATTTCAACCCAAGCTGGAAGTATGTTAGGATTATATATTAGTGGAAAGGTTTGGCAGATAATGTTAACCTCCTGAGGAGACTTGAGCCTCTATTTCTTAAGAAGAAAGTGAGGGAAGAAGTCCAGAGATTGGAATAGTTGTATGAAGGCCGAATTAGTGATAAATAAAAAAAGGGACATTATGAAATGCTTTAGATGGGGTTAGGTGTGCGATGATGTAGGTAGAAACAGGGATGAAAGAATCGAAGATATCACTGGTAGATTTCTGATATTGTCAAGGGGAAATATCAGTACTTTGATAACAAAGTAATAAAATAGGGATGAAGGAGAATTAGAATATAAAATATATACATAAAACATTTCAATAAAGTAAAATTATTTCACTTTGATTTCTCGTCGAGAAAAAGAAGCAGAAAAACTAAAAGAAAGTGTTTTGTGTATAGTTCAAAGGGTTATTGTTTGGAGAAAAACATGGAAAACAAAAATCAGAAAGACACCAAAGAGAAACTTTTTATCTTTATTTATGACGACACACGAAAGGCGCATATTAAGTTACGACGTTACGCCAGACTCCCATAAAACGCATGATGGCGAATATATCGAAGCGATTTGCATATACAGTATTGTATGGCCGGTGTTCGTTCTATATCCGAATACAGAGATGGTCGCTGAACGGTTATGTGTGTAGCGTTTATGCATGATTGATTTCCAGTTGACTTTTATGACAATTCTTCGCTCTCTTTTTGCCTGACAATTTTAGTTTTTTCGTTTATTTTGTGGAGGTATTTCTGTGTTGACTTTTTGGTTATTCTCAGAATGAATAACTGGTAGGCGTTTATATTCTCTATATATTCGATTTAAGGCGTATATGGGTAAAAATTATTCTTGACTTTTGACATTTCCACGGAGCAGATTATTCTTGGCCTAAAGATCAATTCCACAGAGTAGATTAATCTTGAGTCTTGAAATAATTTTCCCAGAATAGATTGTTCTTAACTTTTGAGACAGATTCCACAAAGCAAATTATTCTTGACTTTTGAAACAATTGCCACAGAGCAGCTTACTCATGTCTTTTTGAGACCATTTTCCACGGAGCAGATTATCCTTGACTTTTGAGAAAATTTCCACAGCGGATTATTTTTTAATTCTGAGATGATTTCACAGAACAGATATTTCTTGACTTTTGAGGCAGTTTCCTCTGAGCAAATTATTCTTGACACTTGAGATAATATCCACAGATCAGATTATTCTTGACTTTTGAGATGATTTCACAGAACAGATTATTCTTATCTTTTGAGATATTTCCCACGGATCAGATTATTCTTGACTTTTGAGATGATTTCACAGAAAAGATTATTCTTGACTTTTGAGATAATTTTCATGCACCAGTTTATTCTTTATTTTTGAGATAACTTCACAGAGCCGACTGTTCTTGACTTTTTAGACAATTTCCACAGCGCTGATTATTCTTGGATTTGAGTTAATTTCCACAGAATAAATTATTCTCGACTTTTGAGACAACTTCCAGAAAGATGATTATTTTTTACTTTTGAGATAATTTCGCAGAGTAGATTATTCCGGATTTTTTTAGATAATTTCCCCAGAGCAGATTATTCTTGAATTTTGAGACAATATTTACTGAGTTAATTATTCTTAACGTTTAGATAATTTCCACAGTGCGCATTATTCTAGACTTTTGAGATAATTTCATAGAGCAGATTGTTCTTCACTTTTGAGGCGATTCTCACAGAGCAGAATTTGAGACAATTTCCACTTTGCTGATTATTCTTAACTTTTGAGATAATTTCCACAAAATGGATTATTCCTGACGTTTGAGACAATTTCCAGAGACCATTGTTATTCTTGATTTAAAGCAAATTTCAGAACAGATTATTCTTGACTTTTTAGACAAATTGCAGAGAGGTGATTGATTATTCTTGACTTTTTGGGTAATTTACACAGAATATATTAGTCTTTACATTTGAGACAGTTTCCAGAGAGCAGATTATCATTGACTTTTGAGACATTATCCTTAGAGCAGATTATTGTTGACCTTTGAAGCAATTTCCACAGAGCAGATTATTCTTGACTTCTGAGACAATTTTCAGAACAGATTATTCATGACATTTGAGACAGTTTCCAGAGAGCTGGTTATTCTTGACTTTTGAAACAGTTTCCACAGAGCAGATTATTCTTGGCTTTGAGATAATTTCCACTGAGCAGATTATTCTTGACATATGAAATAGTTTCCACAGAACGGATGATTTTTTAAATTTTAGTGAATTTCCACAGAACAGATATTCTTGGCTTGAGATAATTTCACAAAGCGGATTATTCTTGGCTTTATTGACAATTTCCAGAGCGCTGATTATTAACCTTTTGAGATAATTTCCACAGAATAGATTATTCTTGATATTTGAGACAATTTCCAGAGCGCAGATTATTCTTGCTTTCTGAGATAATTTCCAGAGCGCAGATTATTCTTGACTTCTGAGATAATTTCCAGAAGCAGATTATTCTTGACTTTTGAGACGATTTCTAGAGAGCAGAATATTATCGACTTTTGAGACAATATCCACAGAGAAGATTATTGTTTACATTTGCGACAATTTCCAAATAGCAGATTATTTTTTACATTCGAGACAATATCCAAAGAGCAGATTTTTGTTGAGTTTTGAGACAATTTCCACAGCTGATTATTCTCGACTTTTGAGATAATTCCCACCGAGCAGATTAATCTTGACTTTTCAGACAATATCCATTGAGGGTAAGTCAGAAGGCAGTCTATGGAATAGCTTTGGCGGCCAGAGGAAGTCACTTGGTTTTATAAGGAATGTCCAGATTCCCACTTTAAGGTTAGGAAAACCTGAACCAGCCTATGTTAATAGTATTATGGGAATAACAGTAAATAACGCTAAATTAATGAATACTAATTAAAAGATTGAGAAGTAAGAGCTTCGATAATGAGACTTCCATTTTTCTACTTAAGGAACTTCATTTTTCTTCTTAAGGACAGGACGACATCCTGTATGTATGTATGTATGTATACAGTTAGGACTATATTTATTATATATCTTTATGTACAACTACACACACAATTTTATATATATATATATATACTATATATATCATATATAGATATTATATATATATATATATATATATATATATATATATAGATCCTGTATGTATGTATGTATGTATGTATACAGTTAGGACTATATTTATTATATATCTTTATGTACAACTACACACACATATATATAGTATATATATATAGATATATGACTAGTATATATATATATATATATATATGACTGGTAAAAATGTTCTGTAACAACAGAGTTCCATCTAATAAAAGGAGCCCATAAAAACACCAAATAGAGAAAAAAGTACTATATTTCAGAGACTGCTGTCTCCCTCTTCAGGTAGATGAATGAGAAAAGTTCACAGAAAAGGTGGTATTTATACCAAGAGGTCCATCCACAAACAAGCCATTTTAAGTCACCCCCGCTGATAATCTTCCTCTAATCTTCTTAAGGGTTGGTTGAATGAAGACGTTGTCGATCGTGTCCGAAATCCATCCTCCTTTTGAGATGTTCATTACCTGCCTCTCTTTTATTAAGGCCGATTCCATCATTTGACTCTTGTACCGGCAGTTGCTGCTATAAATTACACGTGGACAAATTCCAGTTTATTCTATGGTTATGTTTCATTTATATGGTTGAAAATAGCCGAGTTCTGTTGTCCATACCTAACTGACCGTTTGTGTTGTATTAATCTCTGGAAGGGATTTACCTGTAAATCCGATGTAAGATTGGTCACAGTCCTGGCATGGGATTTCCCCACCTGGACACGATTAAGAGAATAACCAACCCCCTCGGAAAATCGAACCCTTTTGTATTTACTTACCCAAACACCTTAGCCAAATCCCTGATTAACGTCCAACAAAAGACATCTCCAAAGGACTCTGGGGTATACGAAATCCCATGCCAGGACTGTGACCAATCTTACATCGGATTTACAGGTAAATCCCTTCCCCAGAGATTAATACAACACAAACGGTCAGTTAGGTATGGACAACAGAACTCGGCTATTTTCAACCATATAAATGAACATAACCATAGAATAAACTGGAATTTTGTCACGTGTAATTATAGCAGCAACTGCCGGTACAAGAGTCAAATGATGGAATCGGCCTTAATAAAAGAGAGGCAGGTAATGAACATCTCAAAAGGAGGATGGATTTCGGACACGATCGACAACGTCTTCATTCAACCAACCCTTAAGAAGATTAGAGGAAGATTATCAGCGGGGGTGGGGGTGACTTAAAATGGCTTGTTTGTGGATGGACCTCTTGGTATAAATACACTTTTCTGTGAACTTTTCTCATTCATCTACCTGAAGAGAGAGACAGCAGTCTCTGAAATATAGTACTTTTTCTCTATTTTGGTGTTTTATGGGCTCCTTTTATTAGAATATATATATATACTATACACATATACCATATCTATCTATATATATATATAATACATTATATATCACACACACAACCACACACACATATATATATATATTAATATAATATAATATATATATACACAACACAACACATATATATATATATATATATATATATATATATATATATATATATAACACACACCACACAACACATATATTATTATATATTATAAATACCACACAACACACACATATATATATATTATATACACACAACAACACACACACACATATATATATATATTATATATATATATGTGTGTGTGTGTGTGTGTGTGTGTGTATGTATACGGGTAATATCTGTACCTGTAGTCGTATTTGCAAATGTGTGGATATTGTATATTTATGTACAGTACAGAGAACATTCATTCATGTACGTACAATACTCATGAACATATTAGAAGAAGATACCGCAAGGCAATTAATGTTAATCCTGTTCCAGAAGAACAACTATAAGTGAACTCCGAATATCTGTTCTCTGCAGCAGGACCTAACAATTTTCAACAACGTATTCTGTATACATAATGTATTATTTACGTTTAATGCTTTCTATGCGAGATTCTTTTTGTAAAAAGTACCAAATCTCCGGGTTATTGTAACTTATGTTGGTGATTGTCAACTGAAAATGAATGCCTTTGTTAAATATATATAATTGTTCCAAGGAGAAATGTCATTTCAACTTATGCATTGATACAGTGGTGTGGTTTGGAGAAGCAGTTGAAAGAAATTTAAATATTCTGAAAGACAGGATAAATGATGGTAGGTTCATTAGTGCAAAGTGTGTAGCCAATTAGTTAATATTTAGTTTATAAGAAATCTATTATTTGCGGTTTGATACGTAATTGTATAATAAGTTAGATGTGCCTCTTGTAAATATGGCAGTTATTCCATACGCTGTAACTAGGATTAATATAATAAAAAACACATTTCATTTATGAAATGTATTGTCAATAAGAAAAATTTTTATATCCAGTAAACAAAATTTGATTACAGTCAATTTAAAATGGGGTATATGTAAGAATTAATTTACAACATATCATTCAGTTTTACCAAACGTTTTCGTTTCAGCTAATGTCGAGATGTGTCTAACGTTTGTATGCTTCCGGTTATGGCATAGGGGGGGAGGGCCGGCGGCCGGTTAGTGAGGGAAAGGGGAGGAGGGGAATTGGAGATTGTAAAGGATAAAGAAAATGCCACCATTAGTGAAATTAAATTTGGATTTGTTATCACATTGATCATATTATATTAAGAAATAAAATTGTGAAAAACGCTTTTCATTCTTGGATGATGTTCGATTTTCATAAATCTAACTCCTGTGTAGGTGTATGACGAGGCTTCCTTTGAACTCTCTCTCTCTCTCTCTCTCTCTCTCTCTCTCTCTCTCTCTCTCTCTCTCTCTCTCTCTCTCTCTCTCTCTCTCTCTCGTGTTGTGGGGGCATATAAAAAATAGTCTGGTTTTTTCTCATATGCCATCTTGTATGTAAAGGCCTAAAATCTCTCTCTCTCTCTCTCTCTCTCTCTCTCTCTCTCTCTCTCTCTCTCTCACTCACAGCCGTGAATAGATGATCATGGTAGTATTAGCTTATTGTCAAATTATATACTTACCATAATAAATACGGTAATACATATAAATAATTCATTTTACTTATGAATTTTATTGAAGCTTGTTATTTAGGTGAATCATTTCTGTCTAAATTAGACTTTCCTCCTATTTTGATAAGTCGAAGTAGAGAGAGACAGCCAGGAGTAGGGATGATGTTCACGAAACTTATTATGATTGATAAGTAGATAGAAAGTTAAAGTAAGTATGGACTGACGGAATTAATTACGATGGCTTGAAATTCTGAGACCATAATGATAATGAACTTTTAGAAGTTTGAAAATAAATTATTCCAAGACGGGAAGGGATTTATCTCTCTCTCTCTCTCTCTCTCTCTCTCTCTCTCTCTCTCTCTCTCTCTCTCTCTCTCTCTCTCTCATTGTAACATAGTTTAAAAAGTAGTTATTTATACAAGCTCTGAATAGTTTTACATTTACTTGATTATTTTTTTTATTTCTTATAAAGAATCTATTATATTGTATCTTTTTCAAACATTATTTGGAAATAGACACCATCTTGTTATTTGGTAATTTTGTTCAATGCTGCTTATGGAAAATGTATATGTTTCATAGCTGGTGGAGGAGCTTCACCGACGTGCCTGGATTTGAATGTCTCCTGCGTTCGCGCCCAGGTACAGGTAAATCTGTTATCGAGAAAAATAATTCCCCTTCGGTTAAGCATATATGAAAATATATTAATTCCGAGGTAGAGCGAATTAGATATTAAAGGACATTGTAGCTCGATGTATATATATTATATATATATATATATATATATTATATATATATATATATACATATATGAGAATAAGTTATTACTTAGGTGAAATTTAGATAGAATATCTAGATAGACAAATGTATTAGTTATAAAAAAACTTCTTTTGATTTTTAGTGTTAGATCGATAGATTAGTAGATTAAGTTGATATGAAATATTTGTCTTTATGAAATTCTTGGTATATACTTTCATTTCTTGCTGTTTGTTTAATTTATTCATAATGCAAGATAACAGTATTGTGGTTTTGTGTGTCTGTGTGTGAGTATGTATAATACAAGGGATTTTGGATTCATTGAACATGTGCAATATACGAAGATGAAATAATTTTCACATAATTGTTGATTCGTAACGCGTTGTTTGATGCTTCTATAAATGCGAATATGAATACAGTTTAGGGAGGTGCATTTGCATATTTTAAACAGTAAAATGAAAATCAAATCTCTGGAGGGAATTCCCACTACCACCAGCATTGAGTCTAACACAATTAAATGCATCTTTAATTATATTTCAACTTCTGTGCCACATTGACAGCGATCGTTCGAACGCGCCGATAATGTCAGATGAAGGTTAAAGGGGAAACCTTTGTGAGGGAAAAAAAAAAAAAAAAAAAAAAAAAAGTCCCGGTATATGAAAGCTGCAAAAGTCTACGGTGGAGTGTACTCACATTTCAATAACAGGTTTTGTCTCCTCTTGTGTTTCCGGCTCTCGTGCGTTACCTCGATCTCATTCAGCCCGACGTTGTAATGAATGATTTTGTTTGTAGGTTTTTTTTACTAGCTGGTAAAATTATTAATTCTGGGTGAGTTCTACTCGCTGGTAAAAAATACTAGTGAATGAGAAAGCATTAAATAAATATGAATATACTGTGGCTTATCACACTCTCCTCGAAATAGAAGTGCGATGTCAATGGAAATCAATTGAATTATGATGGAAAGATTAAATTGATGAAATTATAAAAATTGTATTCAAGGTTCGAAAGTGTCGTAATTGGTATAAAGTTGCTCGAGTCCGAAAAAGAACGAGGATTTAAAGTGAAAAATGAGAAGATTGGAAATTGTATTAAAAAAAGTAATTGAAGTTAGGAAAAAAAGGGAGAATATCAATATTGAGGAACGCATAAGAAATGACGAATATTTCAAACTGACTTGGAAGAGATTTCAAAAGAGGAGAATATGCAGGAAAATAGAGTTTAAATACAAAAATTCATTGATGGGTAAAACATCAGTTATTTATGAGATGGTGCCGGGAGATAACGATTCCTACTTAAAGTTAGAGAGATTGTCCAATAGTAACTTTAAAGTTTCGAAGTAACGCCAACTTATGATGTAAGATCAAATTAAAAAAAATGGTCGAAAGAGAATTATCGATTGATTAGAAAAGACTTGATGGGGTCATTAGAATATTTATTTTATTTTCCTCCATTTCTCCATGTAATATTTCTTTTCATTGCATTTGTGTACGTCCCCTACCAAATTTTTATTTTGTTTTGATTTTAAATATACCTTACTATTTTTGCTGGTTTTATCGGCATTTTCTACAAAATTTATCATCCTGTGAGCTACTTGGGTCTTAATCTTGATTCTCTTTACATATATCCATGACTTTATATTTTGAAAACCAAAGACCGAAATGGGAAATCAGATCCAAAAGGGAGAATTACTCGGACGAGCGAGGGCGTAACCAAATGATAAAAATGAGGACCCGGACGATGCAGAATAAAATTAGTATCGAAGGGAAATGCGAGCTGGTAAAAGCGAAAACTTAGGAAACCGCGAGGGAATATCAGAACTCAAAAGGAAGTACAAGAAAGCAGACCATTAACGAAGATGGTGGCATTGGGTTACCTCCCTTGTTATCTTTTTCAAGAAGATAAGAGAATATAATAAAAACAACAAGATGAAATAAGGAATGTGAAGGTGAATACGATAAAGTTGGGAATGCGGAGGGCTGCGTTGAATCAAAAGGCTAACGGTAATTGGCGAAGGTAGTCATTACTGTATAGAAAATAAAATTTTAAAAATATTGCGATTAACTGCAACGCAGATCCTATTGGATCATTAGTCATCTTGTTTATGTTCCTCCTCGTTTGCTGATTCCTTTAGTGTTATGAATTTAAACACTCGGCTTGAATCTTTTTGTACGTTCCTTCTAAATATATCTAATATAATTATATTATATATAATATATATATAATATATAGATATATAATATATAGAACAATAATATATATGTGTGTGTGTGTGTGTGTGTGTGTGTGTGTGTGTGTGTGTATTCAAGTAGATTTGCATTTTTACATTTTAATTTTTTTCCACCACGCATTAAGTTTTGGCTGAGTTTTAAGTAATTTCTCCTAATTTTGTATCGTATGATGTTCTTAATTATATTTTTTAATCTTGATTTCATATTCTGCGATTTGTCACTTGGCGTTCAAGTATTATTTCAAGATATTTTTTAATTATTTCGCGAGATATTATATAGATATCGCTTATTTGATTTCACCAACAAATGAGAGCAATCCAGTAATGTGGAGTGCACAAAAGCAATAACAACAAAGCCAACTAATAATAATAAATAAATACTAATAATAAATAATAATAATAATATAATAATAATAAATAATTAAATAATAATAATAATAATAAAATTTTCATTGTCTTGCTTTCATATATCACCGAATTGTCAAGTGGTATTTGATTGCAGACATTATTTCTGAAGTTAATTTATTATTCATTAAATGTCACATGTGTGGCTGAATACTAATAATAGTAAGAGGACAATTATGCAATTGTGAATATTCGCACAGTATTTAATAATAGAAGGTTAATGGAGAGACAAAAGAAAGATTAAAATGAATAGAAATATTAGCATCGAATTACCTGCTGGGAAGTGATTCAGATAAACACTGAGTGCTCAATAGAATGATGAATGCCGGAGAAATTTTTATACCGTTAAGAAAGGGATAGAGAGTAAGAGAAAATAAGAAACATTTGGGAATAAGAAAAAAAAAAAGAATAAGATAGAATTCGGAATGTGGGAGCTGCACCAAGTTTAAACTCGATGGGAAATTGGCGCGGGAACTTCGTCATTGGAGACGAAAAACAATTCTTATCGGATCATTAAGCTTCTTACTTTTCCTCCTCCCCCTCCCCCCCTCCCCCCCCCCCTCTCTCTCTCTCTCTCTCTCTCTCTCTCTCTCTCTCGTTGGACGGTACTCGGTGGCTTTCTCGTCTTTGTAATTGTTTCTTTTACGTCCTATCTTTATTTTTATTTTATTTTTTCAATTTCAGGCGATCCGTATTTTTTGTCAATTCGTTCGTTTGGTTTCGTTCACATGAGTCGCTGTTGTTATTTTAATCGTCTGACATTTATTTTTATTTTCTCATTCATCTTGATTCTTTTCTCTCACGATATTTTATTTTTTCCTTTTTTTTTATAAACTTCAAAAGGAAACTGCTAACTTTTCCTACCGAATTTCCCGCCTCCTCAGCATTTCGTTTTATTTATCTGTCAGGATCTGTTAGGCTTTTAATCTTTAATCCTTCGTGTTTTCTGTGTGGATTAATGTCACATTTTAAACTCTAAACTTCACACTTTCTTTTCTTTATAAAGGAATTGCTCCTTCCACCGAGTTTTATTTATTTATTACAGTCTCAGATTTGGTTATATTTTTTTATGTAAAAGGACCATGTTTGTTAATAAAATTATTCCAATTTTTTTTATTCCTAACTCTTCTTGTTGTTGTTAGGGATTGTGGTATGTTATTTTCAAGAATATTGTTTATACTTTTATATTAATAATAATAATAATAATAATAATAATAATAATAATAATAATAATAATAATAATAATAATAATAATAACGTTTTATTGTTGTAATTTTTTGGTCTATCACAGTCATCCTATTCGACTGGGTGGTATTTATTTATTTTATTTATTTATTTTTTATTTATTTATGTTTTTGGTCTATCACAGTCTTCCTATTCGACTGGTTGTTTTTTATAGTATGGGGTTCCGGGTTGTTTCTTGCTTCCTTAGGATTCCATCACTTTTCTCACTATGTGCGCTGTTTCCAGGAACACACTCTTCTGCATAAGTCTTGGAGCAACTTCGGCATCTAGCTTTTCCAGGTTCATTTTCAGAGATCTTGGGATCGTGCTTAGTGTCCCTATGATTATGGGTACAATTTCCACTGACATATCGTATATCCTTGTTATTTCTATTTTCAGGTCTTGATACGTATAAATCTTTCCTCTTTCTTTCTCCTCTACGCTGGTACCCCATTGTATTTCGACACCAATGAGTGATACTTTCCTTTTGATTTTGTCAATCAACGTCACGTCTGGTCTACTGGCACGTATCACCCGGTCTGTTTTGATTCCATAGTCCCAGAGGATCTTTGCTTGATCGTTTTCTATCACTCCCTTAGGTTGGTGTTCGTACCACTTATTACTGCAAAGTAGGTGTTGTTTCTTGCACAGGCTCCAGTGGAGGACTTTTGCTACTGAATCATGGCCGTTTTTGTACTGGTTCTGTGCAAGTGCCGGACATTCGCTTGCTGTGTGGTTTATGGTCTCGTTTTTCATATTACACTTCCTGCATATGGATGAGATGTTATTCCCATATATCGTTCTTTGGACATTCTGGTAGTCTGTCTCATGTACTCATGTACTGTCCAAGCATTGGTTTGTCATTCTCCTGTTTCTGTATATTTCTGGATGTGCGTCTGCTTTTATCAGTCCTTCATTGTTTTATTATTATTATTATTATTATTATTATTATTATTATTATTATTATTATTATTATTATTATTATTATTTACAGTAATTTTGTTTCTGTATTTCGTACCCTCCAGTAATCATTCTTAGAATACGTACCCCTTAGTAGAAGAGAGAAGAATAAATAAGTTATTCAGAATTTTCTGTTTCAAAATGAGGGAAAGTCGATCCTCTTTCCACGTCCTCGAGCGTGGAATATTTATAAAAACTCCAAAAACCAAGAACCGCCTTATATTATTTGCATTTTCTTTTCCCTGTTTTATTCTTTTTTCCCGTTATAACAACGCGCACCCTTGTTGCTGGTGAACTAATTTTTTTTTTACATTTTTTGGATGGGAAGTAAGTAAATTTGATTTAATTTCTTATATTTTTCAGTATTTTTGACGAGAAGAATGGATATCACCAACGAAAAGGTATTTCCATTGTTTTCGTTATTTAGGATAAGCAAGTGAAAAATGCGCCGAAGTTTCTTCTTCGCAAATCTAGTTTTCCGTACAACGTATAATGCAGAATTAAAGCTTCAGCTATGAGTGCAGTGCTGCCGAAACGTGGAAATGTGGCCTCCGGTGAAAGGGTAATGCACAAGATGGTCGTGTGCAGAAGTGGGGTCTTCACTTTAGTGTGGAAAAAATTTTTTTTGATTGACGCGTCGAATAGCAGTGATACCAGAGCGACAATTCTAAGTTTCCAATTAAGTAAGATAACTTAAATCTATTTGAAACTGATGAGGGAAATTTATGGGAAATGATCTTTAGACTGAAGGAAAGGATATATCACTTTATATACGTTAGATTTTAACAATGATTGGAATGAATATAAAATTTACGCGAACGTGGAAGTCAGTGATGTAGAAATGTGGCACAACGGTATGAACGGTAGCACTTCAGTTCAGTTGCTCACCAGACACAGTAAAGTGAGGATGCCTCCCATGCCTCCGGAAAGCGCTGCCAGGTGCACGATCCATGGCTAACTTTAACCTTAGATAAAATAAAAACTACTGAGCTTAGGGGGTTGTAATTTGGAGTGTTTCATGATTGGAGGATGGATGATCGAAGTACCAAATTGCAGCCCTCTAGCCTCAGTGGTGCTTTATATCTGAGAGCGGACGGGGCTGACAGACAAATCCGGCACAATAGTTTTCTTTTACAGAAAACTAAAAGGAGTAAAATTGATTCAGTTTCTTACATCTTTTAGCAGTTTTGATGAAAAAAATAGATATCACCAAGGGGAAAGTTATTTCTTGTTTTCATTATTCGTTTAGAATAACAATAAGTAAAACTGATTCTCCCTCATATCTTTTAAAAACTTTGATGACAATGATAATGATAGACATCTGGCTTTCAAAAGTCAGTTCTTGCCTCTTCATTTTTCAGTTCATGAATCTCGCTCAGATTCCGATCATTGCTTTGCGGCAGAATTCGATTTTGGGGAAAACGCTGAGGCAATGGGTCCAGTTGTGCGACAGCCCATGAATTTGGGGGGTTTTGGGGTCGGGGTGGGGGTGAGCTAGTGGTCGATCTGTGGTCGATGATTGGTCGACCTGTTACCGCGAATGCTCTGTCATGTATGAAAAACTCAGATTTCCTTTTTTTTTTTTTTTTTTTTTTTTTTTTTTTTTTTTTTTTTTTTTTTTTTTTTTTTAGCGGCCGGGGGGAGGGTTACATTTCTCCTTCTTTTTACCTAATTTATCTTGTTTTTTTTTCCTTTACGTGTTCTTTGCTCTTTCTCATTTCTTTCATCTCTTTCATTCTTTTCTTTTTTGATCAACGTTGTTAAGAAGGTGATTTATAAGTTTCCATATGGTTTATTAAATCTAATAAATATTCTAGCTTCTTTCTCGTCTTGATTACGAGTTATTCCCTTCCCTGTTAATTCCTGTTTTTATCATGAAAGAAATAATTAGATTTGCTGCTCACATATGGCATTTAGATTCATTCTCTCAGAGGAAAAAAATGTAGATTACGGGTCATAAATGAAATTCCTGTGAATTTTATTATCATTTTCAGGATAAGGAATGCAATTATGTCCAGCGAGCACCGATAACCATAAATCACGAGTAGTACTTTATTATTGTATTATATGGAGACATTATGAGTCGAATAGGTCTTTTTCGCTCTAGATGCTGTGCTCGACCAATATTAAAAGTGAAAGTTGAAGGCCACAGGCTTTTATAGGTTTGGACGTCGAACCCCGAAAGAAAGTCACACAGGCATCAATACGATATGATGTTAGACTCATCTATTAAAAAGGAAATGAAGAGTATGTAGGCGTATACAGATGTGGTTGGTCATATAGATGTATATAGTGTACTTGATTGATCACTCCCAAATATTAAGAAAAGTCACAAAGCATCAAATTCCGTAGGCAAATTTGAAAGTAAAAAAAAAATAAAAAATAGACAACCTGTCCCTCATTACCTTAAAAAAAGGACAGCCCGTCGCCCCATTATTAAAAATGAAAAAAAAGTCCTCCCCCCTTACCTCAAAATGAAAAATAAAAAAAGAGACAGCCCGTCCCCCTAACATAAAAAAAAAAAAATACGTAATCGACTGACGGGCGAGTTCATTTAGACGCTAAAATGAGGTTTAGCATCATTACACCACGGCTTGTTTCACATTTTGCTCTCTCTTCTTTCCCTCTTTCGTTTTACGACCTACACGCGAAATCCACTTTGCCAGAATAATGTCAGTTTCCGGGTCAAAGCTACAAACAAACGTTTCTTTTAAGCTGCTCTCTCTCTCTCTCTCTCTCTCTCTCTCTCTCTCTCTCTCTCTTTCTGTGTTTGTGTGTGTGTGTGTTCGTAAACAGAATCTTTTGGGGTGAGAGAAAGAGAGAGAGAGATAGTTCTGTGTGTGTGTGTTTGTGTGTGCATGTTCGTAAACAGAGTCTATAGAGAGAGATAGAGAGAGAGAGAGAGAGAGAGAGAGAGAGAGAGAACCTGCGATTAAAGTTTTCACCGTTAACGTCGGGAGAAATTTATGAAACAGTTAGTAGGTTTCATACTCCAGAATAAATTCCCCTCCCTGTTTATTCACGGGAGTGGTTGCCTCTCTCTCTCTCTCTCTCTCTCTCTCTCTCTCTCTCTCTCTCTCTCTCATCCTGCTCAGTCCATTAGGAAACGAAGTAGGAGTGATGCAAAG
>NC_087200.1:32113195-32135695 GCF_015104395.2 Macrobrachium nipponense
GAAAGCTTAACATTAGAGAAAAGAAAATAGATCTTATGGACTTACATACTGGAATGGGAATGTCACGAATATGAATTCCAAAGATATGGATATCATAGATTGTAAACGTAAATCTCATTCGACTGGTTCTTTAGTTGCTTCCTTTCCTTGATGTTTTGGGTATTGATCATTTGAATTTTAATGCTTACTAGATTTTTATCTTGGATTTCTGAACAGAATCAGGCACTATCAACGTTTTGTGCTTATATTGGGAACGTTGCCTCATCAACCTTATGTGAATATATTATTTTCTTATAATTTGCAACAATTTTTATCCCAAATGTTGCGTCATTGTATGATAAACACTGAAATTCCTCGGCTAATTATCCCTAGCAATTCCTACAGTGTTTAATATGTTTCAATCTAGCTGCCACGAGTTAGTGGAATTATGCTGCTATTCAGTTTGTTGATGCATTTTCAGAATTTTGAGAAATTAAACTATTAATATTTCAAATAGTTCCGTTCTAGCTACCTCCAGGCTATGAATTGCTCCATTAAAACTTTTCATATAATGGGTCTCAAAGGCCCAAGCTCAGGTCAACGCTTTTTTTTCCCTTTATGCTCAAGTTAGGGAACCCTTTTCGTGTGTGTAGTTCCCTTCTCCTTGGAATGAATTCCCTATTACTGGGCTTATTCTTTGCTTCGCTGAGCTAAATTTTATACTGGTCAGTGTCCATTGCGTGAGAGATATAGTTCAAAGTAGATCTCGAGATCTTCTTCAAGTGTGTTTGCTATTTATAGACTGGTCTTGAGCTCCAGAACTTGTGGCAATCGTTAGATTTTAATTTCTTAAAGTCTTTGACGGAAAGCGGGAACCTTAGCGTCGATTACATTATCTGCCTTTTTTTCCTTTTATTTCGTCGTACACAAATTTAAATAAGATATAAAAATTATTTTTGTATATTTATGTATGTGTGTGTGTCTCCCTAATACCTTTATTTTCTTTTTTGAAAGAAGTCTTTGCTTTTATAACTTGCTTAAAGCTTCGTGCTCCTGCCTTCCAAGATGGACTTTGTGAGTCCTTTCCTCTTTTAGACGATTTATTGTCTCTTCATAATATGTGTGTATGTGTGTGTATAATTATATAGTATATGTATGTGAATGTATATATATAATATATATAATATATATGTGATCGGATATATTGATATATATATATAGATATATATGATATACATATATATACATATTATATATCTTATATATATATCGTATTCTCTATATATCATATATATATATAGATATATATATATATATGTATATATATATCTATATACATATATAGTCCCTATATATATCTCTATATATAATTATAATATATTATTATACAATCGAGATATCTAGGACATAATTCTAATAAGTTACTTTGGTATCTTCTTAGGCACCCGGAGATATGGTATTCAAAAAGTGTTTCCCCAATAGGAAAATGAAAATGGTATTTCTCGGAAAATGCCCAACAGTTTTCGTCCTCCAATGGACCTCTTCTGGGGGCGTTTATTAAGGAAATTAACGCCCCAAGAAGAGGTCAATTGGAGGACGAAACTGTTGGGCATTTTCTGAGACATACCATTTTCATTTTCCTATGTGGAATACACTGAATATATATATATATATATATATATATATATATATATATATATATATATATTTAGATCTGTATAATATATATATACATATATATATATATATATATATATATATATATATATATATATATATATATATTGTAAGGGAATTAATATATTTGGTAAACTTTTATATTGTAGTTATGCTTTTGACTTCACACATTAAAGTAAATTTCTGTTTGTTTTTGTCCAGTTTATTTATGTATGTCGTTTGAAGGTTGGACTTGGGGTTTTTACCTCCCCCCCTCTAAGGGTAGTTATAGTTTTAATTGGTAATTAACCCTTGTAAATGTTTTTCTTTTCATGGTTGACGGTGTTTCGACTGTTTGTGACCCGTTTTGTTTTCATCTCCGCTTCTGATATGGGAACTTGCGGAGTGATGAAGAGTTAGTTAACGGCTCCCTGTAGAGAGGTTACCAGCTCCTATATTTTTCCTGACGGCTTGTGGTAAATTACTCTGACGTTTCTGAAGACGTCCTCGCTTTTTGTGAAGCTATTGGCATCTTGGAGGTGTTCCTTTTCATCCCCCTACGAACAGTACTTTTTGTAGACGTCTCTGCGGTCTGTGTAAAGAAATCGTGTGACGCCCTTCCTTTACAAGACGTATACTTCGGGGTTGTGATGCCCTAACTTGCTTGATGTACCTTTGGAGGCGAACCTCGCCCGTCATTTGCCCTTGCCCTCAGTTAGCTGAACCTCTGGAGTCGTAAAGAGGCCTCCCAGGGTCGAAGAAGAGGGTAAGATCCCAGACCCTGTGTGTATTTACTATAAATATTCTCTCTTATAGACGACCTGAGTTGGGTGTTTCATCCTTAGTGACACAATTGGAGTTAACCGTTGAAGACGAGATTTTGCGCTAATATTAAAGAGACGATTTACTATGAAGCACTGGAATAGTGGAGTGATAGTTAATTTTTCTTGACTACAAGATAATTATGTTTCATAGTCCTAATGTACGCTTATTCGAATGTGTGGTTTGATTAGGTTTAAGGCTATTTTTCTTACTTTGTCTCTTACTTTCGTAACGACCAGTGCATCTGTGTTTTCTATCTCCCCCTAGTAACTTTTTCTTTTACTTTAGTATGATAGTTAGCTAGGCGAATGTATTTTTGGATTTTTTTGTAATTGTGAGTTTTGTTTTGCTCTTTCTTCCCTAAAGTACAGCTTTCAAGGGATTTCTTTGTAATGATAAGACCTTTTTGTTGTAATAAATAATTAAGTATATGTTTAGTCTCTGTATCCTTCTCTTTGAGGAAATACTTTGGATTGTTGATGCTCTGGTTATGAGTCCTACTCATTACCATAGTGGTAAGGACTTTAGAAGTGGATTAAAGAACCTCTGAACTCATTACCATCTCTAAGAGTTCATAACATAATTGGCGACCGTGACAGGATCTACTACCAGACATTGACATTCAGAGGGTTTTCTCGAGGAGGAGTGCAGAGAAAGGTGGGAAAAGGATAGGTTTGCTTGATAGGCTTTTAAGTGATAGGAGTTTTTTCTCCCTCTCTCTCTTTCCCCATTTAACTTATTTCGAGTTTCAAGTTGAGGAGGCTGCGGCCGAATTTTTCAGTAATCCTGATTGGGAAGAAAATATTTTTGATTTGAAACGTGAGGAGTTGTGGTTTTTGTCTCAGTTTTTGCGTTTGGAACTGCCAGCAGAAATTCGTAAAGGACAGTTACTCAAAGAAGTGCTGAAAGCTGCTAAAGAGTACCAAGGGAAGGTGAGTGTCTCGGATATGAACAAAAATCAAGAACAGGGCAACGTTACTAACGATGGAAACCGGAACTAGATGAAAGTAACATCATCAGGTAAGTGAGTTGAGACTCAGTATTTTGAGGGAGGAAGCGAAAATTAAAGAGTTGGAGTTAAAAGCTATGCAGTTTCAAGCAGAAGAAAAAGCTAAAGAAAGGGAACACGAGATTATCTTGCGTAGAATGTGTAACAATAATAGTGATAATAATAGTAATAGTAGTGGCTCTGTAAGTAATTTTAATGTAATGTCAGCGTTAAAGTTAGTACCTTTGTTCAATGAGGAAGATGTCCCAGAATTTTTCACTTCTTTTGAGAGGATAGCTAAAAGGTTGGTTTGGCCGAAAGATATGTGGACCACTATGATACAATGTCGTTTGAAAGGGAAGGCTCAGCGTGTATATAATACACTTAATGAAGATCTTTGTAACGATTATGACACAGTGAAAGCCATAATTCTCAAGGCCTATGATTTAGTTCCTGAAGCTTATAGGCAGAAATTTCGCAATTTCAAGAAAGAGCCAGGGATGACATTTGTAGAATTTGCGAGGCAGAAGGAACAGTTTTGTGAGGACTGGTTGAAGTCGAAGGATATTGACAATTTTTCTAAATTAAAGGAATTAATTTTGATAGAAGAGTTTAAAAGGACTGTGACTAGGGAGTTAAGAATACATTTGGATGAGTTAAAACTAGACTCCTTACAGGAGATAGCTATTGCGTCAGAAGAGTACTCTCTCACCCACAAACAGGAAAAGTTAACAAGGGAAGTATCTATAAACAATAGGAAATTTTTCAATGGTAGTTGGAGAAGGAATAACCAGAACAGACAACAGGAGTCTTACAAACCCGATTTTGACAGGAATACGAGTAATAAGAATAATAGTAATTATGATAATAAAACTAGTAGTAGTGTAAATAATGTTAGTTCTCGTAGTTATGCCAATACTAGTAGGAACGTAGGTAACACTAAGGCTACAGAGTCAGGAATAGTTTGTTTTTGGTGCAGTAGGAGAGGTCATGTGGAGTCGCAATGTTTCTTGAGAAAGAAATATTTCGAAAGAAACTCGAAACCTGTCAGTGTTGTAACAGCAGATAAACTGCCTAGGAAGACGAAACTAGATGACTTAGATTTCGTAAGTACGTAACAGACGGATTTATTTTCACGGATTAAACTAAAGAGATTGGGACAAAAATTAAAGTATTGAGAGATACTGGGGCTGCTCAGTCATTAATTTTACGAGGGTCTGTCCCGGATGGATATGTTTATAAGAATGATGAGTATGTAGTATTGGGTGGTTTCCCGAATACAGTGGATTCATACCCACTAGAAACCTTTTATCTAAATACTAATTATTTTTCAGGTGAAGTAAAATTGGCGGTTGTTGATAGTTTGCCAATTACTAAGATAGATTTAATTTTTGCTAATGATTTGTCCATTACTGATGAAGCTTGTATCTTTCCAATTCTGTCCTATGAGTGATATTTGTAAACCTATCTCGGTAATAACGAGGTCAAAGGCAAAAGAGGTTGACCTGGCCGAGGTTGATTTGGATTTGGATGTGATTGATGAACTTAAGAATGACTTTGTGACAAATAGTACACTTACTTTTCGAGACGTAGAGTGGGATTCCAAGGCTTTTAGAAAAGCCCAAACTGTTGAATTTCATGAATTTGTTAGTAGTGATAGTAATGATTTATCGAAGCCAGTATTCTGTAAAGAGAGAGGTTTACTCTACAGGGTTAGTAGGTCAGCTGATGCACCTGCTGATCAGGTAGAGGTTTCCCGTCAGTTGGTAGTTCCTGAGAAATATAGGAATAAAATTTTGTAATTGGCTCATGAAAACAATCTTGCTGGGCATTTCGGAGTCAGAAAAACGTTTCAGAAGGTTGCACGGTATTTTTATTGGCCCGAATGCGCCGAGATGTAAAGCACTATGTGCTGTCTTGCAGGGTTTGTCAGTTGGTGGGGAAGCCTAACCAGAAGATACCTAAAGCCCCACTTATTCCCATACCTTCAGTTGGAGAGCCTTTTAGAGAGGTGGTGATCGACGTTGTGGGTCCTCTCCCGCGGACGCGCGGGGGCAATGAGTATTTGTTGACAATTGTGGATAGGATGACTCGCTTCCCGGAGGCTGTCCCCCTGAGGAGTATTCGGAGTGAAAAGATTGTGGATAATTTGATTAGCTTCTTTACTAAGTTTGGCATACCTCGCACTTTGCAATCTGACTGTGCTACTAATTTCACCAGCAAATATTTTAAGAATAAAATGTCTTAATTAGGGATAAAGCACATTACCTCTTCTCCGTATCACCCTGAGAGTCAGGGCCAGGTGGAAAGGTTTCACCAGACCCTGAAGTCAGTTTTGAAAAAGTTTTGTATGGAGTCAGGAAGAGAGTGGGATAAGGAGGTCCCGTATGCCTTATTCGCTATTCGTTCCGTTCCAAAGAAATGAAGCTTTGGGATACTCTCCTTTCGAGCTTGTTTTTGGGCATTGTGTGCACGGGCCTTTGGAGGTTGTACGTGAGCATCTGGAGGGGGAGACACCCGAGGTCAACATTCTTGATTATTTGTCAGGGCTTCAGGAGAAACTAAGAGAGGCATGGGAGTTTGCTAAAGAGAATTTAGCAGAAAGCCAGGAGGTGATGAAAAACAGATACGATGTTGGGACTCAAAAAAGGGTGTTTAAACCTGGAGATAGTGTTCTAGTTTTGTTGCCCTTCCCAGGAAATCCTTTGAGGGCACAGTTTTCAGGGCCCTGGAAGGTTCTGAAGAAATATAATGACGTGAATTATTTGATAGAGACCCCAGGTAAGGAAGAAAACTAGAGTATGTCATATTAATATGCTCAAACCTTATATAAGTAGAGATGTAGAATTAGCTGAAGATGCAGACGTGGACCCCGTCACTTTAGTCAGTGTAGAAGTAGACACAGAGGTAAATACAGTAGAGTCTGTAGTTAGTAATAAATTATCTGTTACACCCGATGCATTGAGTAGCAATTCTGAAATTTTAAATAATCTGCAAATTAAATTTCAGCACTTGGATCCCGGCAGGTCTGTATCATTAATTAACCTGATCAATGAATATAGAGATATTTTTCAGGACACTCCAGGTAGAACCACGGTCCTCGAACATGATGTGGATGTGGGGGATGCAAAACCCATTAAACAGTGCCCCTACCGACTTAACCCAATAAAGAGAGACATAGTGAAAGAGGAAGTGCGATACATGCTAGACAATGATTTAATTGAACCTAGCAGTAGTCCGTGGAGTTCACCTGTGGTGCTAGTTAAGAAGGAAGGCGGACAAAACCGTCTGTGCTTCGATTACCGAAAGGTGAATGCAGTAACTACGACTGACTCCTTTCCTCTACCCAGGGTGGAAGACTGTATTGATCGTGTTGGGTCTGCAAAGTTTTTGACAAAATTGGATCTTTTGAAAGGCTATTGGCAGGTGGGCCTTTCCCCCCGAGCGAGACAGATTTCGGCCTTTGTGACAGGTGACGGCCTTTTCGAATGCAAGGTGATGCCATTCGGAATGAAGAATGCGGCTGCCACATTCCAGAGGCTGATGAATTACATAACCCAAAATTTGGAAGGTTGTGTCTATATAGATGACCTTATCATTATAGTGATGATTGGAAGACTCATCTTAAAAGATTGAGAGCTTTGTTTCAGGTGTTGCGGAAGGCTGGCCTAGTGGTAAATCTTAAAAGAGTGATTTCGCTCAAGCAAAGGTAATTTACCTCGGTCATGAGGTGGGCCTGGGTAAGGTCGCCCCCAAGAAGGCTAATGTGGAGGCAGTTGCAGATTTTCCAGCACCTCTTAATAAAAGGGGCGTTAGGCGTTTCCTTGGTATGGTCGGCTATTATCGCAGATTCATTTGCAATTTTTCTGACATAGCCAACCCGCTCACAAACTTGTTAAAGAAAGGTGTCAAATTTATTTGGTCTCCTGAATGTCAGGAGGCTTTCGAAAAACTGAAAGCTACCTTAATTAGTTACCCTTTGTTGCGATCCCCAAATTTCAAATTGCCTTTCAGGTTAGGTACCGATGCCAGCGATTTGGGACTTGGTGCTGTTCTGTTGCAAGAGGATGACTCGAAAACACTACATCCCGTTGCTTACTTCTCCAAGAAATTGTCGCCAGCAGAAAGAAAATATTCTACGATAGAAAAAGAGGCATTGTGTCTACTAAAGGCATTGGCCCATTTTAATGTTTATTTAAGTAATTCTAACTCTCCTATTATAGTTTATACAGACCACAACCCCTTAGTCTTTATCCAACGTTTCAAAGATAAAAATATGCGAATTCTTAGGTGGAGTTTGACTCTCCAAGAGTATGATCTCGAGATACGGCATATACCAGGTAGAGACAATATAGTTCCCGACGTTTTGTCTAGGTCCTTTACAATAGAATGATTTTTCCGTAATAACAACCATTATTTTTTTCAGGAGTTCACTTAATTTGTTTCTTGCTTTGATAAAAAGTTAAAGTAATCTTTAATGTAATTTTATTTAATTTTTGAATTCTTAAAAAAAAATTTTCTTTTAGATAATTTTTTTTTCCTTTTTGGTGGGGAGGTGTAAGGGAATTAATATATTTGGTAAACTTTTATATTGTAGTTATGCTTTTGACTTCACACACTAAAGTAAATTTCTGTTTGTTTTTGTCCAGTTTATTTATATATGTCGTTTGAAGGTTGGACTTGGGGTTTTTACCTCCCCCCCTCTAAGGGTAGTTATAGTTTTAATTGGTAATTAACCCTTGTAAATGTTTTTCTTTTCATGGTTGACGGTGTTTCGACTGTTTGTGACCCGTTTTGTTTTCATCTCCGCTTCTGATATGGGAACTTGCGGAGTGATGAAGAGTTAGTTAACGGCTCCCTGTAGAGAGGTTACCAGCTCCTATATTTTTCCTGACGGCTTGTGGTAAATTACTCTGACGTTCTGAAGACGTCCTCGACTTTGTGAAGCTATTGGCATCTTGGAGGTGTTCCTTTTCATCCCCCTACGAACAGTACTTTTTGTAGACGTCTCTGCGGTCTGTGTAAAGAAATCGTGTGACGCCCTTCCTTTACAAGACGTATACTTCGGGGTTGTGATGCCCTAACTTGCTTGATGTACTTTTGGAGGCGAACCTCGCCCGTCATTTGCCCTTGCCCTCAGTTAGCTGAACCTCTGAAGTCGTAAAGAGGCCTCCCAGGGTCGAAGAAGAGGGTAAGATCCCAGACCCTGTGTGTATTTACTATAAATATTCTCTTATAGACGACCTGAGTTGGGTGTTTCATCCTTAGTGACACAATTGGAGTTAACCGTTGAAGACGAGATTTCGCGCTAATATTAAAGAGACGATTTACTATGAAGCATTGGAATAGTGGAGTGATAGTTAATTTTTCTTGACTACAAGATAATTATATTTCATAGTCCTAATGTACGCTTATTCGAATGTGTGGTTTGATTAGGTTTAAGGCTATTTTTCTTACTTTGTCTCTTACTTTCGTAACGACCAGTGCATCTGTGTTTTCTATCTCCCCCTAGTAACTTTTTCTTTTACTTTAGTATGATAGTTAGCTAGGCGAATGTATTTTTGGATTTTTTTGTAATTGTGAGTTTTGTTTTGCTCTTTCTTCCCTAAAGTACAGCTTTCAAGGGAGGGATTTCTTTGTAATGATAAGACCTTTTTGTTGTAATAAATAATTAAGTATATGTTTAGTCTCTGTATCCTTCTCTTTGAGGAAATACTTTGGATTGTTGATGCTCTGGTTATGAGTCCTACTCATTACCATAGTGGTAAGGACTTTAGAAGTGGATTAAAGAACCTCTGAACTCATTACCATCTCTAAGAGTTCATAACAATATATATATATATAGATCTATATATATGTATATATATATTATATATATATATATATATATATATATATAATATATATATATATCTTTCTATATATATTATATATATATATATATATATATATATATATATATATATATATATATATATATATATATTATATAGTATATATATGTATATATAGATATAGATATATATAGACATATATAAGATATATATATATATATATATATATATATATATATATATATATATATATATATATATATATATATGTACGTATATCGCTTGAATATTTATTTGGTAACCATTCCACGTCCCCTTTCAATTCTATTACTGAACCAATGCGCGTTATCGTTTGTAAACAAAACCAGTACTCCCATGCACAATACATAGGACAGCAAAGGCTCAGGAAAATCCCTCGATCAGTGTGCATGAAACAACTCTCATATGCTTGCTCTTTTTTTTTTTTTTTACTTTTTTTATTTATTTTTTTTTTTTTTTCGTCATTATTTTTCGTTAATTTGTGGGTCGATCTCTGGACTTCATATTGTATTTACGATTGGGACTTTCTCTATTTATATATATAATATATATAGATATATATATATATACATCTATATATATATATATATATATATATATATATATATATATAGGCAATAGTCACCAAGTGAAACAATCAAGTACCACTGCAAGGCTTAGTAAAGGACAAGAAGTCGAAAGGAAACCTTGCGCAGTTCTCCATTGTATATATCACTTTCCTTCAAGCCTTTTGCTTTTGGTGATATATTCATCACGTTCCAAATTTACGTGATTCAGTTATACATATATATATACGTGTTTATATATATATATATTATATATATATTTATATATATATATATATATATATATATATATATATATATATATATATATATATATATATATATATATATATATATAGTATATATTCACTTTTTCTTTGACTTTCATTTTCATATCTTTTACACTGTTGGCTATCGCAACAGAGTGGTTTTGTTAGATATTTAATGGGTTATCTTTTCATTTCTTTGCATTTGTTGTTTTAGCGTAGTATTTCCCTGCAATCACAATGATGCCATATGAGGGGGGAAATTTTCGACCAACTTTCTAATGGGAAGGCCTTTCCATATGGGAAGGTGAGCTATATGTTCCAGCGACTTGTTAACAGTGGCTCTGACAACCTTTCCTTGCGAATCGAAGGGCCATTACTACTGCAATGCATAAAAACCCCAAATTAGAATATAGTGATAAAAAAACATTTGTAATATTTTTTTGACTAAATAAAAACAGCACGTAAAATCCTTTCATATTCCATTAGTGTTCCACAAAAAAATGGAAAGGAAAACTAGGGGGGTAAAAAACTTAAAAAAAAAAAAAAGGAAAATAAAAATCAAACCGAAGGCTTTTAGAGATTCCATTAAGGTTTCTCCGTTCTAGAGTCAGCTCGAAAGAGAGAGGGAGGGAGAGAAAGAACTGTAATTTGCTCTTCCTTGAAAAATGTGCCTTATATCTCGCTTAGTGGGGAATAGATAGCGCGTTCGCCTAACGGATCTGTTAAGGCAATATTGCAGAATATTGCTGCTCGTTCTCTTTATCTGATAGTGATGATAGTTGGCTCGTTTTCCGCCAAGGAATTTTTTTTTTCATAGGCCTGGTGCGCGTGAAAATATTAATGTGGGTACGTCATGTGCCACTGCACTTTTATGCGTAAGATTATAAACATTATGTTGCCTCTAGTTATGTAATTGCCTCGTGTTATTTTGTGGTAGACAGTGACTTGTACATATAACAGCCTCGTATTTATATTAAATATTTCCGTGCGAACAGGCGATATCCAAGATGTATACAAGATGTATATATTCACGAGCATTTTAAATCGTCTAGTGGTGCGTAAGCATAGGAGAGGTGAATCATTTTCAGAACTTTTACCAGATAACAAGGAAAAAGTTCTTCGATTCTCTTCCTTATCAAAATGGGTTGATGTGTAACTTCCCCACTTCAGGTTATGACGATACTTTTTTTGGCTGCAAAATGCAAGAAATGGGATAAATAAAACGAAGTATTTTTGGTGAGCAAATATTCGTGAATATACTATATAATGGGTGGGGGTTTGGGCAGAGAGATTGCTGTATATATAACAGTTTTATGGACTTGTATTTAAATGAAAAAATCTTATGGGTAATTTTAAACATTTGAATTTAGAAATTCACTTTCTACTCGTAATGAATACTAGAATAATTATGCCTTTAAAAGTGTAGGAATAGTGAATAACTTCTCTCTCTCTCTCTCTCTCTCTCTCTCTCTCTCTCTCTCTCTCTCTCTCTCTCTCCATTCTTCCCTTTCCCCCCTGGTGGGTTTCTTGACAGGCCCTGCCGTAATGAAGACACCTGTCCATCCGGAGGACACAGTCAGCAGATAAGCAGTAGCCGAAGAAGGTAGAGAGGCTGGTGGCTGGCTCGCTCGAATTCCACCGTCCGTCCCACGGTTGGGTTCCTATTCGGAGGCGTTGCTGTTTTCGCCTACCTGGTTGAATGGTATCAGGAGTCAATATAATTATCGTATACGGGGAGAAAGAGAGAGAGTGGGGAAATAAGGACGGCGCGTATTGATTTTACGCATAACGTACTCCAAAGGGCTTCGTCTTCCCTCTAGATAACGCTCTCTCTCTCTCTCTCTCTCTCTCTCTCTCTCTCTCTCTCTCTCTCTCTCTCATACGATTTATTTCAAAAATACAAGAGTTGAAAGCGCTATTTGTGTATGACGCTTTCAGCCCGCCTTCAAGAAAACTTATCTCAGTTATGGTTGCATATTCGTAAAAAAGAGGCTTTATAGGGGAGAATCAGTGTTTTAACTTGATTAGTTATAATTACGTAAAATCAGAAGAATGACATATGGGAGCTCTAAGCACAGCCTCCTTGGCACCTTGTTTGCTTTAATTGACAAATCAGATTATACTCTGAGAGACTCTTAAAATTGGTTATGACATATAAGGGCACTGAGGATTATGTTACGTAAACAGGTACAGTGCCACAGTGATACACGTTATGTCCTGACGAAATCTTCTCAGTGTTGATTGATGAAGGCGAGGCACTGTGAGACAGTAGAGTGACGCAGTAGGACGCACACATAATCTGCAATATACAAAATGCACGCGATTACTTCGGCTGTCACAGCGATGGGTAAAGTTTAATTAGATTGTTGAAGACTGAGGGAAAAGGTTCATTCAAGATCAAATATAATGCAAACTGGGAGTGATACTTATATGAGCGATTTAACACAAGTAACGTTAGTACCAATTCGTTAAGGCCTTTAAGAGGATTGCAAGGAAGGAAATGAGCAGTGGGTAATACAGATGAAGAAGGTGTTGCCGAAATAACTTTCCAAAACCACACAGTACCTGAATTCACTGGACAAGAAGTCTGCAATGTAGAACCAGTTGGAATCTTCGTCAATAGGGACATCGACGGTTGACACTGATGCGACACTGGTTCGGTCAACAGTAGTCAGGTGGTCGGCGGGTGCCGATCGACAAGGAGTCTGCTTTCTATAGAGGTCCGCCCAATAATATTACTTTTTGACTTCTGACCTCCTTCTTATATGCCTTCCATTCCCGCGCTTTTTCATCTGGGTCGAGATGCGCGTTTCCCGTTAGTCGGGTCCTCTGGCTTTTCAGGTGTTCTGCCCTTGTTTTTCGGATCACCTGGAATATGGAGAGCGCCTCGGTAGAAGGGAAGATTCAGCGGGAATAGGACAATTAAAAGGTTGTTAAGAGGGAGAGAGGTATAGGGTGGACAATAGTCATGCCTACTTTATAACTGGGGCTAGGTCCGGCCCCGAAGATACCTACTTGCTTCTTCTGTGGGCTGTTAGATGTCCTTGTTGGAAAAGTAAAATGTTGAAAGGCAGCGGGCTCAGTAAGAGTTTTCATTATTCATAGATACTCTTAGCAATATGTATATTTATTTTATATATATATATATATATATATATATATATATATATATATATATATATATATATATATATATATATATATATATATATATATAATATATATATATATATATATATATATATATAGTGTGTGTGTGTGTGTGTGTGTGTGTGATCAGCAACCGGAACCTAGTGATAAATTATTATTATAAAATCCTCCGTTAATCATTCAGCGCGACTTTCAGTCGGCGATCGTTTCTCCTCTGCTTCGCTTAATCAAATCTTGATTGAATTTTGGACGACCGAGTAGAGCCATTGTCTTTGAGAATTAATGGGTAAGAGAGATCGCCTGCTGGGACGCACCCGTATGTTTACCTATTCACTAAACAGAGCCCTACCCTGCGTCTTGTCGACTTGGAAGATTTAAATATTCAATTAAATGTCTGTGTTTTCGGAAACGGCGGCCGCTAGGGACATATTTCTTAATAATGTGCTCTGTCACATAGGCCGTTTTGCGGGAGATTCACCACTGGAGAATCCAACGGCTGTTTTATATTGTATTTATGCTCTCTCTCTCTCTCTCCTCTCTCTCTCTCTCTCTCTCTCTCTCTCTCTCGTACACATATACACATATATATACTATATATAATATTATTACACACACACACACGCACACATTTTATATATATATATATATATATATATTATATATCATATATAATATTATATATATATATATGTATATATATATATATATGTATATATATAATATATATATATACATATATATAGATATACATATATATTTATATATGCACGCGCACGCACACACACACACACACACACACACACTCCAGAGTCACTGTCAGGCAAGAATAAGGATGTGGTCGTAAATGGAAAAAATATGATAGAGCAATAAATGTTGATATAAATTTTAAAAGAATGGAAGCGACAAATGGAGTCCTAATGTATGTACTATGTAAAGCAAGGAGGATAACACGGTATTGGCAAACTATCTAGAAGAGAGACCAGGTGTCCATGGAAACCATGATGGGAATATATAGAGTAAATGCAGAGCCACCTCTCCTTTATGGAAATGAAATGTTTATTTTTCAATTACGATTAGAAGATAAATGCTGGAAGCTGTGGAGATGAGATTTTTGCATTAATCATGCGGCTTAAAAGGGAAAGGAAGGCAAGGGTATGTGCAGATACGTGTAAAAATATTAGCGTAGTTGAAAATGTGCATCAGATGGTTTTCGGATTTGGTCACGTGAATCGGAAGTATCTGGTGGTAGGAGTAAAGATAGACTTAGAGAGCGCTCGATAGATGGCGTGAAAGAGGCATTTGAAAAGAACCTTTCTATCCAGAAATTTCGTGAGTGCAATGAAGATAGGTGTGAATTGTCTGTTGTGTGCAGGGCAGTTCGACGTTTCCTGATGAGCATTTTGTGTAGGCATATAAATCAAGAAATGTAATTTTTTTTTTTTTTTTTTTTTTTTTTGCACAGGGATGTATCTACGAATCAGCAGTTGACGTATAATTATGGTATTGACCGTAGTGTTTTTTTCTCCATTCTTTTTTTTTTTTTTTTTTTTTTTTTTGTGTGCAGCTCACTGTTATAGGAGACGGATTAGTAGTTAGCAAAGAGATATGCAAAGATATTTACGATGCAAGTAATTTTTTTTTTACGATGAAGTGAATGAAAAGAAATTTTGTATATTTAGAATATAATAATATTCGTACATAAAATTCCACGTGTCAAACAGATTTACGGACGTACAAATGCCGTAAGTAAACGGACACCGACAAAATTTTATTCCCAACAAATACTGACACAGACGCGCGCTCATATTTTATGGTATAGTGTTCGTATATAAGGGATGAAATATTTAACATCACGATTAAGCCTTTAATTAGTTAGTGACAGAAGTCTCTCTCTCTCTCTCTCTCTCTCTCTCTCCTCTCTCTCTCTCTCTCTTCCTTTTAGGTTTCTTCTGGTAAATCCGATTGTGCCACTGTAGAACTTATCAGTGAGAATGTGGCTGGTAGTCAGTCGACTGTGGAAGTTGCAAACTCTGGTTGAAAAGAGACGAGGAGATATGTATATATATATATATATATATATATATATATATATATATATATATATAACATATATATATGTAGTATATTATATATACACCCTACGTAGGTATGTATATGTTTCTGTTTATATGTATGAATGTAAAGGAAGTGGGAGAGAGAGAAAACAACAGTGTCTTAAATCTAACCCTCCTCTATGGATGTGAAGTTCAGATGTTGAATGTAAACTACAAGAAAAGTCGAGGCTTTGGGCTTTGGACGAGAACTGTTTGTGTACTATTCTATATATATATATATATATATATATATATATATATATATATATATATATATATATATATATATATATATATAAATGATTGAAAGGGCAGAACAAGTGCATAGAAGCGTTAGTCATAGAAAGGTTAGCGAAGGTGAAAAGATTGTTCGGGTTGATAGGTGGGAGAAAAAGAGTTCACGATTCGGAAATGTGTAAGTGGATCAAGAGAAGTATTGGGAATAAAGATCCGTCATATCTCTGGAGGGTGAGATAGTATGGAGGGAATAGAGCAGTGCTGCCATCCTCGACACGCTTTCAGCAGCGGGTAATCTTGTGGAAGGTTCTGCACAGGGTTTTCATCCAAGATTCACCTGTTCACGTATGAATGCATCAGACATCTTTGGGTCGTGTGTGCGTGTTTTTTTATTTTTTTTTTTTAACTCAATTTTCCCCGTTATCGAAATAACAAAATGCTGGAAGCATATTCACGCGGACACACACGTACAGGTAAACATTATCATACTTAAAAAATCATATGTAAAATACAAGCTTTCGGTCCTGGGAAGATCCATAGTGAGAAAGCTTCCCTCGCACATCGTTTAGCTTATTATGGAAATAACATATACTTCATTTTTCGCTCTACGGTAAATGAAATAAACGTATGCGCATAATTTTCGTATAAAAGAGGCTGATTTTTTTAATTAAATTTCCTTCAGAGTTTTTTAACTTGATCAAACATAAAAAATTCATTTCATCCCAGAACAGTTCATTGAAATTTGTCATCATATCGGAATTTAAAAAGAATAAATTTATCACAAGGTGAATTAAAAAAAAAAAATGTGTAAAGTTAGTACGAGTGACTTTTTCATCTTCACCTCTCTTTCTCCATAGAACGTGTGATTACGGGAAGTATTCATTTTCTGGTTCTCAACATGCTGTTAGTGTTAAGGTTGCTAATTCCATGCATATGACGCTGTTATTATTCTGAATTTAAACTACATCATTGTTAGCGAAAGGTTAAACTAGTCTTGATTAATGTGTCCACTTCAGCTCCTCTGAGACATCTGAAGTACCCCGGAAACCAAGTGCCATCTTTCAGCATTTTACCGACACTTGAAGTAGAACAACTTGGTGCCATGTTAACAGTGAGTCGAGACAAGATCATCTCTTAATAGAGGATACGGTCTTTCATTTTCTATACTCTATAGTAACCGTCCATTAATGTAAACACTTAAAAAATGCACCGAAGAGTCGAGTTTTCTCCACAGCATATAATGCTATATGAATTTCTCACCCGTGGCCCATGAAACTTTCAGCCACAACCCGGGGTCGCCTGTGTTGTTGGCACCTATAGCGAAGCCCGACTCACGATCATGGCTAACTTTACCTTTAAATAAAATCAAAACTACTGAGGCTAGAGGGCTGCAATTTCATATGTTTGATGATTGGTGGGTGGATGATCAATATACCCAATAAGCAGCTCTCTCGCCTCAGTAGTTTCGGAGATCTGAAGACGAGCGGACAGACAAAAAGCCATTTCAGTAGTTTTCTTTGACAGAAAACTAAAACGCTGATTGCGTGTTGTATTTTTTCTTGTATAACGCTACGCTACTTTGCGCCACTGATAAGGAAGGCTAAACAATTTACAGAGGACACGAAAGGTAGGAATTGTAAACGGCAATGAAGTATAGCTAAATGATAATACTGAAAGTCAACAATGATTGTCTAGCCAAGCTATCAGAAGTCTTGTGTGAGGAGCTGTACACAAGCACACTCACAGATGCCTGTGTGCCCATTTATATAGTGGCACACACACACACACACACACACACACTCTCTCTCTCTCTCTCTCCCGTGTTTTACACACGACAGTATCCTCAACTTTCTCTTCTTGTCTCCGATAAATCTTCATCCAAGATATTTACGTCCAGAACATCTAAGTTCCCTAGACAAACTCCCTTCTTTTCTCGACCCTTCTTCTCATTCCAGTTTAATACAGTAGAGCATTGTCGTGCCACGAACCCAGGACACGGACTCTTCTTGTACGGATTAATCCGAGGAGAGAGAGAGAGAGAGAGAGAGAGAGAGAGAGAGAGAGAGAAGATCGAACGGCAAATCCCCTTTTATCCTGTCTGACACGTTGGTGTTAATTTATTGTTCTAGAGTTTCCTGTGTCCTTGGACTCTCTCTCTCTCTCTCTCTCTCTCTCTCTCTCTCTCTCTCTCTCTCTCTCTCTCTCTCTCTCTCTCTCTCCACACACACACACACATATATATAACAACTTCGAAACGTTCCCGTACTAAATTGCTGTTACTACGTCTTCTCCCTCTTTTCTCACTCTTTTACGTAAGGTAAAGTTTGGTTTTAAATGTTATGTGTTCCTTTTCGTCACGGATATTTGGACACACACTTTCCCAAATGCTGTGGATAGAGGAATCGTAGGGTGAAAAACACATAAGGGGAATCGATAAATACGCTATATGTTCCTTATTCTCCCGTCTGCTTAACGGTCCAATCATTATTTGTTTGTTTTGTTTATTCTGAGCAGTAATTATTCCCCTATAAATTTCAGTGTTCGAGTGTTTGCGTATCTGCTGTTTTCCCTTCTCTGTAAATGTAATCCTTTTTTTAGTTCGTCTGAGCTGAAAGCTCGAGTAAACTGTCCTGATCTGTGTATTTCTGTTTGTGTGTTTGCATATTTGTATTTTATGATCGATAACCACTTTGAGGTATGGATGTAAATGAGGTAGGTTGCCGAATATTAATAACCACTTTGAAGTTTGGATGTATCGTATATATGTAATGAGGTAGGTCGGCGGTTAGATGTATAAACGTATTCAAGAATAACTCAGACATTTCACAATTTGAACGTCTCAAAATTTACTGCCAGCTCTGAATCGAACAGGGCACAAAATATACTTTTGTAAAGGAACGTAGGGCTTGATCAAATGAACACCCGAACACTTTTAGATGGGAATTAGGCAAATAGTGGTAGTAGGAAGGTTTCTTTTAAATCTTCTCTGGGACTCATGGGGCAAAACCGACAGACCTTCCGTGAAACCTTCCTTGAAATAGTGGAGATTCGGGTTTTTCGAACAAGAGCCCCGTAGCACGGACTGGGAAAAGTCTTTTCAAGAAGATACCAATCGCCAGATTGATGTCAGTCATCCTTAATTCAATTGGAATAAGTTAGTTTTTTTCTTTTCAAAGTATAGCCTGAGGGTGAGGAGTTTGACATAGGAATATACGTACTATATGAAAAATCTTAGCCCCCTTACCTCAGGTGAGCTGAGTGACCCTTGGGTCTCTTGTTGTTGCTCCACCTCTCTTCCTAAAAGCTTTTTATGATGAGCAACTCGGCAGAAATTGATGTCTGATAATCAGTGGCTCTTACAGGATTGTGAATCCATTAATGATGTAGAGGACTGATAACCCATGTTTTCTGTAGACTCAAGAATTTGCACCCATTCCCCTGCCGTGTAAGAAAATATGCAAATAAGTAAATAGGAATATTTTTGTAATGATTGCGAGAGAGTTAAAACATTGCCGCCGGTCTCTCATTACCTGTACCAAGGAGGGAATAATTAAATGAGAAATAAGTTTGCAGATATCACTCATTTCCATGTCTGATGTTTTTTTTACCGTAAAACACATTTCAGTACACAATGAAACAAATGTTCTCACCCGTGTGAAATAAAAATGTCTGTTTGTTAGATTTTTAGTCTTATATTTTTGGTGGAGAGGAACATAATTGAACCTTTTTATGAAGCGTCATCTTTTTATGGAAAGCAACATTTTTATGCGAGATAAGAATCAACCGCATCTTCTCGATAAGAGAAGCATCATTTTTATGAGAGGAACATCACGTCGCGATTCTTTTGAAAGAAACATGAGAACATCCTTTTCATTAGTAAACCTTCTCAACAAATTCTTGACTCGAGAAACATCCCCTCATCTTATCAAAAAGGAATCGATGGAGTATTTCTTGCACGAGAAAGACATCATTTCACCTTTCGTATAAAGACATCACAGCATTTTTAAGAAATCGTATCTTTTCACGAGGTCATCATCAATGATATTTTCATTCTTTTGCATGAGAATCTGATGTAACTCTCCGGAGTGAAAAGTCCATGTTTAAGGTTAAGTGGGATTCGAGAGTGATGCCTGTTGATCAGGGGTTCGCCATTTCTACTGACGTTTCTTTTGAAATAGAAAATGGGGAAACGTTGGTGTTTGGGATGGATCTCGATTCATTTTCTGTATTATCTATACTCTACTGTTATCTTAATCATTCTTGTAACTTATCTCTATGAAAATAATTTATACTTCTGTCCCTCTCTTGACTTTTTCGTGATATTCTGTAATTGACGTATCTTCCATTGCTCATGTTTATTAATTACTTATTTATTCCCGTTTAATTACTTATTTATTCCATTTTATTTCTCTAATAAATTCTAAATCTCTGCGAAATGTATTCCACTAAACTTTGTGTTGATAGAATGTTTTATCTGACGGTAACCTCTATTCTGGAGTAACTCACCATAGTCCTGGTATGGTTCTGTAGGAGAACTGGTTTTTGACTTTGATATTTTCATTTTGTATATTAAACTGGTCTCTAATGTAACTGAGGCTGTATTCATAACTTTATCTAGACTAGAATTAATATCAGGAGCTACTACTTTTTCTGATACGTTAGTTGTGCTTTTGCCATCTGGCAGAAGTTTCCGTTTGTATTTCTGTAAATACCCAGATATGCAATTGACATGACACAGTAAATCGGCCCCAAAAACACTGTATACATCTGGCAAGTGACGAGTGCGAGTGAAAACATCATCTTGCAAGTACAAAGTGGCTTTCAAAGACTCTTCAGCTCTTGGGCTCTCACTTATTCTATGCTTCTGGTAAACTTGCTTATGAGATTCTTGGTTACAGATGATGCATAAATGGTCTAGATAAGAAGTAACACTTGCTTGAGGACTGTGGTGTCGTGATCGTTTCCTTGCTTCATCTTTATATTCTATTTTTTCCTTATCATTTTGAATCTTTAAAAGGGACCTCTTTTGACAGTACTGTGTATAGCAGGCATTACTTAAATGGTAGGAAAACACTGCAGCCTCGCTTATGGGCCTTTAAACGGTTAGTAACAATGTCATTGGGTATTTTTGCAGCTGCCTTGATTTTTTTCTGCCATTTTCAGTACTTGACACACTTCCATCACTTTTATTACACACGATACACGGCTTTCATCTGGTTTGATGTTTGATGCACCATCCTTTAACACTCTAAACTATTTTAGGACATCCATATCTCCATTTCATTTCAGCAACCCGCGGGAAAAAAAAAACCATATTAATTGGACAAAAAAATGTTTGAATAACACCTTAGAATTAGACTCTTTTAAGTATTTGCAAAGATTTTCATCACCTTTCCCTCTTCTTTTAACTTTGTAAAGTTCTAATTAGTGGAAATAGTTGAAGTTTCATCCAAATCGGGCCAGTATTAAGACGAATATGACAGGTTTCACAATCGAGCGGCCGTCATCGTTGATGACGTCATAACCGGAAAACCTACCAAATGGCAGACATCCACCCAAGTCAAAAACACTTACTAAGACACCTACTAAACATTTCTGAGGTAAAATTCCCCATACTCAAGTTTTCCTACGGAACCATACCCAGCACCTGGACTACCAGATGATAATTGGGATGTAGATTTATGTTTTTGAAGAACACCATATCTCAGTCTAATGGAAAGTCTTTGCATACTTCAGCTATCGATTAGATTATCAGTAAATTATAGTCTCTCTCTCTCTCTCTCTCTCTCTCTCTCTCTCTCTCTCTCTCTCTCTCTCTGCCTGCGTTTCACATCTGTTCTCTTTTTGACTTGACTTTTTTATAGATCATTATTACTTTTTATGAATTACCCCTTTACCTAGTATGTCTTCCTCGCCAGCTCTCTCTCTCTCTCTCTCTCTCTCTCTCTCTCTCTCTCTCTCTCTCTCTCTCTCTCTCTCTCCAGTTTTACATATTGCATTTTATTTATTCTCCCCCTCCTAGTTAAGGTGTTACATCCCTTTTAATTTTGAAATATACACTATTTAATTTAATTATTTATTCGATTATATATGGTAGATACAACATTTCAGTATGTGCATGCTTTATATATATGTTTGAAATTCTTACTTCATAACTTTTTTCGAAAGATTTTTTTTTTCAGAAAAAACCATATTAGTTTACATATTACATTTTCCTCATGACTCTCTCTCTCTCTCTCTCTCTCTCTCTCTCTCTCTCTCTCTCTCTCTCTCTCTCTCTATAATTGTATGTTCCCTCTTTCTCTTTCATATTTTCTTACTTTTTCATGTCTAAGAAGAAGAAGAAGCCGTCAACCTTTAGCAGTTTTTAATTGCTTGACGTCTCCTAATTATATTATTGTTTCTCAGTACAGATGGCATTTATTCCAACTTTTAATGTAACATCCATTTTCGTTCTAGACTGGTTATTTGTTTTTCTTCATTTCCTTTTGTTTTATTCCTTGTAACTCCGGCTTTTTAAATAAAATACTAGAAATATAGCGTTGTTATTAACTCAAAAATTAATAGTTTTTTTTTACATATTTTTATTATGCTTTCTGATTGATGGACTTCATTTGAATGCGGAATATTATTTCAACATTATTTTCCAGGTTGACGGAAAATTAAAAATATACTTTTTAATTCAAATGAAGGGAGACCTGAAAGCAACTTAGTACGTTATTGATGTTACGTTTCACCCCAGTTTATCATAGCCTTTTTTTTCACAATTGAACGATTTTATTTTTTGGCAAAATTGACTGTTCTGTCTATTTTCCTATAATTATGTATTAACTCATACAACGCACATTTTGGGAGCAAGTTATTCATAAAGCAATGTGAATTCGACAA
>NC_087200.1:32140695-32170695 GCF_015104395.2 Macrobrachium nipponense
GTGTGTATATCTTGAGTCTTAACGATGTACCGAAATGAAAAAAAATAGTCATTCAAAAGCTTTCTATTTGCTTTACCTTTCACGCTCTCCAAGAGCTCTCCCAAACCTAATTACAAACCTGGATGAAATGAAAGGATTCCCTCTCTCGCTGCCCGTTTGTAAATGAATAAGGAAAACATGAAATGAGTCCTCTTCTCGAACGCGGATGTTTTAATCCATTTTCATACACTCTTATTTTTTTCCTCTTTGTTTACTTACAAAAGCCGAATTAAGTTGGTTTCACGGGTCCCATTCAATCCTTTAATCCTCCGGCAAATATATTTATCTCAATGGTGCACGCCGCACTAAACGGCTCCGAAATGACTCATCTCGTACTGTTTATCCATTTCTCTCTATCTCTATTATATATATATTATATATATAATATATATATAATATATATATATAATATATAATATATAGGTTATGTATGTATGTTTATATATATAATCATTTATTAATATATATATTATAATATATATAAGATATAACTTATATATATTACTAATATATCTTATAATATATCATATACTATATATATCTATATATATATTATTATTTTACTAAATTTTTATATATTATTCTATAGATTATATATTATATATATATATATATATATACTATATAGTATATTATAAGCCTAACAAAAATATTAAATTGCAATCCTTCGTATGATCCGAAGCGATAGCGGCTATCGTCTATACCTGTAATATATTTTGCTCACTGTAATAAGATGCTTTCCAAGTAACGCTATAATAATATTTTGTGTATATTGTGTATCATACTGGTCATCACTCAGGCTGATTTATTCCTCAAGGAATTGATAGGATATCGATTTCGTTGTGTTTTCCTGTATCTGTGTCCATAATTGTCTATAGAAGCACCATAGAATCCGAGACGTGATTATCTAATCGCATTTTCCTAGATTTCCGGTGGTAGATGACACACGATCTTCGCCGAAAGTAATGTTTCTCTTGAGGCCTCGAGGCTCTTCTTAGATGCTCGTGTAAGGGAAAGAGGATATAAACCGATATAATAAAGATATTTAAGTTACGAACTGTAAATGCAATTCGTCTTTCTGTAGTCTCAACAATGCACAGGGTTACTTTATCCAATATTAATCTAGATTAAATCATTTATAAATGCATCGCCAATTGCTCATGCATTAACTTTGAGGTTTAGTTCTGGGTTTATATATGAGAAGATAAACAAATCTTCCCATTATTCTATTTCGTTGTACTGACTCGTAATGCAAAGTGAAAACTGTTACTTCATTTATGGACGACGTTCATTCATTATTATTATTATTATTATTATTATTATTATTATTATTATTATTATTATTATGATTATTATTATTATTATTATTATTATTATTATTATTATTATTATTTTGAAAAGTATGCAATTAATGTTTCTGTAGTTTTCCAGTGGCTTCAATTCACATATTTCTTCACTCTGATGTGTCAGTTATCTACTCCAGCCATATTTTCCCTCCATTTTTCCAACTCGGATTTTTCGACACATCCCTTCCGCGCATTTCTTCAGCAATTTATCTGTCACGGGCAAACGTGGTCGGTATTAAGCCATCGATCAAAACATAGCCGGACTGTAACATGCAGTTACTTGCATGAAAAAATACCTGACTTTTGTCAAATCTCTCTCTCTCTCTCTCTCTCTCTCTCTCTCTCTCTCTCTCTCTCTCTCTCTCTCTGCATGAAAAAATACCTGACTTTTGTCAAATCTATCTCTCTCTCTCTCTCTCTCTCTCTCTCTCTCTCTCTCTCTCCTCTCTCTCCTCTCTCTCTCTCTCTCCCCATCACCTTTACCTTCCTGTCTTCCCCTCCGTTCACGTGTCTGTCAAACCATTTCCATCTGTCAACCATCGTTTTAATTTTGTTATTTTTCCTTACCTTTTGTATCTTTGTCTGTCAGTCATCTTTGCCAGCGTAATCGCTCAGCATGCAGTCACAGAATCGAATTCGTTCGCTTCAGCTTACTTCCGTCTGCATCTGCTCTTGCATCTATAAATGGCTGATTGACTTACGAAATTGCTTGGACGCTGTAGGTCAGTGGCTCTCAACCTTTTATGACCACGCCCCCTGTAAGAGTCGGTCCTTCCTTCCACGCCCCCCTTGCATATGTGAGCAAAATTCCCTCCCAGACTTGAACAAAAAAAAGAGAAAAAGAAGGCGTTTCGAGGGATAGGAAGGGAAGTCAATAATTACGAAACATTGTCAGCCCAACGAGCCTAACTAGGGTAGTAGACTCTAGGAAAGTAACGTTATAAGGGGATACTTTTGCATTTTTTCACAAACTTCTGAATAATAGTTCCTCACTCTTGTTAAGAGTATAACGAATATAATTAGAGAATTTTTTAAATTCATTTTTCCTCAGGGCTTGCGCTTCCCCCTGGAAATTCCTGACGCCTCCCCAGGGGGGCACGCCCCCAAGGTTGAGAACCAATGCTGTAGGTCATCAAGACCCGAAGACAGTGAAAAGAGGAAGTTCGACACCATGATACAGAGAGCGCCTCAGTGGTGTGGTCGGTATGGTGTTGGCGTACCTCCTCTGTGGCCGCGAGTTCGATTCTCGGGCATTCCATTGAGGTGTGAGAGCTGGATGTGTATTTCAGGTGATAGAAGTTCACTCTCGACGTGGTTCGGAAGTCACGTAAAGCCGTTGGTCCCGTTGCTGAATAACCACTGGTTCAATGCAACGTAAAAACACCACTTAAACAAAAAAGCACAAACCCTGATGCAGAGGTCCAGAAACTAAAGGAGAGAGAAGTACAAGGATCTAAAGGTGGAACTGCAGGAAAATCCCACAGCTGCACTAAGAAGTAATACAGAGGTTGGACAGCAAAATCGAAGGAGGAAGTGAGAATGATGGTAAAGTAAAAAGGCTAAGTAGTAGGGGCATCTAGGACCCAAAGCGACGTTGTAAACAGCCTTTAGTAATGCTTAAAGTGCGCCCTATTTAACAACCCCCCCCCCCCCACCCCCCCCCCCCCCCCCCCCCCAGGGGTTACATATTTTAATACATATTTCAACAAAATCAAAGGCCAATCACAAAAATTTCCTGTCAATATTCGCTTAATGAAGCCATTTTTTTCACCTTATCCCTATTCTGACATCATTGCATCAACCCTGCTGTCTTATCTATTCATCTATCAACCGGACATTTATGCCTCTACGCTGTTTTTACACTATAAATCTTAGTTTCCGCATTGTATTTACCAGCCTTATCTGTCTCTCAGCCGCATCATCCCTCGAGAACATTCCACCTCCCAGATAATGTTCAGTCGCCTCGATGTTTATTTGACGGAATTTTTAAGCAACGTTTCCTGGGGGCTTGATGGCAATGTAGCTATACATGCATCTGTAATGAGGTCCCATTTGGCGAAGAGGTCAATTAGTGGTGTATTTCATTATTCCGTAATGTGTCAGTCAAACTTTTCTTTCCGAGGTCACTGTCCGCTCTTTTCCCACGTGTGAAAACTCGGTCTTAACCGAATTCCTCCAATTAACTTTGATCCTTAATATGACGGAAACTGAGGTTATTTCACAGGCAAATACAACAGACTGCAGATGAGATGGTTTGTCAATGGAAAATATAAGTCAAATAAAATACTGTCAGTCAAATTAAAAACTTTTTACCACTTTTCAATACAAATGGAGTTTTATAAGAATAAAAAAAAACGCCCATCTAGTAAACGACTCTTGAAATCTTCTCAGTTGGTTTCATGAACGTTTAGAAAAACGAAATGATTTAAAAAAAAAACTGTCTTCTATCTTTCTATACCCAGACACGATCAAATTCCACCATTATTTCCGCAAAATCTGCACTCATCTCCAACCTCCTCTCTACATGGTTAAACTCTTACTTTATGGAAGTTAGGTTGTCGACCCAGGCAAGGGGGCCACTTTCCGGTCATTCAACGCCTAAGGAAATGAAAAGAGGGAGTTATAGTGGTTGGACAGCCAGATAAAGAGATCCAGAAAGGAAATGAGATGAGGTACAAGCATATAAAGTTCGCAACTGGGAGAAACCTCAATGATGCACTAAGAGTATTAGTTTGGTAGGTTGGAGATACCACGATTCAAAAAAAGGAAACAGGATCCGAGTGAATTATGCAAACATCGTTTAGTAAAGATCCACTAACGGCAGTAGCAACACACACACACACACACACACACACACACAGGGGAGGTATGTACCCACAGGAGACCAACTGACACTCTAGCACTATTATCGCCAGGGCGGTTGGTTGCCTCAACATGTTATCCAATTTCCACATAGAACTTTCATAATATCCTTTATAGAATTATTTTTACAATCATAAGTAATTTCAGTCTGTTTGATATCCACATCTTGTTCAGCCTGCCCACTATTTGATTTGCTTTTTTTTAGTAGTCTATGTAATTCGAACTGACGAGATACTGTACTGGATAAGTATCTGAAAGATTCAACTTCACTCATCCTTCTTCCTTCATTCGATGGTGTCTCGTCCCTCTGTGATTACCCTGAACTCGTTACTTTAGCTTTTCTTAGACTTATCTTGAAATTTATCACCTGAGATAAGTAATACATACTATTAAGAAAGTTTAGTAAGTCTTGCAGTGTTTTGCAGGTAAAAACACTCTCATCTGCGTATTTTAAGTGTCAAGTTTCTATCGTTACTCTTCCATCTACAATCATACTTATTATAAAATCCAGGAGAAGGGCAAAGAGAAAAGGTGACAATAATCCCCTGTAGAGCAGCACCTCCTTATTTAAAGTTGTACACTGGGTAGTAATTGTAGTATTCTTTTTTACTAAAAGGCTGGAAAAAATTAAAACATCCCTACTTAAATGCTATTGTTGTGACAAGGAAGAACCAGTCTATTTTAAAATATACAATGTTTATCACAGAGAGCAAATGCTGAGTAATTAACATTTTTAAATCTGGTAGAAAACTTAGTTTACAGATTTCCTAAACAAGTTAAATGAAAGTCCTTTTGTCAAATTTGTAAAGGAATAATTACAAAATCAGACTGTTAACTGAAGAGAAAAACGCCGCTGACTGTCACTAACATGTGCAATTTCTCCTTTTTACTCGAGAGCTTACAACTGAAATACTTTTATAAGTTGTACAATTGTAATTTTCCCCTTAGCTTCTTTTCCCTAAATTTCTACTCTTTGTTTAGCTTTTTCTGTATTTATTCTTTTTCACGTTCGCCTTTCTACACACCGTGTTTTATGTGTTTGTCGTTTTAGCATAATTATTATTATTTTTTTCATTCTCACTTGTTTTATCTTCTTCAGAAGGTAAAATCTTCTCAATTTACGTTTTTATCTTCCATCATCACCGTTTTTTATTGAAAGGTTAAACATTTTAATTTTCCTTTTTCCGATCTGTAAATTCTAACTCATCTTATTCATCTTGTTCTGTGAGAGTCTTTATCATCTTGTTTCTACGTTATCTCATTCAATATCGAACGTAGACGAATTAAAAAAAATATCCATCAAACAAAATATTCTCTCTCACCGTTATTACTTTTCCTGGAAAGAAAATACTCTCTCTCTCTCTCTCTCTCTCTCTCTCTCTCTCTCTCTCTCTCTCTCTCTCTCTCTCTCTCTCTCTCATTATGAAATGATTAAGTATAAATCACATTGCTGACGTTACAATATAATAATTCTATAAAGAAAGTCTAACAAAAGATCTCAGTGTTAATTAAACGAACCTATATTCTCTACAAAATCTGCTTTTCCAATGACAATAAACTATAGAGGAATTTAGCGAATTAATTAACAGATATTATGTAAACCCAACCTATAAAAGGGACGCTGATCAAAATATCATATAAAAGATTGCTAAGTAATAAGCATGCTATAAAAAAACACAACCCACAGAAAACACTTCTGATGAGAGAAAACCAAACATATGACAACACTGATGCGAATCACATTCTATAAAAAAGAATGGTGCTGATGTATTTTGTCATCTGGGATCATAACACTATTGAAAAAGGATTCCTCAACGAAATAAAGAAGGCTTCTTGGAGGAAAGAACAGTTTTCATTATTAATAAACTCTTGTCGTTTAGCAATTTGTACCTCAGAACCTAGATTAATTTCTTTGTATTTTTTAGCCGTGCTTGAATAATTTCCAATTATTTTTTCTACTTAATCCTCAGCGGCCTTTTCCCCTCTTTGTGCATCTGTTTTATTTTCTTCCTTTTCGTTCTTTCTCTGACTTATTTTTTATTTTTTCTTTCCTTCTTTAAAATTTAATTGAATCTTACTTTAATTTTTAATTTACTCTAGCTGGTTCTGTCTCTCTTATCCTTTTCTCAAAAATGACGTTACGCTGCAATTTCATTGTGCTGGGTTTATTCATCCTTCATTTAGATACACTACACTTTTCCACCTTCATTATTAATTCTGTTCTCCTTTCTTCTTGTTATTCGTAATTTTTTTATCAACTATGTTGTTATATACTTTTGTATCTTTCCCCTACCATATATCATCATTCCTCATTAATTTGAGTTTGTTTTCTATTTCTCGAGACTAATTCTTTATATTATTTACCTTTTCTACATTTTATCCATTCTTTGTTTACTCGTCATACACTTTTATACGTAATTCATATCTTTATTATTTCTCACCACTGTAGCTGTTTGTGGTGAAAGCTTTGTGAATAAGGAGAGAGAGAGAGAGAGAGAGAGAGAGAGAGAGAGAGAGAGAGAGAGAGAGAGAGGTGCAAGAAATTGTTAGTCTGAAGATCTAAGAGGTGCAGCTGCTCATATGACCTTTACAAAAGCTGTCAGTCCGTCAAAGGGTGAAAATGGTGATATTGTCACGCAGTATCACCTCATTATTCGCCTGAAATATATTGAGGGATATATTCCCATTCTTTCCGTTACAACTTGAGCTAAATCACTACATTTTGTTTCAAATTACCGAATTTTACCTCCCTCTCTGTTGTCTATAGTAGTGTACTACCAGCTAACCTTTACTCATATCTTCTTTTAGGTTTAAAGTTTGCACACCACGACGATTACCGTTTATTTTCCTTAATTCACAATTTTATCAGCATAGTGTTTCGTGTTTCTTTCGCTTTTGGAAATGAATTGATTCTTCTTTCCTGATGTTCTAAAATAATGTTGTAATTGCGATGAAATTGTTGTTATTAGGTCATAACGTTTTCTTTTTTATTTGTTTTTAGAAATTTTATTTTATTTTATTTCTTATTCCTCTCATGTTTCTTACACTTCTTACTTTTCCTTCATCCGTTCTTAACGGACGCAGAGGAGTCATCAAGATTTTTATTTATTTGCAAATATAATGAACGTTTCGTGTTCGGACGTCGATTTCCGCAGCGTCTGTTACAAACCTCCACTTAAATCCAGGTTTTTGTCCACCTGTAGTCGCCTGCTCTGTATTTCTCCTATCGTGGACAACAACCCTTTTCTAACATTTTTTTAAGTTTTAAGATATTTTCCACTTTCCTATAGTTGTCCTGTTCTGGAAAACAACTCTTTTCTTATATCTTTTTTAAGTGTTAAAGATATTTTCCACTTTCTTATAGTTTTCCTGTTCTGGAAAACAACCCTTTTCTAATATATTTTTTTTAGTGTTAGAATATTTTCCACTTTCCTATATTTTTCCTATTCTGGAAAACAACCCTTTTCTAATATCTTTTTTAAGTGTTAAGATATTTTCCACTTTCCCTATATGTTTCCTATCCTGGAAAACAACCCTTTCTCCCATTTTTCCAGCGTTAAGATATTTTCCACCTTCCTGTATTTTTCCTATTCTGGAAAACAACCATTTTCTGCTATTTTTGTTAGTATTCAGATATTTTTTACCTTCCTTGTATTTTTCCTATCCTGGAAAACAACCCTTTTCGTTTATTTTTTTACCTTCACTATAAAGTCCCTAACGTGGAAAACAACTCTTTTCTCCTATTTTTTTAGCGTTAAGATATTTTCTACCTTCCATATATTTTTCCTTTCCTGGAAAACAACACCTTTCTCCAGTTTTTTTATTGGTAAGATATTTTTCACCTTCCTTGTATTTTTCCTTTCTTGGAAATTAAACCTTCTCCAATACCTGTTTTTAGTGTTAAGATATTTTTCACCTTCACTGTATTTTTCCTATCCTGGAAAGCAACCTTTTCCCCCGATTTTTTTGTGTTAAGATATTTTCCACCCTCCCTGTATTTTTCCTAGCCTGGAACAACACATCCACTTTGGTTTGTGGTGTTAAGATATTTTTCACCTTCTTTGTATTTTTCTTATCCTGGGAAACAACCCTTTTCCCTTACTCTTTTTTTCGATTCTTGTACATTCCATTGAGGAGTGAGAGATCTGTGTTTCTGGTGATTAGATGTTCACTCTCGACGTGGTTCGGAAGTCACGTAAAGCCGTTGGTCCCGTTGCTGAATAACCACTGTTTCCATGCAACGTAAAAACACCAAACAAACCTTACTTATTTTTTTTTAATATATTTTTCCCCTTTGTGTATTTTTCCTATCTTGAAAAACAACCCTTTTCCCCTACCTTTTTTAGAGTAACGTCTTTTTCCTAAAGATATTCCCTTATCCCGAAGGGCGTCCTACCTCTGAAAGACGGGGATCCAGGGGGAGGAGTCTGTCCTTTATCCTGATAGGTTTAGAAGCCCTTTGAAGGGGCTGCCTCAATTTCTTATTCTGGATGACATGGATGACGATGTAAAGCAAAATGTGATATGTAAAGGACAGGTGGCGATTTATAAATAAGATGGATTCTCTAATGGACGTGAGTTTTATTAATACAGAGAAATACGATTGAACAAAAACATACGTAAATAATTTAAGAATAAAGTATATAATTATTAATAGAAAGTAAAATCACGAGAAAGGTTACAAAACTAAGACGAAAGTAATCCATGAATAGAAGAGTTGAGGTTAAATTCTTTAAAATGGAGAAAATGAAATGAAATATCAATGAAGAACAGAGCTGATGTTAAATTTATCAAAGAAAGGATTTGATACATTTAACATTTGATATTTAGAAACTGACTATTCATTATAAGTCAGTAAGGTAATGAAGAAATCAAAATAAATAAATTGAATTTAATAAAAAAAAAAAAGGATGAAAACGACCTCTGAATAAAGAGGCTAATAAGATTATCTGAATAAGAGGATAATAAGATTAGCATGCCTTTGACGCAATGACTTGGAATTAGCATTAAAACTATTATTCCGAAGCAAGACTTAAGAATTAATATTTGAGGGTAGAAAGTCCCTCGGTTCCCCGCTCGCTTTGTATTCAAAGCCTTTAATAATGTTCACAACTGCTTTGTATTCAGAGCATTTAATCATGTTCAGCTCGAAATGGTCAGGCCAGAATTTCAAACATTTCATTAAGATATACTTTCATTTTTCCTCGCCCGCCCTTTTTCGTTCTCTTTTTATTTTCCCCCCTTCATTCATTTGCGGCCTCGAGTTCACTTCGTTTCAGGAAGGGACAGAGGGAAGGAATTTCGGGCGTAAAGCAGAATTAGATTTTCATGAGAGAGCGCTGAAGTATTCGATAGAATTACCCTTTGCGCGATTCGCATTTTTCGGACGTTGACGCTAATCGCTTGTCGAGGACTATTTGCTCTCTCTCTCTCTCTCTATCTCTCTCTATCTCTCTCTCTCTCTCTCTCGGGGAAGATACACGGATAGAATTTTGCTCAATATGGTCACTATGATATGGGGAATTTCGGCTTTTCCATCTTTATTTTTTGTTTCTTTTCCTTTCCTCAGCCATTATTATTATTATTATTATTATTATTATTATTATTATTATTATTATTATTATTATTATTATTATTATTATTATTATTATTATTATTATTATTATTATTACGGATAAAGGAGACCCCATAGCTAATCCGTCCATTTGTTCATTATATTGACCATCGAATAAAAAGGTAAGTATCGTTGATAACCAATTCTATCAACCTTCTAAATTCCTTCCTTGTCAAGGCACCAACGCATCCATCGTTATCATAGTTTTTGGACGTTAAAATGTCGATGGTGTCACTTTGGAACGTTGGTATGATGAAAGGAAATGACCAGACTCACCATAAAATTGTTTCCCTGCAATTTCATACCTTTCAGTTCGTAAAAAAAAAAAAAAAAAAAAAAAAAAAAAAAAAAAAAAAAAAAAAAAAAAGTCATATGAGTTATTTAATGTGTAGTCATTCTTGGCATATTTATTAATATGAGGAATTATGTATTTGGCTATTTTATAATTATGGGTTTTATATACGGAGATGGGACAGGTCTTAGGGGTATATCAGGTTTGTGTACTTAGGGCAAACCGAACATTACGCTTGGGTTTGATCCTTTTGCATATAAATTTTTGTATTACGATTCGCATATTTTGTTTGCCTTTTTAAGTTCCCTTAAGTCCTGGGTTAGTTTGTCTTCTGATAACACGTTGTTCTTTAGTGGATCTACTTGATTTTATTTCCTAAATTTGGTAGGGTCCTGAAGAATTTCTTCCATTTTTGAAACGTAATCACTTCTGTCTAATATAGCAATGCCTCCACCCTTGTCTGGTTTGTTCGTTATAATGGATTTCTCTCTCTTGGATTTCTTTAGTAAATTTATGTCATTTTCACTGAATACATTTTGACTTTCATCTTCTTTTGCCTTGTGAAGTCTTGTGGTATTCTTAAATAAGCTTTTATGTCAACCAATACGAAAGAGAATGGTTAGAACAATGCCCCATTGACTTTATACCCAAATTATTATTTATATTTTTGTTATTATTACGATAATTAATAATAATAATAATAATGATAATAATAATGATGATGATGATGATGATGATGATTATTATTAATATTATTATTATTATTATTATTATTATAAGAATAATAATGATGATGATGATGATGATTATTATTATTATTATTATTATCATTATTATTATTATTATCAATAATAACGGTGATGGTCACTAGTACAGAAAATCTTAGGATAAGCTCTCTCTTTAAAAGTGACAATAAATAAATAAAGAGACCCGATCAAGATGGTGCTACCTTAACTTACACCACCCGTTTTGGGCAAAAAGTGAATCTTTATTTCTTTTAAAATTCGACGAGAGAATATAAATAATCTAACCAGAAATCGGGCCTTCGAATAAGGATGGGATCCTCCACTAAATAAGTAGTATCCGAGACCAAATACCGGACGAGATAATAATAAATTTTCTTGAGGAAAATCTTAAGTTTTGAAAACAAAATTGGAAATATGAAAATGACAGGATAAGGGAAAACTTTCCACGATAGGAAACGTTTGAAATTGTGAGATAAATAGACGTTCAAAGTAAGAGTAAACTGATATTTTAATTGTTTTCGGAAGAAAATATCAGCGTGGATGAAAATATTGCACCAGAAAAAAGGCTTGAATTGCACCAAGAAGATTTCTTTACACTGAAGGAAAAACGTTTGGTTATGGAACGAGAACGTTTGCCTTAAATAGGTAAGAAAACGTGTGAATCGAGAAAAATGCCTGAAAGATTATATTCGATTTGAGGAAAGACTTCAATTTAAGGTGAAAATTTCAACAAGGGCAAAGAGTTCCATAAAGGGAAGGAACTTGTCAAATGCTCTAAATAACTAGTATTCACTATTGGCTTAATTAAGCACGTTAGTTTTGCCCATGTTGATATTGGCTAATGTTTGTCTCTCACTCACGCAATGATTATTATTGGTAAACAGCGCTAATTATATATGGAAATTATTACAATTAATTCAGTTGGTAAAGAATTAATTTTGTACTAAAATTATGTAAAGGACATTTTAGTTGTTCCTAGAAATAAGGAGAAAAAGACGCGTGACCGATAAGAGCCGAAGCCTTTCAGACTAATGTCTGCTCAATCAAATTTAGAGAGAGAGAGAGAGAGAGAGAGAGAGAGAGAGAGAGAGAGTGTGTGTTTATGTGTGTGTGTCTCATCATACTTCAGCAAAAAATTATCTAACAAAAGGTATATGTCATATAAATCTTAATGCTTAAGTAGAGAGAGAGAGAGAGAGAGAGAGAGAGAGAGAGAGAGAGACTGTTTCATTATACCTCAAAAAAATATATCTAGCAAAAGGTATATGTAAAAAAATGTTGATGCTTCAGAGAGAGAGAGAGAGAGAGAGAGTTTCACATTACATAAATTCTCAATTTTATTTTTTCACACAATCACAAAAATAGTAAAATTATAAAGATTTACGAGAGAGAGAGAGAGAGAGAGAGAGAGAGAGAGATGGAGATACAGAGAGAGAGAGAGAAAATGGTTAACTTTTTCCATTTTAAATAAACCCCCTCAAAAAAAAAAAAGAAAAATACTAGCAAAATGGTAATGTCATAAAAAAATTTTGATGCTTCAGAGAGAGAGAGAGAGAGAGAGAGAGAGAGAGAGAGAGAGAGAGCGAGAGAGAGAGAGAATTACTTTCCCAGTCCATTTTTTGCATTTCATCTAAAGTAATGAAGTTACCCATTCAAGTAAGACCGGCAGGCGCGTATGCGGACACGAGGAGAGACAGACTGACGGACGGACAGGGGAGGGACAGAGACAGACAGACAGACAGACAGACGGAGAGACGGACGGTCACACGTAGAAATTCAGTTTTCTCGCCACGTTTAATTTCCCGTCGGTCGGTCGCCTGGTCGGGATCCAACAAAGAGTAATATTGCTTTCATCTCTCTGCTTTCATCAAGTCGGCAGGTGGTTGAATATTCATCAATTCTCCGGTGTGCGCGAGTTCTGGTCATTCATCGAGACTTTCCCCCAAAATATATTGGGACGGGAGAGAGAGAGAGAGAGAGAGAGAGAGAGAGAGAGAGAGAGTAGAATGTTGGTACATCGGGCCCTCAGTCCTAGGAAGTTATTTCCTCTCTCTCTCTCTCTCTCTCTCTCTCTCTCTCTCTCTCTCTCTCTCTCACTTAGTATTAAGATTTCCAATGATATATACCTCATATTCAACAAGTTTTATTATTGAGTAATAATATACTCTCTCTCTCTCTCTCTCTCTCTCTCTCTCTCTCTCTCTCTCATAAATCTTTAAGAATTCTTCAGTTGTGATTGTCAAAATATAATGTCGGGTGAGTGTATGTGCTCTCTCTCTCTCTCTCTCTCTCTCTCTCTCTCTCTCTCTCTCTCTCCATACTTCGGCAACATGGGCAACGAGGTTGTTGCAAGGGACCAATAGATATTTCGGAGGAAGTCCAAATAGCCCAGGCAGAGTGCATATAAGCCCGAGGAGAGGTAGGCGGTAGCCCCCATGGAGCGTCGACGGTACTAACCTCTAGCAAAGCAAAACCCGGCTCTCGGCCTTTTGGATTTATATTACATTCTCGGAATGATTGTGGATGGCAGTTCACATGCTTGGTTGTATTCGTTAAAACAGTCTTTCTCTCTTTCATTTACACAGACTCAGGTTGCTTTGACCCTACTGCGTTTACGCACACAAAGCAAGGGAGATATTACACACACACACACACACACACACATATATATATATATATATATATATATATATATATATATATATATATATATATATATATATATATATATATATATATATATGTATTGGAGTCTGGAGACGCGTTCTGTCGTTTATCCATATATTTAGCGTGTAATCGCTGAAATTGCGATTACACATCTATTGCGCATAAGTAGTAAAAGATATACGAAACGTCGGCGCTAAATAAATGAATAAAAGACAGAACGCGTCTCTATGCTCCAATAGGTTTATCCTAGAGTAATTGTTCCTGTATTCATACTTGTATATATATATATATATATCTATATATATATATATATATATATATATATATATATATATATATATATATATATATATATATATATATATGATTTGTTAAGATGATTCCTACTGTAGGCGAGAACTTTTGTGAAAAAACTTCATCGTATTTAATAACTTACGATGATGCATATATGTTCTGCATTAAGTTTATGTTTATCCAGACGGAAAATAAAAATTTATTTTAAAATTTACTTACATATTTTTATCTATTTATATATTAATTTGCTAACTTATTTTTTAATTTTTTTATGATTATTTTTATATTTTATTTTTTATTTAAGTGATCTCTTCTATCTGTGTTTTCCATATTCTTTGTATACGCTTGAATGTGAATTCAGTGTCCCTGGTGGGTTTGATTCATATAAATAGGGTTCATCCTCTGAATAAAGATAATATGATAATAATAATGCCGTCAGTTAGATGTTTATTACCCAGTGAAACTTACATGTAGCAACCAACATCTGTAACGTCTGCAATCATTTACGCTCTCAAGTAAATTCTGTATTCAGAGCTTGAAAGTGAAAAACTACTTGAATTCTATTTCGCTGCCACTGACATTGACATTGAACTAGAGCCTCTATTTTCATATCTTTATCATTGCTATTCATCTGCACTTTTTCCTCAAAGATAAACATAATTGCATACTGCTTACGAGTTCATCTTCTTCCCCTTTTACAAGGGTCGGATCAGACCTTTAGACGCTCTAACCACTGAAAACTTTATGATCCCCCCCCCCCCACCACATTTGTGCAATTCGAATTGAAAACAATACTAAACCACAAAATGAACTTTTGCCTCTCGAAGTTAAACATAACTAGTATGACAGGTTTACGGTAAACGATGTTGATATTAATAGTATTATCTTTTTATTAATATTCCCCTATATGTATAATTTTTTTTTTCATCATTTAATGTGGGCCCCTTTTGGTGGGCCCTGGTTCAGCAACACCATTGTAAATTTGGCGCTTTAGGCCCTAAAGGCGTGGTTGCTTCGTTTAATGGTTAATCCAGGGATTCCTTCTGTATATCCTTATACATTCAGGTTTTGGGTATGGACATCAACGTGCCTAGTCCCCGACCTCTTAAGTGCTCTGGGTCACTCGTCCCTTGGTTCAGCAACACATCTCCCATTGCAAATATTCATATACCTTTAAGAGAGTTCTCTTTGCTGCCATTGCGTCGTACCATTTGGAGGTTTTTTTTATTCTACATTCGTAGTTTTTTTCTAGACTTCTCCATTCGTAGAGTTTTTTTTCTAGAATTCTACATTCGTATTTTTGTTCTAGAATTCTGTATTCGTAGACATTTTTTCTAGAAATCTACATTCGGAGAGTTTTTTTCTAGAATTCTACATTCGTAGAGTTTTGTTCTAGAATTCTACATTCGTAGAGTTTTGTTCTAGAATTCTACATTCGTAGAGTTTTGTTTTAGAATTCTACATTCGTAGAGTTGTGTTCTAGAATTTTACATTCGTAGAGTTTTGTTCTAGACTTCTATATTCGTAGAGTTTTGTTCTAGAATTCTACATTCGTAGTTTTGTTCTAGAATTCTGTATTCGTAGACTTTTTTCTAGAATTCTACATTCGTAGAGTTTTGTTCTAGAATTCTACATTCGTAGAGTTTTGTTCTAGAATTCTACATTCGTAGAGTTTTTTTTTCTAGAATTCTACATTCGTAGAGTTTTGTTCTAGAATTCTACATTCGTAGAGTTTTTTCTAAAATTCTACATTCGTAGAGTTTTGTTCTAGAATTCTACATTCGTAGAGTTTTTTTTTATAAAATTCTACATTCGTAGAGTTTTGTTCTAGAATTCTACATTCGCATAGTTATTCTCTAGGATTCTGCATTCGTAGAGCAGACTTGGCGTCGGACCTTTTTTAGTTTCTCTGACTATATTTATGTAGAACTTTTTCCTATCATCAACTTCTACAAATATAGCAGGTCTTTATTGCCTTTTAACATTTATCGTCAGTGTTTCTTAACTTAATTAAAGATGTCAAAGTCGATCGTATTGTCAAGAAAGTTAAATATGATGTCGTAAGTGTATCAAACTACACCTTGTTATTAACTGAATGCATTTTCATTCTAATAAATAAATCACAGATATCCTATGCTAAAATTCTTGTATCTTTAACTCAACGCGAAACACCTTTTTCAAACCATTTTAGGCTCTTCCATAGACAATTCCTACCCCCCAAAAACAATAACATAAAGTAGTTTGTAGGCTCACCCCCCGGTAAGCGAAAAGTGACTTGGTCAAGAGCAAACTAGTTCATTCCATTAAATCATGGCAGAGACGTTATTATTGTTTAAACCACCGAAAAGAACTTCAAATTTTCATTACACTATTAATCCAAAAATGCCGTGGATCGTATTCTTGGTAAAATAAGAACCCATACGCATTGATTTCTTTTACAGATTAGAGTAGAGGTAAACTAGATATGACCGTAAAGTTCGCAAGATCATGAAGTTACGCAAAAATTTTGGTATTCCCATTGTGAAATGGAGTTAAGAGTTTGGAATCGGAGCTTTCAGGGAAAAGGTGGATACTTTCTATGTCGGAGACACTTGTATTAACAGCGAGATTTATTTCACCGTTTCACCAAACGTAAGCTACCATGATAGAACGTAGAATTCTGAATATTGTGAAGGTTCATTCGGTGCATGGCATATTGTACTCCATGGGCCTTGAGTCTCCGAAGACTTTATATAAAAGAATTATATATATAGTATATATATATATATATATATATATATATATATATATGTGTGTGTGTGTGTGTGTGTATGTGTGAGGTTGTGTGTTATGTATGTATGTATGTATGTATGTATGATGTATGTATGTATGTATGTATACAAACACGAACACACATACATACACACACACACACACACACACACACACATATATATATATATCATACATACATACATACATACATACATACATACAGACACACACACACACACAATATATATATTATATATATATATATATATATATATATATATATATATATATATATACAAATAGCCACATGAAAGGTGAAGAATCAAAGACCTGGTACCAAGCGCTTTCGTGTATTGCGTACACTTCTTCGGGGTACAAAGTAAAATAATAAATAGAAACATAAACAAGAAAATTTCACAGAACAAAGATCAAAGCCATTAACAAGCAAATTATCATTACAAATTGTCACTACCAAACAAGTAAGAATACTTTAAAAGTGCTTAAAAACTGAAACTGCAGTTAGTATAACAGGCTGTTGCTAAAAGTGACATTGTATTTCCCTACAATTTTATAAACAAGGTAAATATCTAATTTAAAAAGACCTGAACTCAGATTCATAAGTTGATCGTTAAAATGCTTAATAAATGCAGATTCAATTATGTTTCTTTTTACAATATGGTTACAAAATATTACTTCAGATGCATTTTTCCAGTCTATACTATGGTTAAAATCATTCAATCGACGAGAGCTTTATTTGTACACATGAATGATTTTAACCATAGTATACACTGGAAAAATGCATCTGAAGTAATATTTTGTAACCATATTGTAAAAAGAAACATAATTGAATCTGCATTTATTAAGCATTTTAACGATCAACTTATGAATCTGAGTTCAGGTCTTTTTAAATTAGATATTTACCTTGTTTATAAAATTGTAGGGAAATACAATGTCACTTTTAGCAACAGCCTGTTATACTAACTGCAGTTTCAGTTTTTAAGCACTTTTAAAGTATTCTTACTTGTTTGGTAGTGACAATTTGTAATGATAATTTGCTTGTTAATGGCTTTGATCTTTGTTCTGTGAAATTTTCTTGTTTATGTTTCTATTTATTTATTTTACTTTGTACCCCGAAGAAGTGTACGCAATACACGAAAGCGCTTGGTACCTGGTCTTTGATTCTTCACCTTTCATGTGGCTATTTACGTACATATTTGTCACGTTTGGTGACTTATGCTTTATAGATAATTATTAGCTAATATATATAGATATATATATATATATATATATATATATATATATAGATATATATATATATGTATATTATATATATATATATATATACATATATATAATATATATGATATAATATTATATATATATATATAGTGATATGATATAATGGATAATTAACCTAATTAATTTGAGAACAAGAGGTCTCATGTTCACGCCAATGTTGCCAGCCACGTTGTTTATACTCCACTTTATTTATTTGATTGGTCTTAGGACTACAGTTGGCAGTGTTTTGGCTAATGACGTTGCTAACAATAAAACTATTCAGAATCGTTGTTTTCATTTTTTATTATTTGTCGCAAATGTAGTCGCTTTTGTTTGATTTTAAACTTGCTTTTGCTGCCAAGCCAGTCTAATTTCTTTTTCTTTTATGAGCGACCTCTGTAAACTTTGTTTATCGTACTCTCATCCATTGTTTTGCGAGAACACAGTGTCTGAGTAATTGCATTCATGGATATATATATATAATATATATATATATATATATATATCTATATATATATATATATATATATATTAGATATATATATATAATTTAATCATATATATATATAAAAGCACAAAGGCAGGTTGCTGTTCTGTGCAAAGGGATCCCCCAGTTCGAAGGTTCATCACAGAGGGACGTAAAAGACTAAAGTGTGAGGCAGAGTTTTAGGATAACATTATTGGAAGCTTCCTTCCGTGCTAGAATAGGATTTCGCTGCAAATTCCCATGGAGGAGCAGTGAAGCTCTCTTGCCCAGGTAAAGAAAAATAAACAGAGTACGCCGTGAAAAATGTAATTGGCAATTTGGCAACTCGTGTCATCAGCGGAAACAATCCGGGTTTATCAACTGCGCCTAAAGAACAGAGTGCTCTCTCTCTCTCTCTCTCTCTCTCTCTCTCCTCTCTCTCTCTCTCTCTCTAGGATGCGGATTAAAGCTTCCTAGAATCGTTCAAAACCGGCAAGCTTATAGAGAAAGACGTATCATGTTACCTTTTACATTATTATTATTATTATTATTATTATTATTATTATTATTATTATTATTATTATTATTATTATTATTATTATTATTAAGAAAACAGATGGCCGTAAGACATACTCCAATCAGAATTACTATTTAAGGGAACAAATCGCATTGGACCAAATACAAATTTAAACTATTCTCTTATTATATATTATATAATATTATATTTTTATCGCATTAGTATACAAGAAGCTTTTAAGCTCATCACTGCGTTATTAGATTTTGATATTACATAAGCTGATATAAACCCCCACCATCACTTAAAGAAATGCCAATCTCACCATAACATGCCCCCACATAATCTATTTCATCTCTACGTGAAAATATCTCGGTCTTCCCACTGCATAGTTACATTCAGCTTACATTCAACGATTATAATAATATCCTATTTCGAATATTACCGGTGTAATTCGCATACAGTGAATTATTAAAACACTTTTCAATTGCAAATGTACACCCAGATATCCTTTTATTTACCTAAAACTTACAAATAGCGTAACTATCTAAAGCCCGGGACGCAGTGTTACCATACAAAAACACCACAGGCGGATGGACAGATGAAAAAAAAAAAAAAACAGAGTATAGGCTTCAATTTCGCCGCGGCAAACTTAGCTCCTACCTGCGACGAAATCTTCAGAAAAGACAAACTTCGAACCGAAAGTGAATTTTGTTTTTCATTCGCTCGTTTCTTTTGGCCCATTCCGTTCTTCCCCAGCAGGTCTGTGACATCAAAGGAGACCCCATTATATTATGAAAATGGAAAGCACGGGTGGGGGGATCACGTATCGTTACATATTTTCCATAGGGCACTCTTGCATGAAAATCTTGTTGATATTGCTCAAAAGGGATCAGTGGGCAGTAAAAATCACACACACACACACACTCACAGAGGCCGCTTCTAGAGGGATGGGGGCGCTTGGGGTGGAGGGTGGGAAAGGACCATTAAATTCTGTGTAGGAAAGAGAAAAATTTCCTTGCGTTTCCGGAAGTGATTTTGCTTGCGAGTCTCGTGTTATTGGGTTTAAATGCTGCATGTGTGAGCGTATTGATGCTTTTGTGTGTGTGTGTGTGTGTGTGTGTGTGTGCGATTTATTTCCTCTTTTCTTAGATGTAAACTGTATTCCACCCGGAAAAATGCTGTATGCAAATTATGGTACAAATATCAACGTATCATAAAACAACAGTTCTGAATTTGTAATGATTATCCCTCCTCATTGAAAAAATGGCAACTTAAAGAAAGTATTTGCTTTGTATTTGTGTTGGATTATTTTTTTCTGTTTTGAGGAGGCAAACAAAACCAGACTGGCTGGTTGTTTACGAGTCACACATAATTTCTTGGAAAAACTTGGCAACTAAACATCACATATCAGAAGGTAACCTAGCTTCTTCCCCTGATGTATCGTAATTTAATTCATATATATATATATATATATATATATATATATATATATATATATATGTATATATATAGTATATATATATATATATATATATATATATAATATATATATATAATATATATCTATATATATATATATATAACTCTGGTTAGAGTTATACTGCATCACAACAAGAACCACTGTAAAGCTTTGAGTAAGAATAACCATACATTAAGAAAATTGTACCCTTCTGTATCCTAAATTAAAAATTTGTAATGTATTTTCCAACTATTCACTCCTGGTTCCAATTATACTATTCATCACAACGTGAACTACTGTATTTTTCATGAAATTTTAAGTAAAAATACCCATACACTATGGAAATGATAACCTACTGTATTTTCTAGCCATTCATTTCTGGTTGTAATTATACAATGTATCACAACGTGAACTACCGATAACCTACTGTATCCTAAACTGATTTATTTATAATGTATTATCTAGCCATTCGATCCCTGGTTATAGTTACGCTATCCATCACAACAGGAATCACTGTATTTTTTCCATAAAGCTTTGAGTAAAAATAGTCCATACACTGTGACAATGATACAATCCATTCGTCCATCTAGGTATTTCTAGCATCAATAGTACTCACACCAAGCGACAATTCGGTTCAACCTCGTAAAGAAATTTAAAAAGGCGAAGCAGAACTCTGTGGATAAACCATTGTAGGACCCAGAGCCACTCAGATTTTCTGATTACAACAACCTGGCGCAGACCAAGGAACGCCGTACAAGTTTCAGGTCAACATGGACGCTGAGCTAACTCTGAGATTTTTATTTTTTTTATTTTTTGGTTTTTTGCTGTCTTATTTATCCCTTTTCCCATTTCTGAATTTAGTCTTGCGTCGTCGGTGACAAGGGGTTTAATGTTGTTCCTTTCTAGCTCTCTCTCTCTCTCTCTCTCTCTCTCTCTCTCTCTCTCTCTCTCTCTCTCTCTCTCTCTCTAAGTAAAAATATTCCTACAGTTGAAGCTGCTTAAAACAATGACCATTCGATTAAATTTTCGCGAATTAAAATTCTCTGTATCTCATTTTTTTGATTTTTAGGACTTCACTGCTGAAGTTCTTGATTTTGCCCTAATTCTTATGATTTTCTATATTCGCGAATTTTATACACATATAGTTATTTCTTTTGTTTTTGCAGATTAAAATACTCTATATATCCAGTTTTTTAACGGATTGACTGCTAAAACTTTCGATGATTTTCCAGAGATTTTTATGATTTTTTATATTAATCTTATCAAGAATAAGCATAACTGTTAACCAACCAGCAATTCCAACAAGTCACTGACAAGGCAACTAAAGCATTGCTCTCTCTCTCTCTCTCTCTCTCTCTCTCTCTCTCTCTCTCTCTCTCTGTTATCATTAATGGTTTATATCGATAATACAATGTCTTTTTATTGAGAGCCAGTACAATAAAATCCAATCTGAAATGTATTTGATAAAAATGCGCTCTTTTTCTGTCGACAGCTAAACTATTTCTTCATTACTTGATTTCCTTCCTTTAAAGATTAAAATTAAATTCTATACAGACTCTGAAAATCATGGCAGAATATCCGATATACGGACCTCTTCCTTCCTTTCAAAGTTTTCGTCGAGACTGGGAGTCAATTGCCCAAAAGCAATGGATTCCTTTAAATTCGAAAAAAAATCTTTTCTCTCCGCCCGTCTCATCGGAGAAGCTAAGCGAGTTCCTTGTATAGAGTCATCTGACTTATTTAAGGAGGAATATAATTCTCGGGCTTACATCTGAACTTACTTTGGGAATTGTCGGCGTAAGGTCTCTCTCTCTCTCTCTCTCTCTCTCTCTCTCTCTCTCTCTCTTAGTCTTCACTTTTCTCTCATTTAGTATAGTCTTAGATTATTTAAATGAACTAATGCTGAACTGTGTCGAGATATTACACATAACCTTCAATATCTCAGCGGTAAATGCATTCCAGTGTTTCTTCTACTCATTGAGCGTTACGTCAAAGTATACAAAACAGATAAAAATGGAAAACAAAGAAACAAAAACAGTACTTGATAACCCATATTGCATATATGAGTTGCTGGGTAGTCGAAACTTTCGTCGTCGTTGGCGAATATTGCTTCTTATACTTCGAAAGTCAATATTAGCATTAAGTAAATTTTTTCCTTCATCATTCATCCCCCACCTCTACTCCCACCCCCTCAGGGTTATAGACCGGAGGACTTAGTGTGAGCTTAGTGGCTCCGGAAAGAGAGAGAGAGAGAGAGAGAGAGAGAGAGAGAGAGAGGGGGGCATTGAATCAATGGGGGAGATTTGGAAATGTTTTATGGATCAGTTAGCGAGTAGGATATCCTTCTCTCTCTCTCTCTCTCTCTCTCTCTCTCTCTCCTCTCTCTCTCTCTCTCTTTACGTAGAGTAAGAAATTTGTTGCTTTTTATTATGAAATGAAAGTTATAAGTTTTGTGACGAGTATACCATTTATAAGATCTTATTGTAAGATATTTTTTTGTAACGTTGCATTAATGAAAAAGTAATTTTTTTTCATATGTGCAGTATACCAAGATAACGGTCTTTTTTCAAATTAGATGGCATCTTAGTCGAAGTTTTTATTTTCATTTATTTTTCTGGAAATATCCGCCAGATATTAGAAGTTGCAATGAACTTTGGCTTAAAAAGTTGGAAACTCTTTTCCCTCTTTGCAACGAGCGAAGTTTGTTTTAAAAGGCGTTTTGGTACTGCAATTTGTTGCGTCTTTTTCCTTCCTGGAAGGTCCTGGAGGGGAAAAAAGGGAGAGAGAGAGAGAGAGAGAGAGAGAGAGAGAGAGAGAGAGAGAGAGAGAGAGAGTTTTCGGAAATGTTTCTTAAAAATGGAGAGATAAATTGAGAGAGAGAGAGAGAGAATGTTTTCGGAAATGTTTCTTAAAAATGGAGAGAGAGAGAGAGAGAGAGAGAGAGAGAGAGAGAGAGAGAGAGAGATACTGCAGTCACGTCAAAAATTCCGTCGGCAGTTGTGAAAAATTTCTGATATACATATAAATAGGTAGATAGAGAGACACGATATTTGATTAATAATTTAGTGATGTTTTCATGGGAAATAAAAATTGAAGGAGGCAAGAGAGCGTTAGAGAGAAAATATTGTAAACTTTTATTCTTTAATTTGCAATATTGCAACAGCGTTGTTGATACAGAATAGAACCAAGGTTTAAGAAAAAGTGAGGATGATAAGATACTTCATGCACTCTGCCATAATTGCATACTTCATTTATATGATACCAATATCGCAAATAATTTATCGTCCTTTCTGAAGCATGAATACCATTTCATTGATGTATGAACAGCTTGATACATTTCGTTTAGGACTTAATATTAGAGTTGACCGTATCGGCAAACCCACGCAGTATGCAGAAGTAAAAAATAAAGAGGGTTTATATCTGAATGCCAACTCATTGTTTAGTGAAGAAAATAAGAGGGTGTTTTATTGCTGCTATTCATATTTCAAACCCACTCAAGCTATTTCAGACAACATACGGATATATTACCAGAAAAATTCTCATCATAAAAATAATGGCAATCAGACATTTTTTTTTTTTAGAAATGAAAACACTTTTTTTTTATACATTCCGAGACAACGCCCATTGGAAACTCACTTATGATGTTGATTATTTTCAAATAACACCAGGTTGAAGGAGTCTCTGCCATTATTCGTAATGAATGAGATGGCAGTCTCGTAAAATAACGACAGCAGTAAAAACCATTAGCATTCTTTTATGGAAGAAGGTCCCAGTAGTGTCCAGGGGATTTATGCCATGCAATTGTTTTGTTCGATTTTCATGGTATTTGTACTTCCTATTTTAGAGCTATGGATCTCTTTTTATTCATTAGTGTGTCTATAAGTTATAATTCGAGGTGGAAGAGCTACACATTTTCACCCTCAAATTTAAAAATACAAATTGAATTTCGTATTTAGAAAGTTGATTTTCATATTAGAAAAACTGAACTCCCTTTTTAAAAAGTTGATTTTAAATGAGAAAGACTGAACTCCCTTTAAAAAAAGTTGATTTTCAAATTAGAAAAATTGAACTTCATTTTTAAAAAGTTGATTTTCATATTAGAAAAACTGAACTCCCTTTTAAAAAAGTTGATTTTCAAATTAGAAAAATTGAACTTCATTTAAAAAAAGTTAATTCTCATATTAGAAAAACAGAACTCCCTTTTAAAAAAGTTGATTTTCATATTAGAAAAACAGAACTCCCTTTTAAAAATGTTGATTTTCATATGGGAAAAACTGAACTCCCTTTTAAAAAGTTAATTTTCATATTAGAAAAATTGAACTTCATTTTAAAAAAGTTGATTTTCATATTAGAAAAACAGAACTCCCTTTTAAAAATGTTGACTTTCATATGAGAAAAACTGAACTCCCTTTTTAAAAAGTTGATTTTCATATTAGAAAAACAGAACTCCCTTTTAAAAAAGTTGATTTTCATATTAGAAAAACAGAACTCCCTTTTAAAAAAGTTGATTTTCATATTAGAAAAACTGAACTCCCTTTTTAAAAAGTTGATTTTCAAATTAGAAAAATTGAGCTTCATTTTAAAAAAGTTGATTTTCATATTAGAAAAACACAACTCCCTTTTAAAATTGTTGATTTTCATATTAGAAAATCTGAACTCTCTTTTAAAAAAGTTGATTTTCAAATTAGAAAAATTGAACTTCATTTTAAAAAAGTTTATTTTCATATTAGAAAAACAGAACTCCCTTTTAAAATTGTTGATTTTCTTATTAGAAAAACTGAACTCCCTTTTAAAATGTTGATTTTCATATTAGAAAAATTGAACTTAATTTTTAAAAAATTGATTTTCATATAAGAAAAAACTGAATTTCATTTTTAAGAAGCTCACTTTTATATTAAAAAATTTATTTCATTTTAAAAAGCTTACTTTCATATTAAATAGCTGAACTTCATAATAAAAAACCTAACTTTCATATTTAAAAAGTTGACTTGCACATTAAAAAAAAAAATTGAAGTTTCAGATTAAAAATTTTGACTCTCAATATAAAAAAAAAAGCTGGATTTCAAATTTAAGAAATTGGCTTTCAATGTAAAACAAATGAAATTCAATTGGAAAAGAAAATGTGTGATATCATTGTCATTTTAAAAAAGTTTATTTTCATATGAGAAAAATTGAACTTCATTTTAAAAAAGTTGATTTTCATATTAGAAAACCAGAACTCCCTTTTAAAAATGTTGATTTTCATATTAGAAAAACTGAACTCCCTTTTAAAATAGTTGATTTTCATATTAGAAAAACTGAACTCCCTTTTAAAATAGTTGATTTTCATATTAGAAAAAACTGAATTTCATTTTTAAGAAGCTCACTTTTATATTAAAAAATATATTTCATTTTAAAAAGCTTACTTTCATATTAAATAGCTGAACTTCATAATAAAAAACCTAACTTTCATATTTAAAAAGTTGACTTGCAAATTAAAAAAAAAAAGTTGAATTTTAAGATTAGAAATTTTGACTCTCAATTTAAAAAAAAAAGCTGGATTTCAAATTTAAGAAATTTGCTTTCAATGTAAAACAAATGAAATTCAATTGGAAAAGAAAATGTGTGATATCATTGAATGTGTGTAGCATAGAGCATCAATAACATGGAGTGTCGATCTTGCTGCTTCCGAGCATGTGACTTAGGGCGGCCATAATTATTGAAGGTACTATTATTATTATTATTATTATTATTATTATTTGACCCAATTTTACTGAGAAAAATTACATTTCAAAAATAGGTTGTGGTCAAGACCTAAGCATCTTCTCTAGGATCTATGCAATGTCTAGTATAAATGGTTCCTGAAAATTGCAGGACACTCTTTACATACAGTCACTAAACACTAACTAAACTTTAATGCACAATCATTAAACAGTAACATTCAATCTATACTTACACTCACTAAACACTCACATTTACTATACTCTCACTAAACACACACTTACTATACACTCACACTTACTATTCACTCGCACTTACTATGCATACACACTCAGTAACACGAACTGTCATTGAATACTCAACACTCACTAGGCACTCCCTATACATTAAACACTCATAAAGCACTAAACACTCACTAAATACTCACTGTGCCCTAAGCATTGAGTAAACATCACTAAATACTCATTTCGTCATAAACATTCATGAAACAATAAACACTCACTAAAAATTTACTACGCACTCACTATATACTAAACACTCAATAAATATTCACTAAGCACGTAATATACATTAAACACTCACTACACCCTAAACAATCATTAAACCTAAAACTCACTAAAACCTAAATGACCATTAAACCCATAAACACTCATTAAACATTAAACAGTCACTGAACATTCACTAATCACATATTAAACACTCATTAAACACTTACCCACCAAACATTCACTAAACACTAACATTCACTAAACCCTAAACACTTACTAAACATTCACTGAATACTTACACACTAAATATTCACTATACCTTAAACATTCACTGAATTCTTACACATTAAACATTCATTAAATGATAACATTCACAAGACATTCATTAAACCCTAAACACTCATTGAATGCTTACACATTAAACATTCACTAAACACCTGCATTCACTAAATCTAAACACTCACCTAACACTTCACTAAACCCTAAACATTCACCCAACATTCACTGAATACTTACACACTAAACATTCACAAGACATTCACTAAACACTTACTAAACATTCAACTAAACTCTAAACACTAAACACTTACTCTTTAAACATTCAGGGTAAACAAAAAATTCACTATTGCACTAAACCCTTGTTAAGTTTGCATGGTTACCAGACCTTTAAAGATGGCCGCAACTCTGCAGCGCCGCCCTGGTGGAAGACCAACAAAATATTGTAGCACTGGTATACAGATAGCATCTCAAGATATATACCCACTAGTCTGTGGTGTGTAGCGAGCCTATTTTCGTAGCTTGTAGGATTCTTTTCTTATCATATTCTCTTTGGCAACTCTTGCACGCCCTTAACAACCGTTGCTACGCAAAACTGAGTCCTCACTGTATTCAAGTGAGTATTTTTAACTACTGAACTTTTATAATTTTATGATGCAGATTTGCAATGCTGGTATTTTCTACGAGTATGAAATTAGTAGATTTCTGAAAAAACGGAATAACATTCTGTAGAAAGATATTAATTTTTTAAAAACAGTTTTCATTTGCAAGTCAACTTTTTTAATATGGAAGTCAACTTTTTCATCACGAAGTTCAATTTGTCTATGAAAGTGAACGTTTTTTAAAAGGAAGTTCAATTTTTTTTCATTTGAGAGTGAAAATGTGTATATTTTTTTATTTGTTCGTTCTCAAGCCAGCTGTAAAATGACGCAGCCTAACCTGTATCACTGTCTATCGCATACTAGATGTTTTATGTACTGAAGTAAGCAACTGCATACTATTCTCATGTCTCTCTCCCTCCCTCCATGTATTCTTGACAACACTCCCAGTTCTTTCCTGTTCATGGTCGCCTCTGCTCTATGGCAGTTGCACCTCAAATAATCTTGTTTATTTTTTCCTTCACGACCTCTTATTTCCTTATCTTTCCACTTGCAATTTACTTGTAAATAATCCTTATTTTTTGTTTACCTTTACCAAACCACTAGTTAATACACAAAAGTACTTTATACCTGCTGACGTAATGACCGCATCCTTAAATGGGACAAATTCCTCATCTATGGCTCACATCTCTGGCCTCACTACAAACTCACGAGCCTTAAATACATTTACGCTCTTTTCTGCTCCAACCTAAACTGATATTGATCATACCTCTCACTTCAACCAAACAGTAAGCGCCTCAGTGGCGTGGTCGATATGGTGTTTGCTTCCCACCTCGGTGGTCGCGGGTTCGATTCTCGGCCATTCCATTGAGGAATGAGAAATGTGTATTTCTGGTGATAGAAGTTCGCTCTCGACGTGGTTCGGAAGTCACGTAAAGCCGTTGGTCCCGTTGCTGAATAACCACTGGTTCCATGCAACGTAAAAACACTATACAAACAATCAACCAAACAGTGACCAGTTATACCTCCAGTTATTTTTATAGTCAAACATTACATCCTTCAACTTGCTATTCCATATCCTGTTCACTAAGTCAGTCTGTCAGATAATTCTTAGCCATTTTCGCTTTCCTAAGTAAACTTATGAACATCCTTCCTTGAATACGGTATTTCTAACAATTTAAGCCCATTCCCAAACATTCCCTGAAGATTCCCTTTATTCATATTTACTATGTACGAACCAACACTGACATCTCTTCCTCTATCACCTACCTTTGCATGAAAATTACTGAGCACAGCCATCTTTCCATTTTATTTATCTAAACCCAACCAGAAACAGATTTAGCCTTTTCCCGTCCTGGAACATGTGCTCTCAATATTACAACGGTTTTTCAGCCTCAGTTATTCTTTCCGATACTACCCTCAAATTAACACATTCTTCTTCTTCCACTCTTGTCCAGAATCTTATTTACTTTACAAATTGTGTGTACTGTACTTCCTCCCTAGTTGTTGTACTTCCCCCTTAGTTGTCCTCCTCTCAGCAGCCCAAAAAAACAACCACTCTTTGCTTCCAACCCTGAACACTACTTTCATCCTTGTCTCTCGCTAAAACAGCCAGTTTTCCTTTTACGCAACAGAATTGCACAGTCAAACTTGTAATATTTTATTTTTTTCTCCGTGTGTGTATGTGTGTGCGTTTTTTTTTTTTTTTTTGTTTTTTTTTTTTTTTTTTTTTTTTTTTTTTTTTTTTTTTGCTTTTTTTTTTTTTTTTTTTTTTTTGCAATGTTGATGACTTTCAAAACAAGTAGAGCGGCGAAGACGCCCTTGAGCCATTTGCGAAACATTTCCTCAGATCACGAGGTTCGCAGCCCTTTGACTTTGGATACATTATATCTGTATCCCAAACCATTAGCACTTCCATGTTGTGTCGTTTATTACCACATGAGTATGAGGATGCCGTGGGTGTCAAGGGACAAATTCATCCGCCATTTAGAGTGATTCCTCCTCTTAGGGGTTTAAGACCTTCCTGTAGGTACTTGGCATACGATGCGTTAGATTCGCAAGCTGTTAACGTTACTTAGGAAGGACGATGCAGGTAGGAAACATGCCACAGAATCAGTGCTGTAGCAGTCATTGTTAAATGACTGACCTGTACGTATGTGTATATATATATATATATATATATATATATATATATATATATATATATATATATATATATATGTGTGTGTGTGTGTGTGTGTGTGTGTTTATATATATATATATATATATATATACATACATATATATATAATATATATATATATATATATATATATATATATATATATATATATATATATATATATATACGGAACGTACTGAAGGGAAAAGTGAAACACGGAGTGGTTTGCTAAGCCCCGTTTCGACTTACTTCAACCTAGCAATTAAGCATGTCTTGAGGAGACGGTATGAACCACTAGTTCATGGGTTACACAAGTGGAAGAACCTGAAACACTTTCTACATGAGTGCCTACAAGAACAAGTTTCTCCTAAAATAAACGGCTCCACGCGATGGACATCGACTTCAGACCCATTTCCCGATTCTATCCACACATTCCTCCAAG
>NC_087200.1:32175695-32200695 GCF_015104395.2 Macrobrachium nipponense
AGCACTTATCAATGCCTCACCTCCACTTACTTCAAAGACATTTAATGACTGTGACAAAGAAGACATCATTCCAAAGGTGGAATCCTATGGCGCTCGGTACAAGCAGATGGATATAGTCCTTGATGTATACAAGAAATCAAGTCTGAAATCAGAGATGAGGTTAAAAAGGGGGAAAGGAATCAGAAGAAGAGTGACCGAACAAGCAAGACACCAGGAAACTGGCAAAGCTTCCTTCGTGACCCAAGCAACAAGGCTGAACTGTTTCACTTCCTGGCCGAAAAGATGTGTGAAGCAGAAACGACAAGCACAATCATCGTCAAAAAAGAAGAGGATGCCATTAGCAACACAATGAAGTCTGGATGCTGTGTCCCCATGTTGCCACGAAGAAGCTGACAGTCGAATATTTGTTCACTCTAGGGATGCAACGACTGACGGGAGCAAGTCTATAATCATCAGGGCTAATGACACAGATGCGCTAGTCATAGCAATATCTGTACTGCCATCCTTCCAGAAACTAGGTCTTAAAGAAATGTGGATTGCCTTTGGCCAAAGAGCCCATATGCAATGGATTCCAGTCCATGAGGTAGTTTCTCCAATTGGGCTTGAGAAAGCTAGAGGGATCCCCTACTTTCACGCATTCACTGGATGTGGCATTGTGTCAGCCTTCTGTGGGAAAACGAAGAAATCTGCATGGCATACTTGGAATGTATTTGATAATATTACTGAAACATTCATCAGTCTCAGCCAGCATCCAACATTGATTCGTGATCTTGATATGCAGAGGCTGGAAAGATTTGTTGCCCTCATGTACGACAGATCAGGTGCAGCCACTGGTGTGGACGAAGCAAGACTAGATCTGTTTGCCCACAAGCAGAGGCTGTACAACTCAATTCCACCAACACAGGCAGCCCTCAGAGAACATGCAAAGCGTGCAGCCAACCAGGCTTGGATCATCTGAGGCCAGGCAACCCATTGTAATGCACACATGAGCAGTCCAGCTGAATGGGGGTGGACACAGAAAGGAGAAGCATGGCAGATACATTGGACAACACTACCACCGATTGCAGCAAGCTGTCAAGAATTGACAGAGTGCTCCTGTAAGGTTTGCAAAGGAAGATGCAAGTGCTCTCAGGCAGAGCTTCCCTGCACATGGCTCTGCAGCTGCATATGTGCACAGTAGCAGATCGGGAAACAGCAGCACAATATGCATAACTTTGAAAATATACTAGCCGGGACAAAACTTATGTAAAGAAAGACAAACTTCTTGGTGGTCATCTTGAGAAATATGTCTCAGAGTGCTTTTTAAAAAGGAAAATATAGTTCAGCAGGCTTCAAAACATTGGAATTCACACTCAGATCATCCAAATCAGACAACTACAAATATTTCCAAGCAAAACATCTACTTCAGGTGGTTATTTTACTGGGCATCTTGAAAATGGCCGCCATCCTGGATTTTCAATTGGCCAATCGAGCAGATTTGATTAGTATACCTTGGAGGACACTTGTGCCAAATTTGATGCTAGTATCATCATTTGCACGATTTTTCTGTTATCTGCCCCACTATTATCAGTAAGAGACGTGTTGTTATGTAATCTCAGCTTGGCTCCCAAAGGCGAGTTTGTCTATTTCTCCTCTCAAGAAAACAGGAGCTCGGGGTAAGCCTGAAGTTTGCCTGCGTTTCTTCTTCCTCTCCTCCTCCTCCTCCTCCTCCTCCTCCTCCTCCTTCTCAGACGTCACTTGCTTCAGCACTGGATGTCTTTCCGGTAAAAAGCAAAGTCGTTAATATGTAGGAACAGCAATTTAGATAAGGAGAGGCTGAAAGAGGAAGAAGCTCCTTCGCAGGAGACATCATGAGAAGAGAATAAGAAGAACAGAAGAAGAAGAAGAAGACGAAGAATGAAGAGGAGGAGGAGGAGGAGGATGGAGGAGGAGGAGGAGGAGGAGGAGGAGGAGATTTGGAGTAAGTATCATGTGAAGCGTCTCGAGATGTTCCCACGAGGAATTATTAGACCGAGAATTACGGCTCCCCCACCCCCCACCCCCTCTCGCTTCCCGACCCCCTCGTCTGTTGCTTTTGTCATGCAAAATGAAAATACGAATATGCAGTAAGTTATTCTTGTAGGAAGTTGTAGTCTTGTTTTTATGTCTGTTCATATATTTTTTTTGAAATCAGATTTGTATTCATTCGTGCTATATTTTATTTTTTCAAAATTATTTTGTAACTGGGTTTGGCCTGTCTAGCGTGAGTGTATTATCTTTTTTCTCCCCCTGATGCTGTGTAATTCTTCCAGAGCTGTTTCACTAAATGATCATGTAAATGAGCTGTTTACACTTTCAGGCGGTATCCAGCTTACTTCAGAGTTTGGAATTGTTATTAGTCTTCCAATGAGACTTCGTTTGGATTTTGGTTCAAGAGCATCATGTGGAATATCAACTGGCTTTAAGCCCAGATCCAATTAACCGCAAAAAAAAAAAAAACTTTGATGCTTACATTTACGCTGCTTGAGTACAAATTACACAATGAAACAACAGTGTGTCTGGAGCTTTATTTTTCTCATTAGTTTCTTACCAAAACTATTAACTTAAAAACTAGAGATAGTAAGTTTCAACGTCAGATATGAAGTCCACTATGTCCGCTAGCTACCTACCTCTCTTCCTTAGCATTTACTTTAATATCTGCGACGTGAATCGTTGAGTTATTTATATGATGGCACACATGGCAACGTCATCTCGGCTCACGAGGTGTCAGTGCTTCATGTAAGCCACAATTTAGCATGAGTGGAGCAAAACAAGTTTGGTATGGCCTTGAATGCATGTTCATGGTAATATTTAAAACCATATATTTATCTAAAACAGAAATTGTTTATGTGACATCTGTCGAGTTTTTTTTTTTTTTTTTTGAGATTCGGAAAATGTTGTCACAAATTCTCAAGTTAATACAGCAAGCAAGTCTCTCAAGTATCATTCTAAGATGGAGGGGATTAAGGGCTGGGTTCATATTTAGTTGATTTCATTTATGAAAACTCGGCCTAGACTTAGGGTCAAGCACCGGAGCGACAGACTGTCGGCCATTCAATTCTTTAAATATCAAAAGAGGGAGTTGCAGTTGTTGGACAGAAAAGGAAACGGAATGGAGGTAAAGTAAAGGGCTAAAAAGTGACGGCAAAACCATTCAGTAATGCATACAGTGCCCCACATGATACTCACCGACGGCACTACCCTTTTATGGGGATTTTGGTTGCGGCAGTCAGTGGAGTACAAACTCAAAAAGTTACTGATACGCATTTGCATCATCCAGAAGTAATGCTTTCCGTCATTTTAAAAATCTGGTTACGCAGCATTGATGTTGAACGATGCGTCATTAAAGAAGTATAATCTCGATCCTGCTCATGAATATTGGAATCTGAATTCAGATAAGAAGAAAAAACAAGAGGCGAATATTCGCATACAATTATAACTTCGATGATCGCTTTTAAAAAGGGTCGTAATACTCAGAGTGAGTTCGAGAGGAAGAGAGTTTACTTTTATTCTATCCTTGACTTTCATAACTATAGTCGTCATAGTCCTTTGTGTACATTATACTGCTCTTGCGATAAGGAGTTTGAGGTAGATCCTTGCGCGCACAAGGGAAGGTAAGTTAGTTAGTTTTTAAAACTGTATTGCACTTGTCTTAGTTTGATTCGTTACAAAATAAGCCAGAACCCGATCAAATAATGCCATTGCTTGTGCTCTTAATGAATTTTACTGATACACATTAAAAGACAAATGGGGATAATCTGTCAATTTGTATAAACGTATATAAATGTGTGTGTATGTGTATGTACGTATGTATGTATATATATACACATACGTACATACATACATACATATATACATACTATACAGACATTTATATACGTATATATAAATTGACAGATTATCCCCATTTGTCTTTTCATGTTTAAACACTAAAATTCATTAAAAGCACAAACAATGGCATTATTTATTTGTTCGGATATATGTGTGTGTATATATATATATTTATATATATATATATATATATATATATATATATATATAATATATATATATATATGAATATATATATATATATATATATCCATTTGTCTTTTCATGTTTCACCAGCAAAATTCGCGACAAGCACCTTCAATGGTGTTCTTTGATCGGGTTCTTGGTTATTTTGCAACGACTCAAACTAAAAATCTATACGTAGAAGGAAAAAGGTGTAATAAAGTTGAAAAACTAACTGATTATCCTGAGTGTATGCGAGCATCTACCTCAAACTTCTTATCACAAGAACATAATACACAGAAACGACTACGATGACTAAAGTTGTGGAAGTCTTCCTCTCGAACTCACTCTCGGTGTTACGAACCTTTTTAACCGCGATCGTCGAAGTTATAATTGTAAGCGAATACTCGCTCGCCTCTCATTTTTTCTTATCTGAATTCAGAATCCAATATTCATGAGCAGAATCGAGATTATGCTGCTGTAATTACGCATCGTTGAACATTAATGCTGCATAACCTGATTTTTAAAGTGATTTGATCATGCTACATCGACAGGGAGGCATTGCTTCTGAGTGGTGAAATACGTGTGAGAGCTTTTTGATTATAGGTGGCCGTGGTTGATGCCGAATCCAAACCCGCCTGTAAAAGGGCAGTATTTTCAGTGAGCCTCATGTGGTGCACTGTAGGTTTTGCACCCACTTTTTAGCATTTTGCTTTACCCTCATTCTGCTTTGGATTTTCAACCTTGCTGTCCAACCGCTCCAACTCCCTCTTCATATTGTCTAAAGCACTGAATAGCCGGAGGTGCCCCAATGTTTACGCTGAAGTTTCATAAACCAACAGATTCTGCAGCAAAGCTTCAATGCCTCCACTTTAGAAAGACACTTGAGAACTGCTTAGCCTATTACTTAGAATTTTGGGAGAAACTGACAATTTGTTGGCATTACTTCACAGATGTAACGCAAACTTCTATTTTTCTTGATTGAAACGTATGTGGCCTTTAAAACCTATCTGAGTATGTATCAAGGCAATACTAACATTTGTGTTGCTCCACTCTTGTTTATTTGTGGCTTATACGATTACTAGTACACCGACACCTCGTGATCCGAAATGTTCTTTTGATGTGTGCCATCATCAAACTTGACTTTTTGGGAACCTAGCAAACCGTAGAGATTTAGGTAGATACTAAGGAAGATAGGGACAATACGTTCGGAACCAAGAGACTTAACATTTTAAGACGAAACTAACTATTTCAAGTTTCTTAAGTAATATACTTTTTGAAGGACAATATAGAGAGAAAAAAGGTTCTAGACATATTGTTTCATTGTGAAATCTATACTCAAGTGGCATAATTGTACGCATCAACGTCTGTGGAAGGGTTTCATCGCTCTGGGCTTCAAACCCATTGATATTCCACGTAATGCTCTTATATAAAATTTCATATAAAATCTCTTCAGAGATTAGTAACGGAATCGACAAGTCCAAAAGCTTTCAATGTGTAAAAGGAAGACCAACAGTAATTCTAAACCCTGAAGGCTGCTGATTACCACCTAAAAATGAAAGCAGTTCAGAAACATAAATATTTTGTAAGACATCTCTGCGAAAACGACATAATCCTATAGGAAAAAGAAGACATTCTGGCTAGGAAGGCCAAACCCAAACTCTGTTAACAAAAAAAAAAAAAAAAAAAAAAAAAAAAAAAAAAAAAAAAAAAGGACGGCAAGAAAACAAAACAAAGTTAAAAAAAAGGACGACAAGAATTATTGCAATCTTAACTTCTAAAAATTATGAACAAGATAAAGACAAGACAACAACTTCCTGCAAGAAGGGACTTACTGCATATTTCCATTTTGCATAACAAAGGCAATAGACGAGAGTGCATAGAATAAGAAAGACGAGGGGTCGGGAATGTGGGGAGGGGGAACGGAGCGGTAGGTAATTCCCGGTTTCATAATTCCTAGTGGGTGAATCTGGAGACGCTTTACATTATACTTACTCCAGATCATCTTCTTCTTTTCATGATGCCACTCCTGCGAAGGAGCGCCATCCTCTTTTAGCCTCTTCTTATCTAAATTGCTGTTCCTACATATTAACGACTTTTGCTTTTTACGGACGGGGGTGGGGGGTGGGGGGGGGGGGGTTGGGGAGGGAGGGTGGAAGACGTTTAGTGCTAAAGCAACGGACATCCTGGGAGTAGGAGGAGGAGGAACGGGGAGGAGATGGGTGCGGGTTTGGAAGTGAGGCGCGCAAATTTCGGACTCATTCTGAGCTCCTGTTTAGTTGTCTTGAGCGGAGAATAGTCAAGGTCGCCTTCGGAAACCATGCCGAGATTACATAACAACGCTTATCTAACACCCAATACCGCATCGTTTTCTGTTAGTAGAAAGGGGTCAAAGAGGATGCTGGTGTCATTTCCCATACGCAGATAGTAACAAATTCAGATATCAATGAACAAACTGTAATTAAACACAGCCAGACGGAATTTTGTATCTAGACACGGGGCAATTTATTATTGTTATTGATATAATCAAATAAAATTCACTAAACAAAAATATCTCATTCGGGTCTCATCATAGTTGATTCTATATATATATATTTATATATATATATATATATATATATATATATATATATATATATATATAGTATAGTGATGATATATGTGTGTGTGTATCCATTTATGTACAGTATGTCTGTGAAGAGAGCATGAGAATGATTTCAATTTCTTCAGAGAGAGAGAGAGAGAGAGAGAGAGAGAGAGAGAGAGAGAGAGAGAGAGAGAGAGAAATCTAAGTTATTCTGATGCCAAGACCTAGTTTAAATAAAAAGAGACTTGTATTTTAACCACCCCAGCGCATTATGCCGCTGAATCATCATAATGCGTTTCCTCCTCTTATCTGGGCAGACGATTTATTCCAACAATCACGTCCATATTTATCTCATGAGATACAGGGCAAGGTTCCTCCTATTTTGATAAGAGAAGTATATTTCTTCTGTAGAACTTTATGTTTGGCCCTTATCATACGAAAGGAGTATGTTTACTACATTAAGTTATGTGCATGATGTTTGTTATTTTTATTTCACGGCTCTCAAGTAAAAAGGGATTAGAGATTCCAATTCAGATCAAAATTGGATTTGCTAGATTTAAAAAAAAGAATGTTACTGTTTAGATCCATCCTTTTTCAAGGGCTGCATTAGATTTACGGTTAGCTGATTTATGATAATGTAGGCGTATTGTATGATGCTGCAAATTATACATGCAAATGTTCCTACGTTACATGGAAAGGCGGATTTCTGCTACAACCCCCCAAATATGAATTTATTACTGAAAAGCAAAGATGTAATTGAGGTACAGAGCCTAGTATAACATAAATAAAGATAAGGAAAAACGCCAGATGTAAGTCGTGTCAACTAATTAAGATAGAACCATGTCATAAAGTAAATGCGCTTATATATACGCACACATTACACACACACACACACATTATATATATATATATATAATATATATATATATATATATATATATATATATATATATATATTATATATATGAATTATTATCATATCACTGTGGTTCACTTGTTGGCCCAGTCGATAACATCGCTGAAGTCCTGATTTCTCCTCTGTCCGCTGAGCGCTGGTTCGCAAACCACAAGAGGACAAAATTATTATCAACTATAAAATTTCCCTTCGGTTAACATATATGAAAATATATTAATTCCTAGGTAGGGTGAACTGGATATTAAGGGACATTTGTAGCTCGATGTATATATATATATATATATATATATATATATATATATATATATATATATGTGTGTGTGTGTGTGTGTGTGTGTGTTATTGTTTATATTATGTGTATGTCTGTGTTACCTTGTAAAAGGAAAGGGTAGAGGGTTAAGTACGAAATTTGCATCATAGGTCTTTATGTCGTACACACAGTCAGGTAGTGTTGGAAATGACAAGATTGATATCAAGATTTTCCAAACATTCCGACGTATGATGACATTTGACATAAAAGAAATCGCTCGTCTCTCTTAATCGTGACGTGACGAGTCCCTTAGGGTGGTATGTAGAGTTCCATTTTCTTTAGCTATTGTAGTGGATGGAACAGTACAGTTGGTTGTTTGGTGGGAGCTAGAAAAGGCAAAAATAAAAAATACTGTCATTCATAGAAGTTATAGGATGAGTATCAGTAATTTGAATAGGTCGAGAGATTGGGCAAATGACAATTGATTAAAAAGTAAGGAATGATTTAAACAGGCCAATGGGGCCTTTTCGTTTTATGGTAATTTAATTTGAAATGCAGGGTACGGGTTCAGAGACCGTTAGCAAAGTTCTAGCAGAGCGGGGCGGGCGGGGAGGGGGGGGTCGGGGGAGCGGTTAGGTGAGCAGGTGTTGGAATCGTATAAAATAAGTGTAGGGAACATTAGGTGAATTTCTTAAAATAGGGGACAGAGTAGCCCTCTCGAATGTACATTGTATATAAGAGTAAAATCAACCTCAAGAAAATGAAATTCCTTTTAACCAAAGGAACAAATCTTCCCCGAAAACGGTTCTGAATCCAACGAACTTAACTCTCCATCGACTTTTAGTTTCGGACGCAGGGAATGTAACAGCTTAACATTTCAAATACTCTTGATATTTCGTTCCCTCGCTTGCATAAGTCAAGAGGAAGCTCGTTTGTTTAGATGAATAAAAGGAAAAGAACGACATTTAAGATAAGAGATTTTAAATCGCTGTTAAAATTGTATTACACGTATTGCGACAAACACTTCTTTTTACTAATGTAAGGTGTCACATCAATCAGGCATCGAGGATTGGATTAATACGGTATTAAGTTGTGTTACAACTCTAAAGGTTATTGGCAGAAGATAAACTTGCAGTTAATTTTAAAATTCAAATTGTATATGTTTATATTTAATATATTCTATAATATAATATATATATTTATAAAGATATATATATATATATATATATGTGTGTGTGTGTGTGTGTGTGTGTGTATGTAGTATATACGTGTGTATATATGTATGTCTGCGAGCTCATCCTCTATCCCCATAAGTGTAGCACGTAGTACATGCCTTTCCTATGTGATCTTGTTTATCATCCAAAGGTCGTCAGGTTTTAATTATTGCAATTAGTTATACGGAGCTTTGTACCAAAATGTGTGCTCTTTTTCAACACTTTACGAAGCTTTTCAGCCGTGGAATTGTAGAGAAATAAATATATTTACGATTTGTTTATTTATTTATTTTATTTATTTATTTTTATTATTTATTTATTTATTATTATTTTTTTTTTGCTGGAGCATTCTAGCTGAATTGTCAGTCGATTGTAGTTACATCATAACTGTAGTACAGAGGCCTTTGGTCCGAGCAACTTGACGCCCATATCTTTCCTAATTCTGAAGAAAACCGATCAAGACGCGGAAAGGAAAACAAGGCGGCATAATTGTGAAGAAATCAATGGACCTCTTTGTTTAGGCTAGTAATATTTTAAGTCATGGAAAACGCAAGCGAAAAGAGATTTCCAGAGCTTGGTATTTATAGGCAAAGAGGACTCACTGAACCCTACAACATAGTAAATGTTGGAACAGGTGGTCTGGCGGGTGTTAAGGTGTTCCGAACTTGATGGTTTGGTGACCTTTGGCCTTTTAGTTTGACATGTTTGATTCTCGTTCATTTTTCTCCACTGCCAAACATTCCTTCTCTATATTCTTGGTAATCACACTTTGTACCTTTTTCGCTTCTTACGAAAATGTGTGCCAAAATCGTATCAGGATACTGACACGGTTTAATGCGCTAAAATATGAATCTATCTCAGATTCTGTTTCATTTTTCCGAATCGTATAAAAGAATCACCAGGAATTTTAATTTAATGTTGGTCAACATTCTGCGGCAATTTCGAGATATAAACCTGAAGGAAAGTTCTGTCTGGTTCTGGTAGATAAGAAACGCTGGTAGGATAAAGTGAAAATGAACTTATTTCAAGACCTATTTAACAAGAATCCCTGAGAATTGCAAATGATTCTATCACAACTTCCGTACCGCTTTGCTTAAACAAATCATGGAATCAGTGAGACGTTCCCATGGATTCTATTACAGCTTGTATCACTCATCAATAAAGTCATAGAATCATAGGGAATTGCTTGTAACTAGTACTGATTCTGTACCACGTTGTTGATACAATCATTGAAACCACAGGGGAATCTTGTATTTGTCCGCGCCAAGGCTTCGTAATCAATTATAGAAAATCGCTGGAAATAATTCATTAATAATTCCACGGAAAGCCAAGTACAACACAACGTCTTCCCTGGACAATTGAATCAAGTCTGTAAACAGATCTCTGCTAAGTTGTTATTATTATTATTATTATTATTATTATTATTATTATTATTATTATTATTACAGTACAAGGAATCAGATGATTTAATTTTGCATAAAAATCTGAAGACTTAAATGTTAAACAATGAAAGAACACACACCCCATATATATATATATATATATATATATATATATATATATATATATATATATATATATATATAAATTCGCTCTACCCCGGAATATATTTTCATATATGTTTAACAGGGGGGGAATTATTGAGCGATAATAGAATTGCTGACCGACAGGCACGAACCATCGACCTCTCAGTTAAAGGACATTTGTAGTTCGATATATGTATATGAATCACGGTAATGTAATATGACGTGTACATATATATATATATATATATATATATATATATATATATATATATATATATGTACACGTCATATTACTATTACCGTGATTCATATACATATATCGAACTACAAATGTCCTTTAACTGAGAGGTCGATGGTTCGCGCCTGCCGGTCAGCAATTCTATTATCGCTCAATAAATTCCCCCTCGGTTAAACATATATGAAAATATATTAATTCCGGGGTAGAGCGATATATTATATATATATATATATATATATATATATATATATATATATATATATATATATATATATATATATGGGGTGTGTGTTCTTTCATTGGTTTAACATTTAAGTCTTCAGATTTTTATGCAAATTAAATCATCTGATTCCCTGTACTGTAATAATAATAATAATAATAATAATAATAATAATAAATAATAATAATAATAATAATAATAATATATGTATATATATATACTATATATATATATATATATATATATATATATATATTTATATATATAATTAGAAGTACAAATGCGTTGTCAGGAAGTCGAACCGAGGAATCGAAAGGAGTATTTTGCAATGACAGCTGAAAGTAAAGAAATTTAAAATTACAGTACAAACAGATGCAGCAGAAAACGACAGATAATGAATCAGCCATAGGGTCATCAACAGTGTTTCCCTCGGTGCTTTCAGAAATACGCTCAAGTATCAGAACAGACGAGAGCACAAAGAAACAGGAAGAGACCGCAACACACTCACCTCTTTCGCAAAGCGAATCCCATTACAATTTTAATCCACTTTGACGGAGGATTGTTAAACACTGCATTTCCGCCTTCGGGATTATTGATGAAGTGAAAGGTCACTTAATGAGCGGGCCAAGGATGACGTGGAAGTTAGAAGACGCGGTTAAAAGATCGTATTTATTTGCGCAATATAGCTTAACATACATACTATGATAAATGTAATGTCTTGATAAAGGGAAACGCACTACCTAATCACACACACACATTATGTATATATATATATATATATATATATATATATATATATATATATATATATATATATATGTATATATATATATATGATATATATATATATATATATATATAGTATATATATATATATATATATATATATATATGTAGTATATTATTATATATATAGTATATATATATCTATATATCTATTATATATATATATATATATATATATATATATATATGTATATATAATATATATATATATACATATAAATATATATATATGTGTTTGTTTGTATATTTGTATGTACTTAAGTATAACCTTAGGTGATGTGTTGGGTCACAGCTAAGCCGATGTTGGTTCTGTTAATTGTCTTAATCCACTTCTTCATTGCCATAAGGAAGATATTGTCTATATGGTCTGAGTCCCAGGCTCTAAGGGAAAGGTTGATCCTATTATCTTGTTTTATCAGTGAAGATTCCACCATCTGACATCTTTGTCAGCAGCTTCTCTTGTATAAAATTTGAGACAAGTTCCAATCCATGGTATGGTTAGTGTTATTTATATATGATGGAAAATTGCCAAACTATGTTGTCCCTACCTAACTAAGCATTTATGTAGAGTTAATCTTTCCATGACTTATCACAATCCCTACAGAGGATTTCATAGACTCCTATGTCTTTAGAAACTGGTTTTTGCAGAACATTAATTAAGGATTTCCCCAGTGTATTGGGATAAGTGGCCTAAGGTTTGTGTGATCTCTCGTAATTTATCCACGTGAGGGATTATGATTTTGTTTGTGTATTTTTCCATTTCTTTGTATTTTTCCATTTCTTTATTTTCTGTGGGTTTATAAAAAGTGCTGTTTGCTTTATGTATGGCTTTTTCTGTTGTGTGCTTGGGCTAAGTTGATTTCTGATTATTTCAAGTTCTACTTTAAATTTTATGCTCAGGACCAAGGAATTTAATTTTTGTAGAAAGACATCAAAGACATCCAATACGTTAAGATGTCGTCTACATATCAAAGCCAAATCATATCTGCAGATTTGATAGGGTTTATAATTATTATTTCAAAATACTCCATACATATGGACTAATCGGACTCTCCATAGTGCAACCGAATTTTTGACGGTAAAAGTTATCATCAAAGGAAAAGATTTTATTAGTGACGCAGAGCTCTACAAGCTGCATTATTTTATTCAATTCTATGGGGAAGTAGTCGCCAAATGGCTCAAATTTATTTTTGAGGTACGTCAATACATCTTTTATGGTATACATTAAGTATATAGATCTATATCATATATATTATAATATATTATATATATATATATGTATATATATATATATATGATGCATATATATCTATCTTAAAAAAAAAATATATATAATTAATATATCTATAATATATATATATAGACATATATACATTATCTATATATATATATATATATATAATATATATAATCTATATATATATATCTCTATATATAATATATATATATGCATAATATATTATATTATAATATTATATATATCTATATATTTATATATATACCTAATATATATATATGCATATATATTATATTATATATTTATATTTATCTATATATAATATATATATGCATATATAAATTATTTTATATATATATATATCTATTTTATATCTAATTATATATATGCATATATATATATTATATATATATATATATATATATAGTATATATATTAGCATATATATATAGTAATATCTATATATATATTTTATAGATGACCTATGTATGCTGTATATATCTACTATATCTATATATATATATATATATCTATATATATATATGAATATATATATATATAAAGTATTGGGTTCGGTCATTGCAGTGGTCATCTCATAGATAAAGAAGAATACAATTCCTGCATATACTCACTTCTGTATTCTCACATCCCGAATTCCGGCGGGAGATCAAAAGACCATCGGGCTTGTGAAAAGTTTGTTGTGGTTCCTGGACTCGAAATAAAATAAAATAAGTCTTCAGGAAACTGAAAACATTCGAGAGGCGATAAATTTCGTCCCGTTCTAATGTCTTAGTGTTTTAAGACATATATATATCATCTTAAGGAAGACTTAAGGAAGTCATATCTGCGATTTATAACGCGGATGCGGGTTCCTTATATTACCCGTGATTGGTGTTTCGTCGGAAAGAAGAAGAAGAAGAAGAAGAAGAAGAAGAAGAAGAAGAAGAAGAGGAGGAGAGGAGGAGGAGGGAGGAGGAGGAGGAGGAGGAGGAGGAGAGAGAGAGAGAGAGAGAGAGAGAGAGAAGAAGAAGAAGAAGAAGAAGAGAGGAGGAGAGGAGGAGAAGGAGGAGAGAGGAGAGAGAAGAAGAGAGGAGGAGGAGCGAGAGAGAGAAGAAGAAGAAGAAGAAGAGGAGGAAGAGGAGAGAGAGAGACGCTGTTAAGTTTTTTCTGCGTCCTTCCGGTCAAACCGTAGTAATATTCTTATGAATATTCGGTCAAGCCGAATTCAATTTTACTTTAGCGTTTTTTTTTTTCTTTTTTGCTAAATCGCGATGTTTCTGTTCATCCGTTGGTGATGTATTACCTATAACCACTAGAGCAATTGACGAGCCGCTATGCAAGATACTTACACAGCCCTATCCGTTTCCTTCGCCGAAGGCTCATCTGTAGCGTATTGAATACCCTCCACACGCTGCCGCGACCATGTCTATCTTGCACATACTCTCTCTCGGTTCTTGACATTGAGACCCTATCGTGCCGATGCCTCAGGCAAACCATTTTAAAGAATTGACTCACATTTTCAAACCAAGCATCCTCCTTTGCCTCAGCACTAACCAGAGCTCCTTCAAAACGGTTTAATCTTTCGTTTCGTTGCTTACTTCTTACTGTGTTCAATATAAGTTCTGCTGACAATAGATACGCTATACATTAGAAATGCAAAAGCAGCCTCAAAAGAGGCAAATAGATGTGATTTTGCCATTTTTAAATATCAAAATTGCAGAACAGAATTTCAAAAAATAAATTCCTATTTTTATTGGAAACCAAACAATTCAGTTGAAGATTCGTGTATCCGAATGGATTCAATTTTTGAAATAGAAAAGATTCAATTAAAAGACTGGACATGTCATCAGCACAAGTGTCTGGAATTTTAAAGTTTTCCTCAGGGGTCAGTTAACAGACTTATACATGCAAATTGCTGAAAAGGTCATCAGCTAAAGGAAGATGTTCCGGTGAGAGATGAAGGACGAGCGAAAGATTAATGAGCAGGGAGATCTTAGGGGAATGTTCCAGTAAAGGGTGAGGTAATATTAGGAGACTTTTAGCTCAGTCGAAGACGTATTTTGAAGAGGAGATCCATCCAGAGTTCAAGCTCACTTCTGCGTTGAATGCAGACATGCAATTAATGAGGGGAGATACAGTAGGCGAAGGAAAGCATTGATGCAGAGAAGAAAACGATTGTTACTTCTTTTGCCTTTTATTAAAAGAGGAAGTAGTGTAATAGATCTCAGAATTACTGTTGTCCTCCATATTTAAGGCAAATATTTTTAGAGGGCAGGAAATGAATAGAGATACCTCAAAGAAATTGTCTCTAGTAAATACAAGGGTGTGACCTTCATTGTTTTAAATGTTTTCTGTAAGGTGTTAAATCACATTGTTTGGTCACCATGAGTACTGAAATATAAAAAATGAAAAGGCTTTTAATGAAAGATACTGTCGGTGGGTGTTGTGTTGATTAGTTACATTGAGTAGAAGTTATAGATATTGGTGAAATCTCTGTAATTCTTTAATGAGAGAAAGTTTAAACTGAATGTTAGCAAGAGTAAAGTTCAAAGGAAAAATACGCGCATGGAGAAGGGTCACAGAATGATAGAAATATTTGGCGTGTAATATTTAAGATTTTATACTTTGATAGAAAGATAAAAAAATAAGCGAATAAGTTTTAAATCTTGGTGTAAATGAACCGGCTAGAACTTAAAATTATTGTTGAAACGCTTGAAGGTTTACGAGTAAACGAAGTCAGTACCAAAGTCTTGCAAATCTCTCTCTCCTCTCTCTCTCTCTCTCTCTCTCTTCTCTCTCTCTCTCTCTCTCTCTCTCTCTCACTTCCACGAACGGTCCTGGAAATAGTTTAAAGGTCATCGAAACAAAGAGTTGGGTAACAAAAATAAAATTTTGAAAAATATGTTTGATTAAAATTCAGTCATATCCAGCCTTTGAATTTTATATCGAAACCATATTCCTCTTTTTGGCATCTATTTCGGAGAGCTGAATATTGGAGTGCGCTATCGATTAAACCCACATTTTACTACCCAGGGCCATTTTAAAGACAGAATTTATATTTTTGCAGTTTTTCCTTTTTCTCTTTTCTTCTGTGCGCGTTTTAATTTTGAATACATATCTAATATTTTATTGGTGAGTGAAAGTATGATATATGCTCTAAAATGCTGACTGATTAGTTTTCGATTTATTTTCCATAATTAGGCGCATACTTGGTCGTGATTATTTTACATATTACTTTCTGATTCATTGCTTGACAAAAAATACTTTTATTTCTGAGTTAAACCATTTCCTCTATCTGGAGCTGGTTTGAAGAACGAAAATCTCTCTGATTACTGCCACATTCATACCTCCGCTGCTGAATGGTGGATGAACCCTGTATGCAGAAAACTTCTGAAACACTACCCACTGTAGTAGCCCCCATATGGGGTTACTGCCGTCAGTGAACCTCATGCGGTGTACTGTAGGCATTACTTAAGGTTCATATCAGCGTGCCTTCGGCCCCTAGCTGCAACCACTGTCGTTCCATTTACTGTACCTCCTTTTATATTTTCTTTCTTCATCTTACTTTCCGCCCTCTCCTAACATTATTTGTTTCATAGTGCAACTGCGGGGTTTTCCTCCTGTTACACCTTTCAAGCCTTTTACTGTTAATTTCCATTTCAGCGCTGAATGACTTCATAGGTCCCAGTGCTTTGCCTTTGGCCTAAATTCTATTTTCAACTCAACTAGCCACTGCAGACACTTACAGTGGAGGCTCACCGGTTGTTGAACGCCTTTCACGCTCTTCACATTCTCAAATTTGGATGCAATATCACTCTTCTTGGATATTAAGGTCTTTCATTTTTCGAATACTCATTTTCGCTCCATTTTTTTTTTCAATACGTGTTTTCGCTCCATTTTTTGGTAATACACGTTTTTGCTCCATTTTTTTCGAATACTCGTTTTCGCTCCATTTTGTTTCAAATACGCGTTTTTGCTCCATTTTGTTTATGATACGCATTTTCGTTCCATTTTGTTTCGAATACGCGTTTTCGTTCCATTTAGTTACGAATACGCATTTTCATTCCATTTTGTTACGAATACGTATTTCCGCTCCAATTTGTTTTGAACACGGGTCTTCGCTCCACTTTTCTCGAATACGTGTTTTCGCTTCATTTTTTTCGAATACTCGTTTTCGCTCCATGTTGTTTTGAATACGCGTTTTTGCTCCATTTTTTCGAATATGCGTTTTTGCTTCATTTTGTTTCAAATACGCGTTTTCGCTCCATTTTGTTTTGAATACATGTTTTTGCTCCATTTTTTCGAATATGCGTTTTTGCTCTATTTTGTTTCAAATACGCGTCTTCGCTCCATTTTGTTTTGAATACGCGTTTTTGCTCCATTTTTTCGAATATACATTTTTGCTCCATTTTGTTTCAAATATGCGTTTTCGCTCCATTTTGTTTTGAATACGCGCTTTTGCTCCATTTTGTTTTGAATACGCGTTTTAGCTCCATTTTGTTTTGAATACACGCTTTTGCTCCATTTTGTTTTGAATACGCGTTTTCACTCCATGTTGTTTCGAATACGCGTTTTCGCTCCATTTTAGGTCTTCCTCTCCCTAAATATTCTCCTGCATTCTTTCCACATTACATAACTATCTCAAAAGTCACTTAATCTACCATTTTACCTATACTGATAATTTTTCACCGCTCACTTCATTTAATCTTTCAGTTCTTCTTCCGCAAACAATTAATTCACTTCAACAGATTCAAAATTTATGTTTATTTCATTTGAATTTGGCCTCCACGCTTCAATGACATTAAGGCCAGTCAGCTCAATATCGCTTCTTGCATTATAGATATGGCTTCCATTGCCACCCATCTCATTCCAAACTTTCATACACTTCACCTATTCTGCTACTCACCTCTTATCTTATTCTGCCGACGTCCATTATATTTATTCACTAATTATCCACATTAACTCGCGCAAATAAAAAATGTATTATCTACGAACACTAAGTATTCCACACTCCATTTTCATTTATCTCTGAGGCATTCATTCTGTAGACCCATTTATATAAAACCTTTCCCGTTAATTTCAATAAGGGTCGAAACAAATCATCTATCCTACATTTTATGTTTTGCATCACATCCACACAGCTCAAACCTCGTCTTAGAATGTTTATTTTTATCTTTTCTATTTGCTGTGTTCATATAAGGCTTGTAGGTATAATCTCATCAGCCGTGACTTACTATATGTTTTTCCTAGCAACTCTCAGAATTGAATGATATATCTACCCAGTACCACTGATGGAGGGAGTGTTCCACAACCCTTCATCAAGCTCTTTATTTGAGCACTTTCTCGGGAAACTATGTCTAGGCCTCTAGGGTACCAGTCACTACAAATATGTTGGCGGTTGTCTGTAATTAGACTCTCCAAATGTATATGGTTGCCACTATCCCATAGGGAATAAGGGTTCTTATGCTCTTTAGAGCTAAATTCTACCCAAGCAATTTGCAACCCTCCTATAGGCATTTCCTCACCTTGTGGTGAGTATGGTAAAGAGTCCAAAGCAATTGACACTTTCTGGGCCACCAGTGTGTAGGCTGTACTACTTACTACCTCCATAGTAGCAGCCCAATTTACTTTACCAAGCAGTGTGTTCATATATATATTATATATATATATATATATATATATATATATATATATATATATATATATATATATATTGTGTGTGTGTGTGTGTATATATGTATATATGCATATATATATATATATATATATATATATATATATATATATATATATATATATATATATATATATATATATGTATATATATATATATATATATATATTGTGTGTGCGTGCATATTTATTAGTATTAATAGTAAAAATATGAACACCTTTTCATATGGAACAAAACTACTGGGGCCATTGATTTGAAATTCAAACTTTGAAAGAGTATGGTATTCATTTGAGAGAAGTTACAGGAGATACTATGAAACACAGAACGAAGAGATCGGTTATTAGGAGTAAAGTAAGGTAAATTAATTAATAAACAAACAAACGGATGAAAATTGTTTTAAGGTAGTTAACCATTTCTCTCGGCAGGCAAAGAGGATCAGAGATCAGTTGTGATGATAGGAAAAGTTGTGTGTTAAAATACAACTTTTGGAAAATTGATAAACAAGGGACCATCTGTCGATAGTGCAAGTCATAACTGCTAGTGTTAGGAAACAGAAATTTACCATCATGAGCCACTATCTAAAAGGGATAAATTTCAGGCAGAAACAGATGTCCACACCAGTCAGCAGTATTTTGGTAAAGGAAGATGAAGTGACCTAAAACAGGTCACTTTGATTTCATCAATGTTATAATATCTAAAGCTTATGTATATCTATCTTCTGTGCAGCTTATACTTGCATTTTCATAATGTTGCTCAAGTTAAGATGTGTCTAAAATTATACCTACTATGAGATTCAGGGCCTCTGTAACACGGTGTTTTGGTATTTGCTCCTTGTCAAAGCATCGAATGTAGTTGAAAGTTGACATATGTATATTTTACAACCACACACAAACCCATAGTTTTAATTTTTATAGAGTAAAAATGATCTAGCCGACGCCATAGCCAATGATTACGAGCCAAGAGTCGAAGTTAAACATTCATTACGTAAGCAAGGTAAACAACTTTTGACGGAATGTTGCCCCGCCCATCCACCAGACAGAAACTTTATGAATGGCGGAACGATACATAGATGTGGGTGGGGTATCAGTGCTAACATAGTAATACTACTGTAGCAGTAGTGCCGCAACAATATAGCAGTAATATACATGAATTAAACGTTTAGGCCAACTGCTGGGATCCTTGAGGATCATTTAGTACTTCTTACAACTACTCGAGAAATTAGTTTTTATAGCCAGAAGTTAAATTTTCTAATCCAACAATGCCCATGGTAGCCTTCAGTGTTATCCTGAATTATAACGAGGCGAAAGTGGGTGGAGCCTCATGAAGTCATCATTCTGACGATAATTATTGGTGAAGGTTTAAAGCCAATATACGGTACCGGCTATTTTTTTCAGTAAATAGGTAGATAATCAATAAATAAAAATTGCTTGATATTGGATATAGCAGTTATCAAATCAAGCTGTCTACTATGTTTTTGAAAATTACCAACCATTCCCTACATCTTGTCAATCTGATTGTGACCTATAAAGTACACTGTAATTTCTTAGGAAACCTATTTTGGGAGTTAGAATAATTGAAGTGTTTTTGTATTTATTAACATATTTTGTTGGTTTGTTCATTATGACAATTATCAGTGGAGAGGTTCCAGAGTTCATAAAGGTGTACTGCTTTGCTTGTATTTAAATTTGTATGTCATTGTTGCCAGAGGTTTAGCCTTCGTTACGTATAGCCAATCATCCATCGAGAAAGAGGGAAGAAATGCTGTCATAAGTTACATAACGAGTGCGTTCGAAACCTTTTCTCTGAGTCACTTTTACATTATAAGTACCAAATTTATTCAACCTACGTAATGCAGAATACAGTCAAAATTTATGTGTAGATATAATATGTATTCTGAATAAGCGTTATATTTATGAAATGCATAGATAAAACCGTGTTACAGAGGCCCTGAATCTCATGGTAGTATAATATAGTCAGGGCTTCAAACTCATCCAGCAGAGTCCCAGCCAATTACGGGGAGGATAAGGTGGAAATTCATTACAAGATCTACTAATCAATATTGTTTTCGTTTTACTGGGGCTCAGCCTCATACCCAAAGTGGAGACTATATACTTTTTAGTAGAACAAGAAAATTTTCCGTTATAACAGTCAAGTGCAGGTTTAACCTTCGACCTTCAAAGGAAGGTGGCAGTGACATTATTCTTCGATAGATATATAATGATTACTCTTTGAAATGAGGGATTTGGTTACTGTATTATCAACGTGGCTAGTGTACCGGGGCTAAGGGGGAGTTGTTTTTCAAATTATTTACACAGTATTTGGTAACGTAAGAGTAAAATATCGATAAGTACGTTGCAACCATAGACACTGCAGCAGTATTATAATGCTCTGGTATTGAAGAAGTGTTGTAATACTTATAAACCTTATTCGCCATTACAAGAAACTGATTCAATTGGAACTCTTAATATACGAAACATGTAAAGGGTACTGATCCTTTTATTATAGCATAAGTATTAATTATTAGTGTCGCGTGTTTTATTAAAATTAAAACGAAAACAGGGAAATGATTTGAAATAAATGTAAAACTGCCACATTTTTCGTAAGTGAGAGATCAGCACCGTTAATGGTTGTTTATTAGTAAGAGAGGAAACGTGTCTGGAAGACGGGTGGGACTCCAGGCGGGTTGTTGGTGGGTTATTGGAACTGACAGACGACAGTCAGCCAGAGATCGAGAATGCGTTACGGGCCATGTTCTTACTTTAAATGTGAATATCCACTCACAGAGCCAATTTTGTCACTTTATTCGTAGTTAGTGAGTTATTTCATTGCCTTGGGAATTACCTGTCAACGTATTTGTGATCGGACGAAGAAGGATTACCCTGATGAAAGACGATAAAGAGAGAAGAGAGTACTATATCATATCTCAAAACGGCTTTTGCTGTGGGGCAGAGCCGATATGCGAGTTAGCAGTTTATTTTCGTACGCCTTTTACAAGTGAGTGTTAAAATATTGACTTTAATTTTGTCATCGAATTTTTTTATTTGATCTTAAAATAATTTAAATTATTCGAAAAGTATAAGTTTCCAGAGGAATGAAAGCCATTGGGTTAGAAAATTTTCAGTGTATTAAACGGTATTTTATACTGTACCTTATGCCTTTGTTGTTGTTTTTTATGCAAGAATAATTCGTCCTTTCCTAGCAGTATTGTGCTTGCATGCAAGAATATATTTTTATTTCTTTACGCTTGTCCTTTTTGCCAGTAATGAGCACACGCCGTTTTTTATCGACCTTTTACAAGTTATTGACAGCCTATATCAACACGCAATGTTTGTTTTTAGTAAAAATTTACTTAATCCTTTTGAATTGTGGCCGTTCACCGTCTAACTACAGTCATTATTATTCCTTACAGTCATTGTTAATTGCCCATCCCCGGATGTTATAAATGTCTTAAGTATGTTTTAAGTTAAAATGGCAGAAAGTTTTATGTAGACGTTTAATCTGCACAGTCTCTCAGGCTTCTCCATATTGATTTAACTTCTCTGTTTTTAAGGACTTATAAAATGTTTTTGTAGATCACGTTTTGAATTGATTAACGTTGTTTAGGCCTTTTCAGAGCACACATACGTGTGTCCCCTCCCCTGTTATTGTAGACTTGTATGGGCCCATGGAACACTTGTGTATTCTCTTACCAATTTTTCTAAGATTTTCGTTATGAGGAACATCAAATCTTCCCCCATGGTCTAATTTTGGTTTGGTATTGCGTTTTATTTCCTCATTTCTTTTATTTTCAATTTTTTCATAAAACTTCTTGAACGTTTTCGAACACTATTTATTTACTTTTTTTTTATTTGTTTTTGAGGGGTGGTAAAAGTTTTTAAGCTTTAGTTAGGTTATTGTAACGCTGCTTGTAGTTGGTTAGGTAGTAGCTTTAGAGAAGCTTATAATCTGACCTATGACCCAACAGTGGTGTGTTTTCTTGGCGTTTGAATGATTCGTAACCTGTTTTCTTAAAATTGCTTAATATTTACTGACGTATTATTGATCTATTTACATGTTAATCTTTTTTTAATTTGCAAGAAAAGCGTACTTGCAAACTATAGGCTGAAAAGTTTCGTGTTTATATGAGTGCCAGTATTTTGTGTGTGTCCCTGTTAGTAATCATGACCTATTTTTAACATCTGTTGAGAATACTGAAATTCAGGTAGAGTTCCGTCAGAGTAAAATAATTATAACATTAGTTATGCATTCTTAATGCGCACAAAAAGCTAATTTCTTCATAGTTTACTTAAATTAGAAAATCTCTGCATAATTAAAGAAATTAAGGATTGCAGTGAGTAATGAAAACATTGTATTAAACCTCTCTTTTTCTCTCACATTTTGAAATATATAATATATAATATATATATATATATATATATATATATATATATATATATATATATAATATATATATATACATACATATCAAGACGTGGGTCCAGAAAATACGAGACAATGATCACTGCTGGATTCAGACTTCAACACCTAAATACTGGATAGACATCTAGTAAAAAAAAAAAAAAAAAAAAAAAATCCTCATTGCCAGCATTACACGACTGCACAAAAAGGCACATCAGCATTGCGTCCATTCCCCTCCTCTTGCCCATACCCCAAAAATCTCCCCATCCTACCTACATAGAGCACCTCCACTTTGCACACACAAATATTTATGCTTCCCAAGGTCTTATTTCTATTCATTGGGCATGGGGCCTTATATATATATATATATATATATATATATATATATATATATATATATATATATATATATATATATATATATATAATTTTTTTCCCGGGTTTTAGACCTATATTACACACAAACCATGTTAGGTAGATGTGTAAGCTTTTCTTCCATTTCAACGACAATGACTGAAACTTTTTTTTACATTACTAATAAATTTCAACGTGTGCCCCCTCTGTTGCCCGGAGTACGTCTAAGAGAAATTCTATCTAACGCCAGGTATTCTACATCTCCATAGTTACCGTTGCTAGAGCTGCTGTTATCCTTCTTTTTAAGGTCTCAACATTAGGTACTGGTGTACTGTACACTTTATCCTTGATATAACCCCATAAGAAAAAATCAAGAGGGGTAATGTCTGGTGAACGTGGTGGCCATTCTGTTGGGCCATCTCTCCTAATCCAGAGGTTGGGGAAGGTGCATCCAGAAAGTTACGAACAACCAAACAGTACCCTTGGCTGAAACTCTTCTAATTGAGGTGCAGCATAATGCTCCAGCATGTCCAGATAAACAATTGCCAAACATTCACTTTGGGGCTGTCTCGTTCATGTTCAATCGCAACATGATGGTGTTCTGATCCCCAAATGCGTACATTATGCCTATTAACCTTGCCACATGTATGAAAAGTAGCTTCATTAGAAAAATCTACTTGCTTAAGATAATCATTGTCTTCGTCCATGCCACTAAGAATCGCTGTAGCAAATGCTTCACGTTGGGGTCTGTCATTTGGCTTTAATACTTGAACAACTTGAACCTTGTATGCGTGCAGGCATAGACGTTTGTGCAACACTTTATGCACTATGCTCCGAGGCATCCGTAGTTCGATCGAAGCACAACAAATCAATTTTCTAGGGCTGCGCTGGAAGGCATCACTCACAGTAACAACGGATACATCACTCACACTGGGTCTACCACTTCTCTTGAGGCGCTGTCACACTAGCGAAAAATCCGTCTACTTTTTCTGAGTTTGTCGTTGACTTTCCAAAAAAGTCGACGTCATTCTGTACTCTGGTTGTCACACACGTTCTTCTTCATACCGTGGTTGTCGTCGTCAAAACGTAAACAAACCATCTGAGCTGTGACTTCCCAGAATGATAAAACTAGTGGGTCGTGCTTGCATGTGTTTAATGATGCTGCATAGAATTAAAAAAAAAAAGAAATCTTAGGGTTCGGTCCTGATTAAAAAGACGTGAAAGGTTTTATTTAAAACAATAAGCTAGGGCTAGCCTAGATAGGCTACTCGTAACTTGTTTACACAACCACATTCAGACTGTATTATAAATAAAGCTAGAGAAACTGCAAAAATTTTAAAAATTTTTGTTTATATTATTTGCTAATGCAAAAAAAAAAAAAACTATGAGAGCAGGCCTAGGTTATATAATAATATGATATTCACGATATAGCATGCTTATCTGTATGAAAATCAGCAAGTTCAGGAAAGTTTTCCCTGAGTCGCATGGTGATCTCTTGGTCATTTTTTCATTTAAGACCCTTTTTCATAAAACTATCATGCTTATGGTCCCATAAGCATCATCTCTCCCCCATATCTTCGACCAAAACT